>NC_037680.1:28286186-28586186 GCF_003255815.1 Theropithecus gelada
AGTGGTGAGAGAGGGCATCCCTGTCTTGTGCCAGTTTTCAAAGGGAATTTTTCCAGTTTTTGCCCATTCAGTATGATATTGGCTGTGGGTTTGTCATAAATAGCTCTTATGATTTTGAGGTACGTTCCATCAATACCGAATTTGTTGAGCATTTTTAGCATGAAGGGCTGTTGAATTTTGTCAAAAGCCTTTTCTGTATCTATTGAGATAATCATGTGGTTCTTGTCTTTGGTTCTGTTTATATGCTGGATTATGTTTATTGATTTGTGAATGTTGAACCAGCCTTGCATCCCAGGGATGAAGCCCACTTGATCATGGTGGATAAGCTTTTTGATGTGTTGCTGAATCCGGTTTGCCAGTATTTTATTGAGGATTTTTGCATCGATGTTCATCAGGGATATTGGTCTAAAATTCTCTTTTTTTGTTGTGTCTCTGCCAGGCTTTGTTATCAGGATGATGTTGGCCTCATAAAATGAGTTAGGAAGGATTCCCTCTTTTTCTATTGATTGGAATAGTTTCAGAAGGAATAGTACCAACTCCTCTTGTACCTCTGGTAGAATTCAGCTGTGAATCCATCTGGTCCTGGACTTCTTTTGGTTGGTAGGCTATTAATTATTGCCTCAATTTCAGAGCCTGCTATTGGTCTATTCAGGGATTCAACTTCTTCCTGGTTTAGTCTTGGAAGAGTGTAAGTGTTCAGGAAATTATCCATTTCTTCTAGATTTTCCAGTTTATTTGCATAGAGGTGTTTATAGTATTCTCTGATGGTAGTTTGTATTTCTGTGGGGGTCAGTGGTGATATCCCCTTTATCATTTTTAATTGCATCGATTTGATTCTTCTCTCTTTTCTTCTTTATTATTCTTGCTAGTGGTCTGTCAATTTTGTTGATCTTTTCAAAAAACCAACTCCTGGATTCATTGATTTTTTGAAGGGTTTTTTGTGTCTCTATCTCCTTCAGTTCTGCTCTGATCTTGGTTATTTCTTGCCTTCTGCTAGCTTTCGAATGTGTTTGCTCTTGCTTCTCTAGTTCTTTTAATTGCGATGTTAGAGTGTCAATTTTAGATCTTTCCTGCTTTCTCTTGTGGGCATTTAGTGCTATAAATTTCCCTCTACACACTGCTTTAAATGTGTCCCAGAGATTCTGGTATGTTGTATCTTTGTTCTCATTGGTTTCAAAGAACATCTTTATTTCTGCCTTCATTTCGTGATGTACCTAGTAGTCATTCAGGAGCAGGTTGTTCAGTTTCCATGTAGTTGAGCGGTTTTGATTGATTTTCTTAGTCCTGAGTTCTAGTTTGATTGCACTGTGGTCTGAGAGACAGTTTGTTATAATTTGTTCTTGTACATTTGCTGAGGAGTGCTTTACTTCCAATTACGTGGTCAATTTTGGAGTAAGTACGATGTGGTGCTGAGAAGAATGTATATTCTGTTGATTTGGGGTGGAGAGTTCTATAAATGTCTATTAGGTCTGCTTGCTGCAGAGATGAATTCAATTCCTGGATATCCTTGTTCACTTTCTGTCTCGTTGATGTGTCTAATGTTGACAGTGGAGTGTTGAAGTCTCCCATTATTATTGTATGGGAGTCTAAGGACTTGCTTTATGAATCTGGGTGCTCTTGTATTGGGTACATATATATTTAGGATAGTTAGCTCTTCCTGTTGAATTGATCCCTTTACCATTATGTAATGGCCTTCTTTGTCTCTTTTGATCTTTGATGGTTTAAAGTCTGTTTTATCAGAGACTAGTATTGCAATCCCCGCTTTTTTTTGTTCTCCATTTGCTTGGTAAATCTTCCTCCATCCCTTTATTTTGAGCCTATGTATGTCTCTGCATGTGAGATGGGTCTCCTGAATACAGCAGACTGATGGGTCTTGACTCTTTATCCAGTTTGCCAGTCTGTGTCTTTTCATTGGAGCATTTAGTCCATTTACATTTAAGGTTAAGATTGTTATGTGTGAACTTGATCCTGCCATTATGATATTAACTGGTTATTTTGCTCGTTAGTTGATGCAATTTCTTCCTGGCCTCGATGGCCTTTACATTTTGGCATGTTTTTGCAATGGCTGGTACCGGTTGTTCCTTTCCATGTTGAGTGCTTCCTTCAGGGTCTCTTCTAAGGCAGGCCTGGTGGTGACAAAATCTCTAAGCATTTGCTTATCTGTAAAGGATTTTATTTCTCCTTCACTTATGAAACTGAGTTTGGCTGGATATGAAATTCTGGGTTTAAAATTCTTTTCTTTAAGAATGTTGAATATTGGCCCCCACTCTCTTCTGGCTTGTAGAGTTTCTGCCGAGAGATTTGCTGTTAGTCTGATGGGCTTCCCTTTGTGGGTAACCCGACCTTTCTCTCTGGCTGCCCTTAAGATTTTTTCCTTCATTTCAACTTTGGTGAATCTGGCAATTATGTGTCTTGGAGTTGCTCTTCTCGAAGAGTATCATTGTGGCATTCTCTGTATTTCCTGGATTTGAATGTTGGCCTGCCCTACTAGGTTGGGGAAGTTCTCCTGGATGATATCCTGAAGAGCGTTTTCCAACTTGGTTCCATTTTCCCCCTCACTTTCAGGCACCCCAATCAGACGTAGATTTGGTCTTTTTACATAATCCCATACTTCTTGCAGGCTTTGTTCATTTCTTTTTCTTCTTTTTTCTTTTGGTTTCTCTTCTCGCTTCATTTCATTCATTTGATCCTCAATCGCTGATACTCTTTCTTCCAGTTGATCGAGTCGGTTACTGAAGCTTGTGCATTTGTCACGTATTTCTCGTGTCGTGGTTTTCATCTCCTTCATTTCGTTTAGGACCTTCTCTGCATTAATTACTCTAGCCATCAATTCTTCCACTTTTTTTTCAAGATTTTTAGTTTCTTTGCGCTGGGTACGTAATTCCTCCTTTAGCTCTGAGAAGTTTGATGGACTGAAGCCTTCTTCTCTCATCTCGTCAAAGTCATTCTCCGTCCAGCTTTGATCCGTTGCTGGCGATGAGCTGCGCTCCTTTGCCGGGGGAGATGCCCTCTTATTTTTTGAATTTCCAGCTTTTGTGCCCTGTTTTTTCCCCATCTTTGTGGTTTTGTCTGCCTCTGGTCTTTGATGATGGTGATGTACTGATGGTGTTTTGGTGTAGGTGTCCTTCCTGTTTGATAGTTTTCCTTCTAAGAGTCAGGACCATCTGCTGTAGGTCTGTTGGAGATTGCTTGAGGTCCACTCCAGACCCTGTTTGCCTGGGTATCAGCAGCAGAGGCTGCAGAAGATAGAATATTTCTGAACAGCGAGTGTACCTGTCTGATTCTTGCTTTGGAAGCTTCCTCTCAGGGGTGTACTCCACCCTGTGAGGTGTGGGGTGTCAGACTGCCCCTAGTGGGGGATGTCTTCCAGTTAGGCTACTCAGGGGTCAGGGACCCACTTGAGCAGGCAGTCTGTCCCTTCTCAGATCTCAACCTCCATGTTGGGAGATCAACTGCTCTCTTCAAATCTGTCAGACAGAGTTGTTTGCGTCTGCAGAGGTTTCTGCTGCGTTTGTTATTGTTTACTGTGCCCTGCCCCCAGAGGTGGAGTCTACAGAGACAGGCAGGTTTCCTTGAGCTGCTGTGAGCTCCACCCAGTTCGAGCTTCCCAGCAGCTTTGTTTACCTACTTAAGCCTCAGCAATGGCGGGCGCCCCTCCCCCAGCCTCCCTGCTGCCTTGCCGGTAGATCACAGACTGCTGTGCTAGCAATGAGGGAGGCTCCGTGGGTGTGGGACCCTCCCGGCCAGGTGTGGGATATGGTCTCCTGGTGTGCCTGTTTGCTTAAAGCGCAGTATTGGGGTGGGAGTTACCCGATTTTCCAGGTGTTGTGTGTCTCAGTTCCCCTGGCTAGGAAAAGGGATTCCCTTCCCCCTTGTGCTTCCCAGGTGAGGCAATGCCTCGCCCTGCTTCAGCTCTCGCTGGTCGGGCTGCAGCAGCTGACCAGCACCGATCATCCGGCACTCCCCAGTGAGATGAACCCAGTACGTCAGTTGAAAATGCAGAAATCACCGGTCTTCTGTGTCGCTGGCGCTGGGAGTTGGAGACTGGAGCTGTTCCTATTCGGCCATCTTGCTCCGCCCCCCCTGTATTTTCAAGTTATCATCAAACATAGCCCCTTGTCTTTTGGTCCCAGGTGTAACGCCAGAATCCTTCTTAACTCAGTGTTCAAAGCAATCAGTCCTCATCACTTGGCATTGGCTCATGAACTGATGCCGGTTTGACACTTTTGGTTTAGACGGATTATTTTTTCTCCTTCCTTCTTTCAAAATTAGTATTCAAAAGCAGCCCCTTTTGGATCTTCTAAAAGCATAAGTTAGGTTGATATCCTTTGACTTTGGCAGAAAAAAGCCCGGGCTGGAGGCAGAAGGGGTCATTTGCCTCTGGGTATGGGGCATTGTTTTGGTAGGGGTTGGCACAGAGGACATTTGCTTTTATCCTCTGGATCCCCTTGCCCTGTCACCAGTTGGCATGGGTCCTAAGACTGAGCTAGAGGACCTTTTAGATTTACCTTCAAAGAGGGCTAACCAGTCAATGCTCCTGTACTTGGACAGGGTTAGTTCCTTCTCATCAATCCCTCCAACTCCCACTGGTCTTTATGAACTAAGTCTGTCTTATTTATGTAGACTTGTTAAGTTGGTAGCTTTATGTAAGCTATAGTAAAAGGCTGAACAAATTCACCTTTGAACTTATGTTTTAAAATCCTCTTTTAAAAATTATCATGCGGCCGGGCGCGGTGGCTCAAGCCTGTAATCCCAGCACTTTGGGAGGCCGAGGCGGGCGGATCACGAGGTCAGGAGATAGAGACCATCCTGGCTAATACGGTGAAACCCCGTCTCTACTAAAAATACAAAAAACTACCCGGGCGAGGTGGCGGCGCCTGTAGTCCCAGCTACTCGGGAGGCTGAGGCAGGAGAATGGCGTGAACCCGGGAGGCGGAGCTTGCAGTGAGCTGAGATCCGGCCACTGCACTCCAGCCTGGGAGACAGAGCGAGACTCCGTCTCAAAAAAAAAAAAAAAAAAAAAAATTATCATGCAGGCTGAGCTGTGAGTGACCTAGAATTCAAAGTGTAAGAAGCAAAACAAATTTTTAAAAATCTGCTTCCTGTCTGTGTTAATATAACCCAGGCCCTCCTGCCATCAGCGCTCTGCAGCATTTTAAATTCACCTCTTGTTTCTTGAACCAACCCTTGTCAATGTTCTAATCTTGCAGGTCAGAGCTGTGTCTTCAGACAGTCAGAATGCATTTACTTAAACAATAGACCCTCTTGTTGTCAGTTCTGCTGCTTTCAATAATTTACCTTGACTTGATGTTCACCAGTACGTGCCGTCGGCAAAAGAGGCATACCTCCAAATACAGCTAATTACTCAGCTATTCAATATCAGCACGACTGAAAGGAACCTAGCTGTCTCCATAAGGGATGCTTCTCCTCCAGAGCCAGCCTTAAATGTAGCAGGTGACAAGGCAAGCAGGAATGAGCCCAAACCAGGGAACATCTGCAACCCTCAAGGGAACTGCGACTGCTTCCTTTTTTTCCAGTAGAATCCCCTTTTGCATCCCCGTATTGAGCAACTGCACATGCCAAAGGCAGAAAATAGAACACAATTGGGGTGCAGTGGGGAGAGACATCACAAGTAGCCCTAAAAAGTCCTAAAAGACACAGAATTATGAATGTATAGTAACTAGTGAAAATGCTGCAGCTTAAGTAATGCTTGGCAAACCCTCATGTATAGTTGTGCCTATTGATCACTGCCCAAGGGCACCTAGCCAAGAGCTGAAGGGGGGCCAAGATCCACCTCATGTGCTGTCTGGCAGAAGGCTATGTTGGCCTGGAGCAAGGGAGACCTTTTCAAATACTGCCACAGGCACCGTCCTTTCTCCAAACCTTGAACACAGCAGGGCTCATCTGCCGAGAGTGGGCACTTTTTTCATTTGGACAAAGGTGCCATATGGGTTGGTGGGGCCCTGACGCTTACAACCAGGTCCTCAGAGTAGGTCAGACTTTTATGTGAACTCTGAATGCATCTTGGCCTCAAGGCTCAGAAAGACAGGCTCTCAATGAGATCTCAGAGGCAAGAACTCGGATGGCTTGAGATGATTTCAGGTGGTGCCCATTCAAAACATGTAACCAATTACTCTCTTTTTAAAACTCTTTCAGTCCCATTCATTAGTTAAGAAGAAAATAAAGTATCCCTTTGTTAAAAAAGGATATCAGCAAGTGCTAGAGATGCCTTAATTAGACATACCAGCCACAAAGAGAGAGCTGCATGTAGACCCAGAGGCTTCTGGGAAATTCCATAGGCATTTACTCACAGCGTTAATGTTCATTGTATTTCTTTTTAGAATTACCTCTACCTTTACCAAGGGCTACTGGCTTCCTATTTAAATAAGTAAAGGCACACTGAAAAAATAAATTAATATATAAAATGAACGAATCACTTTTAAAAAGTAGTTGGTAAACAATAATATGGGCCATCTTCATTGTTTTAATCAAATCCAAGTTACTACTGGCACAGCTGAATTTAGGAAACTGTGAGTTAGTGTAAAGAGATGCAGTGAGATGGAACTATTGAGTGTGAGGAAGAGAGGCCTCCACAATAATACAGGTTTCTGACAACTTCTGCTAAGAAGCAAATAAAAGGAAACATTTGCACTGTTTTTGGAGGGATTTGGGGTTCAGATGCACAAGTATGCCCGTGTATCTGTTGTTTGTATACTCGTTCCATAAGCAAAAGCTGAGGAATCAATTTGGAGATTTTGAATTCCTGAGGGTGGGACCAGAAGATGTAGGAGGGAGGACAGCTATTTGGAAGTCAAGTGATTGGCCCCATATTTTTTCTGCGAGGAAGGGTTGTTTTGTTTTGTTTTGTGTTTTTTTTTTTTTTTTTGAGATGGAGTCTCTTTCTATCACCCAGGCTGGAATGTAGTGGTACGATCTCAGCTCACTGCAACCTCCGCCTTCTGGGTTGAAGCGATTCTCCTGTCTCAGCCTTCCAAGTCACTGGGATTACAGGTGCCCACCACCATACCTGGCTAATTTTTGTATTTTTTGGAGAGATGGGGTTTTGCCATGTTGGCTAGGCTGGTCTCGAACTCCTGACCTCAAATTATCCACCTGCCTTGACCTCCAAAACCCACTGTGCCCAGCCAAGGAAGAAATTTCCAGAAAGGGAACACATCTGTTAATTAATATTTGACTCAGGGTCCTTTTATGTGTCCCTCTGTGTCCATGTCCTTCACCGTCTCTCAGTCTTTCCACACATGAATGTACTCTAGGTACACATACACCACCCAGTCCACCTGTGGTTCAGATCTGCTGTCTCCCTTGAACTGTTTCCTGCAGAAGTCATGCTGTATCGTGACAGGCATGACAAAGGGAACTCAAGGCATTGTTTTCGGTCCTCTTTAGATGAAATAACACATTCAGCAGTTGGCACAAACATGGTGGAGATGAGTACAGTGAAAGCGTTGCATGATATCTAGTGGCAACATTAACGTATGTTTACATAAAGAAGAAAAGTGTCCTCTGATATAATCTCAGAAAACTGCTGCCACAGGCTTTTGAAACAATTAGTTTAGACGATTTCACAGAGCATTAAGCTTAACAATGTCAGTCTGTTCCTAAATGCTGTTCAAGAAAATTTTTGCAATGAGGCCAAAATTTAGGTTGGCAAAGGGCACCCTCAAGTAGGCAATCTCATCTTATTATTTATAAACAGCTTTTTTGAGATACAATTGACCTACAAATACACTGCACATATTTAAAGTGTACAGTTTGCTAAGTTTGGACATATGTAGTATAGATTTGTGAAATTATCACCTCAATCAAGATAATGAACACATTCATCACCCCCACATGTTTTCTTGTGCCCTTTGGAAATCTCTACCTCCCACCCATCCCTGCCTGCCCTGTTGCCCAGGCAGGGAAGTACTTTCTGCCAGTATAATTTGCATTTTGTCTGGCTTCTTTCACTCAGCATCATTTTTGTGAGATTCATACACGTTGTGCGTATCTTTTTTTTTGAGATGGAATCTTGCTCTGTTGCCCAGGCTGGAGTGCAGTGGCATGATCTTGGATCACCGCAACCTCTGGCTCCCGGGTTCAAGCGATTCTCCTGCCTCAGCCTCCCAAGTAGCTGGTATTACAGCACACGCTGCCACACTTGGCTAATTTTTTTTTATATTTTTGGTAGAGATGGGGTTTCACCATGTTGGCCAGGCTGGTCTCAAACTCCTGACCTCAAGTGATCTGCCCGCTTCGGCCTCCCAAAGTGCTGGGATTACAGGCGTGACCCACTGCGCCCGGCCATGCATATCATTATTTTTACTGCTGAATAACAGTCCATTGTATCGTTATGTCACAATCTGTTTATCTTTTTGCCTGTTGATGAACATTTGGGTTGGCTTTAGCTTTGGGCTATTACAAAAAAAGCTAGTATGAACATTTGTGTACAGATCTTTGTACAGATACATATTTTCTTTTCTGTTGGGTAAACAGCTAGGATTGCAATGGCTGGAACGTTTGTTAGTTGTGTAGACAGTGTTTTTCAAAGACTGATACCATTTTATGTTCCCACAAGCAATGTATGAGAGTTCTTGTTCCTCTGTATCCTCACCAACACCCAGTATGTTAGCTATTTTATCTTCTGGGTTTAAGAGATAAAATGGCTAACATACTGGGTGTTGGTGAGGATGCATCTCCCAAGTGAGTAATGATGTCAAACATTCTTTATGTGCTATTTACAATTTATATACCATTTTCTTTGGCGAGGTGTCTGCCCATTTAAAAATTTGGGTTGTTTTCTCATTATTTGTTTTGAGCATTTTTATGTATTCTGTATGTAAATCCTCTATCAAATATATACTTTGCAACTCTTTTATTATAATCTTTGGCTTGTCTTTTTATTCTCTTAACAATGTCTATCAAAGAACTGAAGAATTAAATATTGATGAAATTTAATTTATCAAAATTTTTACTGGATCTTGCTTTTAGTGTTATATGTAAGAAATCTTTGCCTAACCCAAAGTCATAAAGATTTTCTCCTATATTTTCTTCCAGAAGTTTTATAATTTCAGGTTTTACTTTTGGGTCTATGATCCATTTTGAGTTATTGAGTTATTATTTTTCTTAATTTAAATTTTAATTAAGAAATTTTGAAATTTATAATTGACACATTGTGCATATTTATGGGGTACGATGTGATGTTTCAGTGCATGTATATATAGTGTAAAGATCAAATTGGGATAATTATTATATCCATAATTTTAAACAATTATCATTGCTTTGAATGGTTCAACTTTTTGTGAATATACATCCAATTGCTCCAGCACCATTGCTGAAAAGTCTATCCTTTTCTCCATTGAATGGCCATTGCACATTTATCAAGAGTCAGTCATTCATATATTTATTAATGTATGTCTATTTCTTGACCCTATTCTGTTCCATGGATCAGTGTGCCGCCCTTGTCTTGATTACTGCAGCTATGTGCTAAGTCTTGAAATCAAGTAGTTGATTTGGCTATTCTGGGTCCTTTTGCATTTTGATATGGATTTTGGAATAAGAATCAGCCTGTTGCTTTCTACAAAAAAAAGCTTACTGGGATTTTAATTGTAGGGTGTATATAATGATTAAGGGAGGATTGCCATTTTAATATAATAATATGTGTCTTCCAATCCATCCATGAACAATGCAGTAACTCAGTATTTATTTAAGTTTTCTTTATGTATTTCAGCAATGTTATGTAGTGAATGATTCTTTCAGATTATTGTCAGATTTACCCCTCAGTATTTCTATTTTTGGTGGTATTTATAAATAATAATGGCTTAAAAAAATTTTAATTCCTGATTGTTGCTGGTATGTAGAAATACAATTGATTTTTGTGTATTTATCTTACTGTATCCTACAGATTTACTAAAGTCATTTAGTAGTACTAGTAGCTTTTTTGATGCTTCCGTCAGATTTTCTACATAGATTATCATGGCATGCTCCAATAAAGATAGTTTTACTACTGTCTGGATGCCTTTTGTTTCTTTGTCTTGACTTATTGCTGGCTAGATCCTCCTGTCCTCCTGTGCAATACTGAATGGAGTGGTGAGAGCAGACATCCTTGTTTCTCCTCATAAGGGAAAGCATTCAATCTTTCACTATTAAATAATATATTAATTGTAGGTTTTTCATAGATACTCTACTCTATCAGGTCCTAAAATCCCATTCTATTTGTAGTTTGCTGAGAGTTTTTATTGGGAATGGATGTTGAACTTTGCCAAATTATTTTTCTGTGTCTCTTGAGATAATCATATGGTTTTTCTTTTTAAGTTTGTTAATATGGTAAATTGCATCAACTCTTCTTTTCATGAATTTTAAACCAACCTTGCATTCTTGCAGTAGAACCTATGTGTTCATGATATATTATTTTATGTATTGTTAGATTAAATTTACAAAAATTTTGTTTTGAATTTTTGCATCTATATTCATGAAGAATATTGGTTTGCAATTTTCTTTTATTATAATGTATTTTTCTGCTTTTGTATTAGAGTAGTGCTGATTTCATGGAATAAGTTGGAGAGTATTTCTCCATTTTAATTTTCTGGAAGTTTGTATATAGTTGATATTATTTCTTCGTTACATTTGGTAGAATTCGCCAGTGAAGACATCTTGGTCTGTTGTTTTCGTCATGGGAAGATTTTTAACTACAAATACAATTGCTCTGATAGATATAGGGCTATTCAAAGGTTGCCAGATTTTCTTGAGTGAGCTTTGGTAGATTGTATCTTTTAAGTATTTTTATATTTAATCTATGTTTTTGAAATTATTGATATAAAGTTGTTTATAATATTCCCTTACTACATTTCTAATATCTGTAGAATATGTTGTGTTGTCAACTCTTTCCTTCTTCCTTTTCGATACTGATAATTTGTGTTTTTTTCCTTATTTTCCTAATCAATCTGTATAGAAGGTTATGAAATGATTGATCTCAAAGAACCATCTTTTGGTTTTGTTTATTTTCTCTATTGTTTTTCTGCTTTCTATTTTATTTATTTCTGCTTTGTCCTTTTTAATTTCATTTCTTCTGCTTATTTTGGGAGCTAATTCCTCCCTTCTTTTTTTTACTTTCTTAAAGCAGAAGCTGAGGTAATTGATTTGAGAACTGTTTTTTCAGTATCAATGGAGCAATCCCCACTTATCTGCAGGGGATATGTTCCAAGGCCCCCAGTGGATTCTTGAAACCATGGATAGTGCGGAATCCTATATACACTATTTTTTTATTATACATACACACCTATGATAAAGTTTAAGTTATAATTAGGCACAATAAGAGATTAACAATAATAGATTATTATTAATAGAGATTAATAATAGAACAATTATAACAATATACTATAATAAAAGTTATGTAAACATGGTCTTTCTTTCTTAAAGTATCTTACTGTGCTGTACTAACCCTTTTCCTTCTTGTGATGATGTGAGGTGATAAAATGCCTATATGGTGAGATACCGTAGTAATCAATCTGATAACTGAGAAGGGTACTAAGTGACTAATGGACAGGTAGTGTACACAGTATGGATATGTGGGACAAAGGGATGTTTTACCTCCCTGGTGGGATAAAGCTGGACCGTGTGATATTTCATCACTCTACTCAGAATAGCATGCCATTTAAAACTTATGAATTGTTTATTCCTGGAATTTTTCATTTAATATATTTAGATCACAGTTGACCATGAGTAACTGAAACTGCAGAAAGTGAACCTGAGGATAAGGGGGGACTACTGCATAGATATTTAGTGGTATAAAATTCTTCCTAAGTGCTTTAGGAAGATACTTTAGCAATATCCCACAAACTCTGATATGACATGTTTTGATTTTTATTTAATTCAGAATAATTTTAAATTTTATTTTAAACTTCCTCTTTGATGCCTGGTTTATGTAGATGTGTTGCTTCATTTCTAAATATTTGGGGGTTTTCTAACTATCTTTCTGTAACTGATTTCTAGTTTAACTCTATTATATTCAAAGAACGTATTTTCTATGACTTGAATGTTTTAAATCTATTTAGACCTGTGTTTTGGCAGAGAATATATTCCATCTTGGTAATTATCCACTTATGTGTAAAAAGAATGTGTATCCTGCTTTGGAAGGGTGGAGGGATCTATAACTGCCAGTTAAATCAAGTTAGTTGATAGTATATCCTTACTTCTTGTTTTTCTACTTGTTGTATCAATTATTGAAAGAGGGGTATTTAAATTTCCAATATAATGGTAGATTTATTTCCATCCCCTTTGTTATGGTTTGGCTGTGTCCCCACCCACATCTCATCTTGAATTCCCATGTGTTGTGAGAGGGACCCTGTGGGAGGTAATTGAATCATGGGGGCAAGTCTTTCCTGTGCTGTTCTCGTGATAGTAAGTCTCACGAGATCTGATGGTTTTATAAAGAAGAGTTCCCCTGCACAACCTCTGTCTCTTTGCCTGCTGCCATCCATGTAAGACGTGACTTGTTCCTTCTTGCCTTCCACCATGTTTGTAAGGCTTCCCCAGCCATGTGGAACTGTAAGTCCATAAACCTCTTTCTTTTGTACATTGTCCAGTCTCAGATGTGTCTTTATTAGCAGCATGAAAATGGACAAATACACCCTTGCAGTTCAATGAGTTTTTGTTTCACACATTTTGAAGCTCTGTTTTTAGGGTCATAAAGTTTAGGATTGTTATATCCTCTTTATCTTTATGAAATGGCTATTTTCATCCCTGAAAACCTTTGTTGCCCTCAAATATATACTGCCTAATGTTCATGTTGTCACTCCAGTTTGTTTGTTGACTCGTGACAGAATTGTGAATCTTTTACCATCATTCTATTTTTAACCCTTTTATGTTTACATTTAAAGTATGTTTCCTATAAGCAGCATATAATTGAATCTTTCCTTTTTATTTAGCTGACAACTTTTGACTTTCAGTGGGGGTGTTAGAACACATATTGAATGTTATTTTTGATCTGTTTAAGTTTTTCATCTTGCTATTTATTTTATAATCACCCCTTTTGTTCTTTGTTCCCCTTCCCTTATTTTTCTGGCTTCTTTTGGATTGAGTTTTTAAAGAAAATTCCATTTTAGCTTGTTTATTGGCTGATTAGTTATGCCTGTTTGTTTTATTTTGATGGTTGCTTTAGAGTTTATAGCATACATCTTTAACTTACATTTTTTACCTTAAAGTGATATTATTTCACTTCACTTAGAGTATAAATTCCTTCTCCCTGCCCCTAGCCTTTATACCATTTTTTGTTATCATATATTTTACTTATACATATGTAAGGGTCCCCACAATACATTATTATTTTTGTTTAAACAGTCAGATATTTGTTAAAAAGAGTTAAATAATAAGAAAACATATTATGCATTTATCTATGCAGTTACAATTTCTGGTACTTTTAATTCCTTTATGTAGATTCATATTTCCACCTGGTGTCAGTTTATTTTAAATTGAAACTTCCTTTGATAGTTCTTGTAGTGCAAATCTTAAAGCTTTTGTATGTCTGAAAGTCTATTTCACTTCGGTTTTTGAAATACATGTTAGGTTGATAGTTTTTCTTTTTTCTTTCAGCACTTTAAAGATATTGTTCCGCCATCTTCTTGCTTACATTGTTTCTGATAAGAAGTTTGTTTCCTCCTGATCTTTGTTCCTCTGTGCATAATTTGCCCTTTTTCTCTGGCTACTTTTTAATTCTTTTTTTAATCACTGGCTTTGATTAGTTTTATTATTGTGTGCCTTGCTGTAGTTTTATTTATGTTTCTTGTGCACAAGGTTTTTACTGTCTCAAATCTGTAAGTTTATAATATTCATCAAATTGGAAACATTTTAACCTATGTATCTTCAAATATTTTTTCTGTTCCCCATTCTCAGTTCTTAAGGTAATTCCAATTACATGTCGTATTTTAGGCTGCTTAAAGTTGTCCTTCAGTTCCCTTTATTTATTATTTATTATTATTATTTTTTGAGATGGAGTCTAGCTTTGTCACCTGAACTGTAGTGCAGTGGCATGATCTCGGCTTACTGCAACCTCCGCCTCCCAGGTTCAAGCGATTCTTCTGCCTCAGCCTCCCGAGTAGCTGAGATTACAGGTGCATGCCACCATGCCCAGCTAATTTTTGTATTTTTAGTAGAAATGGGGTTTCACCATATTGGTCAGGCTGGTCTCGAACTCTTGACCTCAAGTTATCCACCCATCTCGGCCTCCCAAAGTGCTGGGATTACAGGCATGAGCTACTGCACCCAGCCATGTTCTCTTCTTTTAAAAAGAGTCTTTTCCTTCTCTGTTTTATTTTGGATAGTTTCTATTGCTATGTTGACAAGTCACCTCATCTTTTGTTCTGCAATATCTAATTAGCCATTAATCCCATCCAATGTGTTTTTTATCTTAGACATTGCAGGGTTTTTTAATTTGCAAATGTTTGATTTGGGGCTGTACATTTTTATATATATATATATATTTCTACTTAACTTTTCAAAATATATGGAGTACAGTTATAATAGTTTCAGTGTCTTTGTCTGATAATTCTAACATCTGTGTCTGTTCTGGGTGGTTTTGATTCATTTTCTCTTTTCATTGTGGTTGTATTTTTCTGCTTGTTATCATTCCTACTAATTTTTGCATGGATGCCAGATATTGTGGATTTTACTTTGTTGGGTGCTGGATGTTTTTGCATTCCTGTAAATATTCTTGAACCTTGTTTTAGGATGCAGTTAAATTTCTTGGAAATTTTGACATTCTTTTAATGTTTGCTAGGCAGGACTATAGCAGCATTTAGTCTAGGGCTAAGTACTCCCCAATATTGAGGGAAGTCCCTTCTGAGTACTGTATTATAAGACCTATGAGTTATGAGGTTTTTCAATCTGACTACTGAATATGGCAACCTTATGTGTTATGTAATTCCATTTTAATGTAAAAATATACATAGATTAGAGATATGTTTCTCTCATTTATTCAATGACTGTTTTTTGAATACGGACAATGTAAGGGATATCAAATATAGAATAGCAAATAAAACAAAATCTTTCCTCTCAAAGAGTTTATATTCTATGTCTGGAAACAGACAATAGTTCTATGTCAGGTAGTAATATGTACTTTGAAGAAAAATAAGGCAGAGTAAAAAGAGAGAACAATGGGGAGTGGAATAGGATACAGTACTCTATATGTGTCTGGGAAGAACTCTCGAAAAGGCGATATTCAAGCAGAGACTAGAATAAAGTGAAGTAGCGTGGCTGGTAGCTATCTGGCAGAAGGACATTACAGGTAAATGGAATATGAAGTGCTGAGGTAGAATAGTAGGAGGAGAGCATGGTCTTAGCATTCTTGAGGATGGACAAGGAAGCTAGTGTGTTGAGGTGTAGTGAGAAAGTAAGGGAGAGAATAGTAGGAGGTGAGGTCAGAGGGACCCCCAGGAGGATGGGGGATCATGTAAGGCTTTGCTGAAGGTGGTAAGAACTGTAGATTTTATTAAAAGCAGGACAGAAACCATTTAGTGGTTTTGAGAAAGGTAATGGCATGGCCTGACTTACCTTTTTAAAGGGTACCTTTGTTGCTTTGTGGAGAATTGACTGTAGGTAAAGGGTAGAGCAGGGAGACCAGGTTGGAAGTTATTATAATTTTCCAGGCCAAAGGAGTTGGGAGTGGTGAAAGTGATGAGAAATCAGTCTGATTTGGGATATATTTAGAAGTGAGAGCTAGGAGGATTTGCTGATGAATTTGATGGTGGGATGAGGGTGGGGAGAGAGAGCTTACGAGTGATTTCAAGGTTTTATTATTGTTGTGTGTCTCTTCGTCTGACATTTACTGGGATGGAGAAGATTGGGAGTGGAGAATTAGAAGTTCAGTTTTGACATGGTGAGTTTGAGATTTTCTATAAAGTGTTAAGGAGGCAGTTGGATACACACCTCTGAAGTTCAGGGGAAAAGTCTGGCCTAGAGATGTAAATTTGAGTGTCATCAGCATATAGAAGGCATTTAAAGGTTAGGTCTGGATGAGACCACATAGAAAGTAAGTATGGATAGAGAATGAGAGATGACTAAAGATTGGGGTTGTCCAACATTTAAAGGTCAGGAAGATGAGGAAGAGCCTTTAAAGGAAACCAAGAAGAAATGGCCAAACAGGCACAATGAGATCCAAGACAGTGATATCCTAGGAGCCAAGAGAAGAAAGTGTTTCAAGAAAGAGGGTGTGATATACTATGTCAGTTGCAAGATCTTAGAACTAACTTTGGGATTTGATAGTATGGAAGACATTGAGACCTTGACAGGGGCAGTCTGGTTGAAGTGGTAAGAATGAAAGTCTGATTAGAGTGGATTCAAGAGAGAATGGAGGAGAGGAAATGGCAACAGAGAGCATAGGCAACTGTTGAAGTTGTGTTGTAAAGGGAAACACAGAAATGGGTTGTAAGGAGATGGCTGTCTGACTGATTTAGGTGTCTTAGAAGAGATATGAAAAGAAGTTCCCTGTAGTTACCTCCAAAAGACAGATTGAGTGGACCTTGGTATGGAAAGGATAGAGGAAAATTGTACTTTGCCCTTCATAACTTTATGTGCTGTTTGATTTTTTCCCCAATCAAGTTGCAGTGCTCTTGTTCAGATGCAATCCTCACAAGGTTTAATATGTGAAAATACATATAAAGATAGAATATGGTATACATAGTATGTTTAGGTTAAACAAACAAAAAGCTATGCAGAGAAAAGACAGGAAGAAATGCATAAAGCCTTAAAAATAATAGTATATGGTAGAAATAGAATGAGTTTTGGAATCTGGAAATACTTGGGACTAAAATCTGGCTCCCATACACATCCCTTAATGTCTCTCATCCTTGGTTTCCTTTTTTGTAATATGTATATAAAAATACTACCATCATTAATGGTTAGTATGAGGCTTAAATGGAATGACTTAAATGTTAAGTGCCTGAAAATTAGTAGGTTCTTGGGCCATTATATTATTCCTTGAAACTTTGTGTTCCTTTTAAAAGGGACAGAAGTACTCGTGTGTTACTAGTGTAATTAATTATTGAAAACGAACTGGAACAACTGTTGCCGAAATGTTAGCAGTGTTTGGTTCTAGGTGATGGGAATATAACTGATGATTATTTTCCATTCAGTATAGTTTCTGTGTTTGTAGAACCAATAAGCCAAAATAAACCAAGGGTTCTTTTAAATAGAAACACCCCGTGATATGTATTTTTTCTTCCCAGTTTACTGACTTGTTGAACAGGAGAAGAAAGCAGATAGAAGGTATAGTAGGAGAGGAATGAAAGTTTACATGGTACCTAGCATCGGAAAAATCAGGTGGAGAAAATGGAATGCATCAGAAAAATAAATTAATGAAAATGTGTTTTTATTTATAGATATCCTTCAAGGTTTCTTCTGTTCCCTAAGTTGTACCTCAGCATAGACCTTTAGATTTGTAAGGAGGTTGGCTTGTAAAGACAGTCTTAGTTTTTCTATTGCCTTTGTGTCATTATTTACAGAGTTCCCTTTCACTTTCAGAGGGGTCCTAGTTTTGATGTTGAAGTATGTGATCCCCCTACTTTAAAGGATGTGGAACCCTTGAAAGTTTTCAAAGGACCCAATAATGCTCTTCGATGATTTTGCTCAAAGATTTGTGTATTACAATGCGGAGAAGGATGGAAGGCCAATGAGATTGAAAGGATATCAAGGTCAACTTTTAGGTGTAAAATTCTTTGATGAAGTCAAGAAAGATAAATAGCATTTGAGATGTGAAGAGACTCTACTGCAAAGTTTTCTGTCCTGGCTAAGGGGGCAGTATAAGGTTGAGTTTTTCATATACACCAGGGGGAACAATATTAAGTGAAATACATTGCAATCTGTAAGGCGCTATTCTAATGTAAAGTGCTTTCATGTGTATATGCAGTTCCATTTGAGCTTCACTATAGTCTGTAGTGGGTTTAAAAAAAATAGATATGGAAATTGCTAGTAATTGATTGATCTGGGAATAAAACCCAGATTTCATGCTGTTTTAATTGGAACACTCATCTGGCACCTTCTCCACACTCTCTGGGTAGGGCTTTTTCTGACTACCACAAAAACTGAGTTCAGTTGGCTTCCTGGAGTGAGCTGCATGGTTACTTTTCAGGAGATGAAATTATCTTCACTACATAAAGTGCCTTTGCTATGTAAGGTATTGACAAGATGGTGTAGAGTTTTGGACTGAAAACACTTGTCCATTTCTAAGATGGAATATTAGGTGGTTGACAATTGTTAGATTTGGGTATGTGCCATTTATCTTGACATTGGACATTCCATTCCTTCCTCTTTCCCTCTGAAAGCTCAATAAAGCAAAGGGAAGGGAATCTGTGGACAAAACTTCAAGGGCTTGACCTGATACTTGTTGAGGCTCTTGTTTGGTACTTCACTCACATACCAGCCTCTAGATTAAGGATTCATGTATGGAATTTAAGGATTGAAAAAAAAATAAGAGCTTATAACTAATCACTCTTTCAACTCTTTCTGAGTACACAACCTTTGGAGAAAAGTCTTATAATTATAAGTAATGCTTTTATCTCAATGCCAAGTGATATTTCATTTTGATCTAGGAATCCAGGATATACATTGCTTTTGGAAAAGTGTTAGCATTTTGTGCTGCTGAATTAAATCACTCATGATAAAGGAAATCCCCAGTGCAGTTCTTCCCTGCTGTCCTAAAACCATATCAAGACCCCACATATCTGAGAAAAGGAAATTGTACCTTAAGGCTTAACACAGAAGTCATGAAGACTGGTTTCCATTAGAGCTGGGCTGTCAGAAGCCTCCAAATTAAAACTGTTGGGAAGTTGAAATTTAAAGTTCAGTGTTAACGTGAAGGGGGTTCACATACTACTGTTCTAAGGGCTAATCTTTAGTGATAGATGCAGAGACAGGAGATTCAAGTGTTCTTAGGGAAACCAAAGTGTTCTTCCGTCCTAAGCGTTTTGGCTTTCATTTTCATGTCAGTCAGTCAATGCCAAGACTGTGTTTGAAAGGACTAATTCTAGCTATTTCAAAGGGTCTTCTTTTGACTAATGTTCTTAGAGAATCATGTAGTATTCTATTCTGTGATATATTTTAGATAAACCATAATGACTCCAGATATCAGTGATCCTAATTTTTCCCCTAGTTAATGTCAACATGGACTTGGGGGGCGGGGGGGAAAAAGCTCATAAAGCTGGAAGGCAATCCTCACTATAGTGATTTAAATAATAATAATTATTATTATTTTGAGGTGGAGTCTCGCTCTGTTGCTCAGGCTGGAGTGCAGTGGCATGGTCTCTGCTCACTGCAGCCTCTGCCTCCAGGTGCAATGGATTCCCCTGCCTCAGCCTCCCAAGCATCTGGGATTACAGGCATTCGCCACCACACTCAGCTAATTTTTGTATTTTTAGTAGAGATGGGGTTTCACCATGTTGGCCAGGCTGGTCTTGAGCTCCTGACCTCAAGTGATCCTCTCGCCTTGACCTCCCAAAGTGCTGGGATTACAGATGTGAGCCACCATGCCCAGCCTACAGTGATTTAAATTAAATATTACCACTAATTAGATAAGTTGTTTAAATTTTTTATGCTTCAATGTCCACATCTGTAAATGGAAATTCTAAGCAACTTTCTATCTACCTTATTGGGATGTTTTCATGGTCAAATGAATGATTAGATGTCAGATCCTTTGAAAAACTAGAATCCTGATTATAGTAGAAATTTAGAATGCTCACCCATGTCTAGTTTATCTTCATGGGAAGATTCCTCTTCCCGACTCCCCTTGCAATTGAATAGGTCTTATGATTCTTGCTGGCCATTGAGTTGTGCTTGAACATGAGCCACTTTTGAGCAGATCACTTAATTGCTTATGTGAGACCTGTTAGGACTCTCTTCCTCTGCTGTGGTGATTGTGGAATGTTTAGAGTTGGGAATGTTTCACAGTTTAGATCTATCTGGAAACTAAGGCAACACATAGAAGATGTTTATCCAGGAGAGGTGACTAGACCCATCGTAGACTTTGAGGAAGCAAGAAAGAAACCAGTATATCAGCCTCCTCTTATCTGTGGTTTCACTTTCTGAGGTTTCAATTACCTACGGTCAGCCTCAGTCTGAAAATATTAAATGGAAAATTCCAGAAATAAACAATTTATAAAATTTAAATTGTAGGCAGTTCTGAATAGTGTGACACAACCTCTCACGGTCACGAGTCATTTCTTTGTCCAGCGTACGCATGCTTTGTATGCGACCTGCCCGTAGGCATCTTGGTTGTCAGATCTACTGAGACCATATTGCAGTGCTTGTGTTCAAGTTAATAGTAGCCTAACATTACATCACAAAGCCTATGTCATTTACCTCATTCCATCTCATCGTGTAGGCATTTTGTCATCTCACATCATCACAAGAAGGTTGAGTATAGTACAATAAGATATTTTGAGAGAGAGAGAGACCATATTCACATAACTGTTATTACAGTATATTGTTATACTTGTTATATTTAATTATTGTTTTACATATTTTATTGTGCCTAATTTCTAAATTAAACTTTATCATAGTTATGTATGTATAGGACAAAACATAGTATATGTAGGGTTTGATACTATCCGCAGTTCCAGGCATCCAGTGGGGGTCTTGGAATGTCTCTGACAAAAATAGAGGAGAACTACTGTACTGTGTCAGATCACTGAGATTGAGGGGTTGTTTGTTATGGCAGCAGAACCTAGCCTAACCATACTGTTGTAGGTATAA
This sequence comes from Theropithecus gelada, assembly GCF_003255815.1. NCBI lineage: Eukaryota > Metazoa > Chordata > Mammalia > Primates > Cercopithecidae > Theropithecus > Theropithecus gelada. The sequence goes on from NC_037680.1 coordinate 28,306,926, forward strand.
ATAATTCTTAAAATTGTTAATTGTAATTATTAGTGAGATATTTCCTAACCCTCTGCTAATATTTACTACTAATTTGCTGTTGTGCCATTTTCTGACACCTAGTAGATTTGAATCTGACCACTTTGACTCTTTTCTCATGCCCCACACCCAAGAATCTGGAAGTCATGTCCTGGAAGTAACCTGAAGGAACGAACAGTATTAGCAGTCATAACATATTGGCAGTTACAACATAAAAGGATGGAAGCTAAATTCAAGAAGTACTGTGCCTGACATGTAATGGGCACTCAGCAAACATTTATTGACAATAGGAAGAGAAATTGGATGATATGTGGCTATTACCAGTGATTTCATGTGGCAAAATCTAGTAAATGTTTAGTTCTCATCTTCCTTGACCTTGTAAACAGGGTTTGGAGCTTTTCATCACTCTCTCTTTCTCAAAACTCTTTGATCCTTGGCTTCTTGGACATCAGAAGCTTCTAGTTGCCCCCCATCCTGGTAGCCGCTGCTTGGTCTCCTTTGCAGAATCCCCCTCTTCCTAATATCTAAATACTCTAGTGCCCTAGAGCTCAGTCTTTGGGTCCCTTCTTGTTTACTTGAATCTCTCAGTCATATCTGCTGTTTTACTATTGAGTGATTTGCTTTTATTGATTTATACATTCTCTTTTATATGGAGAGTAGTAACCCTCAGTCTATCCTACATTGCCGATAATGTTCCTCATTTGTTATTAGATTTTTACTTTATAGTTTTTAATATACTACGTATTTACTATATTTATAGTTTTTCATAGACAATGTACATTTTTATATAATCATATGTCATTTATCTTTTTTTAATTATACTTTAAGTTCTAGGGTACATGTGCACAATGTGCAGGCTTGTTACATATGTATACATGTGCCATGTTGGTGTGCTGCACCCGTTAACTCGCCATTTACATTAGGTATATCTCTTAATGCTATCCCTCCCCCCTCCCCCAACCCCACGACAGGCCCCAGTGTGTGATGTTCCTCGCCTTGTGTCCAAGTGTTCTCATTGTTCAATTCCCACCTATGAGTGAGAGCATGCGGTGTTTGGTTTTTTGTCCTTGCAATAGTTTGCTGAGAATGATGGTTTCCAGCTTCATCCATGTCCCTACAAAGGACATAAACTCATCCTTTTCTATGGCTGCATAGTATTCAGTGGTGTATATGCGCCACATTTTCTTAATCCAGTCTATCATTGATGAACATTTGGGTTGGTTCCAAGTCTTTGTTATTGTGAATAGTGCCGCAATAAATGTACGTGTGTCTTAATAGCAGCATGATTTATAATCCTTTGGTATATAGCCAGTAATGGGATGGCTGGGTCAAATGGTATTTCTAGTTCTAGATCCTGGAGGAATTGCCACACTGTCTTCCACAATGGTTGAACTAGTTTACTGTCCCACCAACAGTGTAAAAGTGTTCCTATTTCTCCACATCCTCTCCAGCACCTGTTGTTTCCTGACTTTTTAATGATTGCCATTCTAACTGGTATGAGATGGTATCTCATTGTGGTTTTGATTTGCATTTCTCTGATGGCCAGTGAATGATGAAGATTTTTTTGTGTGCCTGTTGGCTGCATAAATGTCTTCTTTTAAGAAGTGTCTGTTCATATCCTTTGCTCACTTTTTGATGGGGTTGTTTTTTTCTTGTAAATTTGTGTTCTTTGTAGATTCTGGATATTAGCCCTTTGTCAGATGAGTAGCTTGCAGAAATTTTCTCCCATTCTGTAGGCTGCCTGTTCACTCTGATGGTAGTTTCTTTTGCTGTGCAGAAGCTCTTTAGTTTAATTAGATCCCGTTTGTCAATTTTGTCTTTTGTTGCCATTGCTTTTGGTGTTTTAGACATGAAATCCTTGCCCATGCCTATGTCCTGAACGGTATTGCCTAGGTTTTCTTCTAGGGCTTTTATGGCTTTAGGTCTAACATTTAAGTCTTTAATCCATCTTGAATTAATTTTTGTGTAAGGTGTAAGGAAGGGATCCAGTTTCAGCTTTCTGCATATGGCTAGCCAGTTTTCCCAGCACTATTTATTAAATAGGGAATCCTTTCCCCATTTCTTGTTTTTGTCAGGTTTGTCAAAGATCAGATGGTTGTAGATGTGTGGTATTATTTCTGAGGGCTCTGTTCTGTTCCATTGGTCTATATCCCTGTTTTTGTAGCAGTACCATGCTGTTTTGGTTACTATAGCCTTGTAGTATAGTTTGAAGTCAGGTAGCATGATGCCTCCAGCTTTGTTCTTTTGGCTTAGGATTGTCTTGGCAATGAGGGCTCTTTTTTGGTTCCATATGAACTTTAAAGTAGTTTTTTCCAATTCTGTGAAGAAAAGTCATTGGTAGCTTGATGGGGATGGCATTGAATCTATAAATTACCTGGGCAGTATGGCCATGTTCATGATATCGATTCTTCCTATCCATGAGCATAGAATGTTCTTCCATTTGTTTGTGTACTCTTTTATTTCATTGAGCAGTGGTTTGTAGTTCTCCTTGAAGAGGTCCTTCACATCCGTTGTAAGTTGGATTCCTTGGTATTTTATTCTCTTTGAAGCAATTGTGAATGGGAGTTCTCTCATGATTTGGCTCTCTGTTTGTCTGTTATTGGTGTACAAGAATACTTTTGATTTTTGCACATTGATTTTGTATCCTGAGACTTTGCTGAAGTTGCTTATCAGCTTAAGGAGATTTTGGGCTGAGACGATGGGGTTTTCTAAATATACAATCATATCATCTGCAAACAGGGACAATTTGACTTCCTCTTTTCCTAACTGAATACCCTTTATTTCTTTCTCCTGCCTGATTGTCCTGGCCAGAACTTCCAACACTATGTTGAATAGGAGTGGTGAGAGAGGGCATCCCTGTCTTGTGCCAGTTTTCAAAGGGAATGCTTTCAGTTTTTGCCCATTCAGTATGATATTGGCTGTGGGTTTGGCATAAATAGCTCTTATTATTTTGAGATACGTCCCATGAATACCGAATTTATTGAGCGTTTTTAGCATGAAGGGCTGTTAAATTTTGTCAAAGGCCTTCTCTGCATCTATTGAGATAATCATGTGGTTTTTGTCTTTGGTTCTGTTTATGTGATGGATTATGTTTGTTGATTTGCGTATATTGAACCAGCCTTGCATCCCAGGGATGAAGCCCACTTGATCATGGTGAATAAGCTTTTTGATGTGCTGCTGGATTCGATTTGCCAGTATTTTATTGAGGATTTTTGCATCGATGTTCATTGGTGATATTGGGCTAAAATTCTGTTTTTTGGTATCAGGATGATGCTGGCCTTTTAAAATGAGTTAGGGAGGATTCCCTCTTCTTCTATTGATTGGAATAGTTTCAGAAGGAATGGTACCAGCTCCTCTTTGTACCTCTGGTAGAATTCAGCTGTGAATCCGTCTGGTCCTGGACTTTTTTTGGTTGGTAGGCTATTACTCTTTTTTTTTTCTTTTTTTGAGACTTTTTGAGTCTCCCTCTGTTGCCCAGGCAAGAGTGAAGTGGTTCGATCTTGGCTCACTGAAACCTCTGCCTCCTGAGTTCAAGCGATTCTCGTGCCTCAGCCTCCTGAGTAGGTGGGGCTACAGGCAAACACCACCATGCCTGGCTAATTTTTATATTTTTAGTAGAGGTGGGGTTCCGCTATGTTGGCCAGGCTGGTCTCAAACTCTGGATCTCAAGTGATCAGCCCGCCTCAGCCTCCCTAATTGCTGGGATTACAGGTGTGATTTACTGTGCCTGACCTCATTCCTTTTTTTTTTTTTTTTTTTAAGGCTTTTCGAATTAGTGTGGCACTTTGGGGATTTGTCAGTATGTGAAGTGCTATGCTTAATATATGTGCATGTATGTTAAAGCCACTTTCCTTTGTATAGCAGGACCTTGTTGCTTATCTGTCATTTTTGTCCATGCTCTTTGGGTTATGTAGCTATATGGTGAAGGGTCAAGTTGTTCCAATTTAGTCTTGCCAAATTATCCTCGTTATTATAATAATCATCTATTATTATGTAACAAAGTACTCCAAAATTTACTGTTTTAAAGCACCAATAATCATTTATTATCTTTCATGGTTTCTGTGAATTCAGGAATTCCGAAGTGGCTTGGCTGGGCAGTTCTGGGTTAGGGTCTCTCACCAGGTTGTAGTCACATCTAGGCTAGGGCTGCAGTCATCTGAAGGCCGGAGGATATATTTCTAAGCTGGCAGTTGGTGTTAGCGAATTGGTCCTTCTCCATGTGGATCTCTTTACAGAGCTGTTTGAGTGTCCTCATGATGTGGTGCTTGGCTTTCCCCAGAGCAAGTAATCCAAGAGACCAAGGCAGAAACTCCAGTGTCTTTTATGACAGCCTCAAAGTTCCACATCTTCATTTCCACCTAATTCTATTGGCTGCATAAGAGACTAGCCAGTCTTCAGTGTGTGTGCTGGGGCTGGGGCTGCTACATAGCTGTGACTACCAGCGGGTGCAGTCTCTGGGGACCACTACCGAGGCTGGGTACCACAGTAACCAGAGAGCAGTTTTTATTTGAGAAGTTTTCTTGGGTTTGATATGTACTTTTAAACTGAGAATACGGGAATGCCAACCAATAAATACTGGATTTATACAAAGCACAGTTAACTTTACATTCTGTTAAGCAGAAAGAAAATGGATGAGTTTTTGCAGACTGTTTGCTCGAGTAAGGCCCTCAGGGCAGAGGACACCTGAGATTGCCCTGATGCAGTTCCTTCTTGTACACTTTTTGGTACTAATATTAATATTTCTTGATTTTCCGCGTCCTCCATCTGTCTCTGAATCCAAATATTTTGAAGAAAACAAATAAGAGGGAGGCAAGAGGCCGGGCGTGGTGGCTCAAGCCTGTAATCCCAGCACTTTGGGAGGCCGAGACGGGCAGATCACAAGGTCAGGAGATCAAGACCATCCTGGCTAACACGGTGAAACCCTGTCTCTACTAAAAAATACAAAAATCTAGCCGGGTGAGGTGGCGGGCACCTGTAGTCCCAGCTACTCGGGAGGCTGAGGCAGGAGAATGGCGTAAACCCGGGAGGCGGAGCTTGCAGTGAGCTGAGATCCAGCCACTGCACTCCAGCCTGGGTGACAGAGCGAGACTCCGTCTCAAAAAAAAAAAAAAAAAAAAAAAAGGGAGGCAAGAAAATGTTTAAGACAGAGTAGAAATAGCTGCTAATAACAGCAATAACTACTTTATTTCTTGAGTTCTTGCTATGTGCCAGATATGTCTCAGACCTTTTGCGTAAGTGATATCTTATTTAGCTCTTCCACTGACCCCATTTTAACTATGACAAAACTGATGCTCAGAGTAATTTATTCAAGGTCATGTAGTGAATGATTGGGCTGAGATTTGAACCCAGGTCTGTCTGTTTCTAAAGGCTGTGGTTAATCTACTGCCCCTCACTGTATTCCATTGTTATAAACACACAAACGCAATGTTTGGGCGTCAGAAAGTTGAAAAGCGGTAGAGTTGTGTATTATCTGGAAGGATCTGTCAAAGGTAAAAAATGCAGGAAACTGTAATCCCAGATACAAAAATACTCTGAAACTGAAAAGTGCTTTATAAATGTAAAGTGGCAGTGTTATTAATATTATTCAGCTCAGAGAAGTAAGAAAATGAATCATGTATAATTCCTCTATTTCTTTTCATTCAGATTATCGCGGAACACCTGCCCATTAATCTTGACCCTGTTAAAACAATAACTGCCTATCCAAGTAACACATTGGAGTTAATGTGTAATTAAAGAAAATTATTATCACTTGGCTATGAAATGGGAATAGCAATATTTCAAGTTAATATGTATTTTAGACCAATAAATGTTTTAGTTTAAAAAAACTCTGCTAAAATGTACAATTTAGGAAGATATCAAACCATCAGTTTAAAGCATAAGAAGCTTTATGTCTGTAAAACTATTTTGTTGTAATGTCAATATGATATCATATTTGTCTTCCACACGAAGACATTGTCTTTCTGACAACCAGTGTTTAAGAAAATAGGCCTTGGGAATGGGGAAAGTACATTTCTCTTGGATTTTCCTGTCTGTTGACATGTACCTTGGTGGCGTGAACACATTAACGATGAACTCAGTTGACGGTCTTGAGGGTGAGGGATGATATGTAGCCTTCATTACATTGCCTTGGCGCTGGGCCCGTAGGCACCAGCAGCAAGAGCTTTGATTTCATTTTAAAGGAGTTAGAAGAATGTGAAGAAGGTCATGGCCATCAATCTGTTATCACTCTGCTAGATAGGATCTCTTTAAGGAGGAGTGTGAAACATATTTTAAAAGCTCCAATGAAGGCCCCCAAATGGCGATGTTCATCCTACCACTTCCTAATGAAAGTGTGCAGTCTCTGAAACAGAGCTCACAAGCACTGCACAACAACAAATTGTCTAAGGAAATGCTTTCATTTTAAATGTTCCCAGCTAGAGCCAGCATATATAGACAGTAGTTATAGTGGGGCATATGGATGAAAGCAAAAAAAATATCTTGCAGTCCAGTTAGCTTTATTAAATGCACATTATTGTGAGTGGGTCAGTAGTCATCCTACTGTAGAGAAAAGGAATGGAGACTGAAGTTAAATGTTCTGCTTAAGGCTGCTTATTGATTGGAAGGCAGGGTATATAGTCTTGGGGAGCCCTGAGCTCCCAGAATGCACCTCTGCTGTCACAAGCTATAGCCATGAGGTCTCTGAATATCATGTCCTTTGTTTTATTTCTTTTGTTTCATTTTTAAGGATATTTTAGAAAAGAAATGTATAGTACTTAGAATTTTGAGTTCTCCAACATAGGATTTAGTTTTGTGAAATGTCTTCTAACTTTTAGGGACATGCATATATATTTTTACATAAATAAAATTCTGATGCATGTCCAAATATCTGTCCTACTCATCATTGTTAGTATAGACATTTTTTGCTACTATGCTACAAAGCCTTTTTTTTTTTTTTTTTTTTTTTTTTTTTGAGACTGGGTCTTGCTCTGTCACACAAGCTGAAGTGGGTGGTGATGTGATCTCGGCTCCTTGCAACCTCTACTTCCTGAGATCAGGTGTTCCTCCTGCCTCAGCTTCCCAAGTAACTGGGACTACGGGTGCGTGCCACCATACCTGGCTAATTTTTGTATTTTTAGTAGAGTCAGGGTTTCACCATGTTAGCCAGGCTGGTCTCAAACACCTAACCTCAAGTGATCCACCTGCTTCAGCCTCCCAAAGTGCTGCAATTACAGGTATGAGCCACCCCGCCCATCAAAGTCTTAATAATATTTCAAGATGGCATCATAGTCCATTAAGTTGATATGTCATAATTAAACAATTCCCATCCTGTTGGACATATAGTTTGTTTCTAAAATTTCCTCTGCTGTAGATGACATGATACTAGTTTTCTTCATGAAGATAGCTTTTTTATTTCCTAAGGTATTGTTTTCTGAAGCTAAATTTTTTCAAGAGTGGATTTAGAGGGTCCAAGTTCACTTTTGTTGTTTATGCAATTATCTTCATGGGTTTGCTTCCCTGAGAGATGGTGAGTGCTTTTTCTACTTTTTTATGTGGTTAATTTTCAAAACTCTAATCTGGATTCAGGAGTTCACATAGTGCTGATTTGACTGACCAAATCTGATGACTGTAGCAGTCCCAGCAGAACACAGAATTCACCCCATTGGTTCAAATGAAGAGGACGTCCTGAAGGGCTATACTCACAGAAGTGTGTGCAGGGTTAAAGAGCAAACAAGGGACTCCAACAGCGGAAAGTCACGTCCAGCTCTGGGCTGAAGGGATGAGAGAGGGGTATAGTGTTTCCTGAGGGCTTGTGGCCAGCCCTGGGCTGAAGGGGTGATGGAAGGAAGGAATGTTGCATGAACACTTAGAGCTGCAGCCACGGAGAAGTAGGACCTGCTGGCGCCGGGGCTGTAGGAGGACAGAGCTTTCACCAGAGATGCTGCAGTGAAGCACCTGAGCAGTGGGAGAGAATTTGAGGCCAACCTCCCATTCCTCTCTCCCTCCAGTCTCATGCTAGTGCCTCCCACTGGCAGGACCCAACCAAAAGTCACCTGGCACGGGACCCTGGGTGGTGCTGCCTTCAGGAGTCACCCTCCTGGAACACAGAGCAGGGCCAATAATGGATTCAGTGCTGGTGGAGGTGAAGGGGCAAATGGAAAAACCCCCAACGAGAAAGAAACAGACCAAAACAAACTATCACCATAATTGTGGAGGTTTGTTTCAGTAGCAGCACTGGGGACCCATTTAGTGGAATCTCAAGCATGGTTTGTGTTTCACACACCTCTGGACTGCGAGCTTCCAGAAAGGCCTTAAATAGTGCATCCATTTTACCATGAAAACTGCGTCACAGTGGGAGAGCTGGGGGCTCCCGAAAAAGCACTCAGCACTGCCAAGTTCGTGTCACAAGTCTGTGGACGCCGTGCTCGCTCTGTGGCCATGTTTCTAGTCATCTTGCCTTAGCTCTGATTTTATTCTTTATAATAGCTGTCTCAGTTCTGCTCCAGCTCCTAACTCAGTGCCTCCAGGTTTTGATGGAAACATGTTTCTCATTTCTTTTTTTCTTTTTTGAAAAATTATTATTTTTTTCTTTCTTACTTTTTTTTTTTTTTTTTTTTGAGACGGAGTCTCGCTCTGTCGCCCAGGCTGGAGTGCAGTGGCGCGATCTCGGCTCACTGCAAGCTCCGCCTCCCGGGTTCACGCCATTCTCCTGCCTCAGCCTCCCGAGTAGCTGGGACTACAGGTGCCCGTCACCTCGCCCGGCTAGTTTTTTGTATTTTTTAATAGAGACGAGGTTTCACCGTGTTAGCCAGGATGGTCTCGATCTTCTGACCTCGTGATCCGCGCGTCTCGGCCTCCCGAAGTGCTGGGATTACAGGTTTGAGCCACCGCGCCCGGCCTTTTTTTAATACTTTAAGTTCTAGGGTACATGTGAACAACGTGCAGGTTTGTTATATATGTATACATGTGCCATGTTGGTGTGCTGCGCCCATTAACTCGTCATTTACATTAGGTCTATCTCCTAATGCTATCCCTCCCCCCACCACCCCTCCCACAGGCCCTGGTGTGTGATGTTCCCCACCCTGTGTCCAAGTGTTCTCATTGTTCAACTCCCACCTATGAGTGAGAGCACGTTTCTCATTTCAGTACATACTCAGGGCAGCTTGTCTGTGTAACCACGTCACCAGACAGCATTCCACAGGGCAGTTGCTCACTTTGGGGGCTGAGGGCCTCTGAACATTTATGGACTTCGGGGATTTGTGAGTCCTCTATACACATTTTCACATGTCGCTTTTATTTGGATGGCAACAAGAATTTAAGATAGGCATTTTCTGGATCATTTGGAGGACTACCTTATAACTGAGTACTGTGACATGGTTTCAGTGCCTGCACCTATGTTAGGTTTGTGTTCAAATTAGTGTCAAGCAGGACCACTTTCAATGTGGAGTGTTCTTAAGAAAAAATCATGGTACATTTAATTTGATCCCAAAGCACTGTTTACATTCAGAGAGCAAATGCCCATACAGCAGGCTGATGAAGAAAGGTTTCACAGTAGTTCCGGAAGGGAAGGTGGCAGGAGAATTCAGTCATCACATGGAACAGGAAGTAAACGCTTGCTGAGCTGCGGAGAATCCGTGCCACAGTGATCAGTACCGTACAGCTCCTCATTTGGGCAGCAGTGTGGTTTCAGCAGAACATCATCCAGCATGTTAAATTAATGCTTTTAACTTGAATGCTATTGGCTTTATGGTTTGGGTTGTCTTTATTTATGCATGTTCTGTGGTGTGGGTAGATGAAGGGTAGTATGTCTAAGGATTTTGGACCTGAGTTTATGTTGGTTGTTTTCTAAGTAACACCCTAATAATGATAATTAGAGTTAACATTATGAGACTTCAAGAGAAGATCTTTAAAAAAAGATATGTACATGACTAAAGGTGGACAATTACTATGTGGAGGAAAGGGCATTAAACTGGTAATCTTGGCCTTTATGTCCTCCTCGTGAGAAAAGGGAAGAAAAGAGAAAGGAGGGAGGAAGAAAAGAACTATTTAAAAATGCTATACACACCTGTAATCCCAGCACTTTGGGAGGCTGAGGCAGGCAGATCACAAGGTCAAGAGATCGAGAACATCCTGGCCAACATGGTGAAACCCTGTCTCTACTAAAAATACAAAAATTAACTGGGCGTGGTGGCACGCACTCCCAGCTACTCATTCTGGAGGCTGAGGCAGGAGAATTGCTTGAACCCGGGAGGCAGAGGTTGCAGTGAGCTGAGATTGCGCCACTGCACTCCAGCCTGGCTGACAGAGACAGACCACATCTCTAAATAAATAAATAAATAAATAAATAAATAATAAATGCTGTAAAAAACCACAATTCTTCACCCCAAGAATTCATGAAGTTTTGGATGATTTAGTAGCACATATTTAGGAAATGTAATACTCACCTGATGTTATCCAAGAAGGCACCACGGGCTCCTTTGCTGTATGCTTTTCTAGTTAAGGACCCACTCCTATGGAATCCAAGGGCCATTCTTCCTGTTTTTACCATAACCAAACAGCATACTGAACTCTCATAAATATTTACTCACTAATTTTTCTGAAGTACTAATTCCCTTTGTTGAAAATATTAAAGAATGTCTTGTCCTTTTAATTCCTCACTGCACTAACCCCTCCAAGAATATGGCTTATGAATACAACACTTCTTGGAGGATGCCAATATATAGTCCTTTTGGGGGCTGAGACCAGCTACCTTGTAATTATCAATGACAGTTTTTCCGCTGGGCAGAGAACATTGTCTCCTCTTTGCATATAGCAGATAATTGTTATCAATGCTCAGGGCAATTATGTGCATGTGGGAAACCCAGGTAATGGTGTGTTTGGTGGTAAGTGCATGGTCTGTTTTTTTGGCAGGGGTTCTGAAACCCATGATGTTAAGTGGGCATCACACGATACCATGAACAAGTGTGCATGTTGGAGTAGCTCAGCATTCTTAACTAGGGTTGTCCTTAGCAACCCACAAGCATAGCATCACTTCTAACAGTTCTGAAATTGCATTAGCCGGGCAACTATTAGCTGTTATTGCCACTGTTCACTAATTCCTCTAATGGAGTTCATCAGAAATAGAGCCCCATGAAAATATTAGATAGTTCATAAATAATTTGGAAGTGGCACTTAAATGTGTTACACATTTTCTCCCCGGCCAACTGACCTTTCTACTTGCTTGCTTTAGGATTACATAAAAAGGAGCCTGAATTCCACAAGTTAGGGTTCCAATTGCAGTGTTGCTCTTCCCCAACTCTTTTCCCACCTCCTGCTCCCTGTACCAGCCCCACTGTCCAACTTGTCAGGGAACATGATGAAGAAATGGCCACAAGAAGCTTCTGTAGGTCATTTTCCTAGAGCCCAACCTTTAGGTAGACCCAGGCTCAGCAACCAGGTTACAAAGAAGCCTTTGAAGGATGGTCTTTCTGTGATTTATTATTTTCTAAGAAGAAAGTTCATGTAGGTCGATGTGGTCAGACTGTGTCTAGCAGAAAAATTCCAGGAGGAAATTGGGTTCTCCCAGTGAAACAGAAACTTTTCGTGTTGCCTCATTTCCGCCATCCTAATCCTCTGGATTGGTAAAACCCAGGAACTCAAACACATCTTACCTCCCAGTCAGTGCTGTAACTTCACAAATCACTAATCACCAAGCCTGTTTGCCAAAGTCAAACAACACCTAGCTCGGACAAAGCCCTTCACAAACAAAGCCACACCTGCCCTGCAAGTTAGGATAAGTAGATTACTCTCTAGACACAGCTGAAAGTTTAAGCTGCCAAAACACTCTTTCCTCCTCCTGGAGGATTTTCTTTGCTCTAAGCCCCTCTTCTACCCAGGGAAGCCACCCTGCCTCCAGGGGCCATGGGATTCCTCTGGAGAGTTTAATTCTGTCTGGAAACCAGTCAACCTCTTCCCCATCACAAGTGTGGAGGGCAGGCTTGGCTGGGATGGATTAGGTTAGGAGGGAAAGTGGTGAGGAAGTCCTGGCTGGAGGTCTTGGCAGATTAGGGCTAGGATACCACTTTCTCCCACTGTGAATAAAGTTGCTATCCTAACCCCATTTCCAAACAACTCAGACATCTTAGAGTACTTTAACTCCAATCACTCTCTCTTGAATTATATGCTATTGTTGTCCGATATTTTAGTTCTGACTTCTTTTACCACCACAGTGTAGATATCTTTTGTTTTACAGAGACAGTTTAAAAATATTCATTTAAAATTACCTACCTATATACCAACTTTTCTGCTCCTTGACATTCCTTATCTCCTCCTTGCTAAAGTAAGGTCTTTAGAAATTCTTGTGAAGTTTTGTTGATAGTAAACTCTCTCTGTTTTTGTTTATCAGAAAATATATTTCTCATTCTTAAAAAAATTTATTCATTGGGTGTTCTAGTTAAGACTTATTTTCTCCTACCACTTTGAAGATAACTACTGTCAGTTTATAGGTAAATAAGTACAACTGACCCTTGAACTTGAGAAGAGATGCTTAAACTCTTCATAATTAAACAAATGCAAGTGAAAATGAAAAGAAGATAACTACTATCTTCTGACTTCAGTTGTGGCTGTTGAGAAATTAACTGTCAGTCTAATTGCTGACCTCTTTCTGGCTGCCTTCATAATATTGTGGTTGCTTTTGGTATTCTGTAGTATCATTTCAATGTCTCTAGATGTGGAATATAGCTGACTCTTGGACAATGGTGGGGTTAGGGGTGCTGACCCCTCTGCATGGTTGAAAATCCATGTATAATTTCTGACTCACCTAAAACTTAACTGCTTAATAGCCTACTGTTGGCCAGAAGCCTTACCAATAAAATAAACAATCAATCCATACTTATTTTGTATATGTATTATATGTTGTATTCTTACAATAAAGTAAGCCAGAGAAAAGAAAAAGCTATTACGAAAATCATAAGGAAGAAAAAAATATATTTACCATTGATTAAGTGAAATATACAGATAAAGGTCCTCATCCTTATCTTTACATTGAATCAGCTGAGGAGGAGAAGAAAGAGGAGGGGTCAGTCTTACATCTCAAGGGTGGCAGAGGCAGAAGAAAATCCATGTATAAGTGCATCCACACAGTTCAAACCTGTGTCGTTCAAGGGTCAACTGTACTTTTGATTTCTTCTGCTTGGGATATAGTGTGTTTCTGCATCCTTGGATTGGTGTCTTTCACCAGTTCTAGAAAAACCCTGGCCATTGTGTCACAAAATTGCCTCTCCTCCATTCTCTATTCTCTCCTTCTAGGACGTCCATTAGGCTTGTGTTCAACCTTCTTCTGTGCTTCATGCCTCTTAATAGCCTTTTAATAATTCCCATCTCTTTATCTTTCTCTCTGTACTGCATTCTGGTTATTTTTTTTCATAAGCCTTGTCAGGTCAGTAATTCTCTATTCAGCTATATAAATCTGTGGTTTAGTCCGTCCATTGAGTTTTCAGTTTTAATGATTTTATACTGTTGTTGTTTTGTAATTCTCTTTGGCTAGTTTGCAGATCTTTCTGGTTATTTTCTTAAAGTCTCTTTTTGTTTGTTCATTTTAATATTTCATATTTTATTATATGAAATATTTTTATATAGTAATATTATTTGTCTGAGAATACTAGTTATTTGGTAATTGAGGGTGTAATTCTGTTGTTTATCATTTATGCCAACTCTCATTTTCATTGTTTTGTTTTCTTGTGTTTTGAGAAATTATTTGTGTGAGCTTATATTTGGTACAATTTAGTAATATTGAGGGCTCAAACTGAGAACTTTCCTCCAGAGAAGATTTAAATTTCTTGTGTCCTGGAACTTGGGATCAGGACTGATCTGGGACTGCGTTCGTAACCTTTAAGGATCTTGACTTACTGCCCAAGTCTCAGGTTCAGCTGCCCCACCATGCGAGGGTCCCATTGCTCAGTCTCCGGTTCCAGAGGTCTTAGCAGCACCTGCTCCCAGGGCAACCCTGACTTAGTGTATGCTTGCCACTTACTATTTTGATTTTATATTTCCTTCCTTTCCTCCCGTCTTCCTTGTATGTATGTATGTATGTATGTGTATATCTATGTACTTTCTTGGGACATTGTCTTTAATTTTTTGGTGGTCATAAATGTATTATAAGATTGTTATAATTACCCAGGATCCCATTATATTGTATCAGGAAGACCTTGCAGAATATGTGCTAGAAGCAGAAAAATGGATCTCTTATAGAATACCCCCAGTTCCTTGTCTCCTTTCAGTTACAGCTAACTTGGGCCTAAGTGTCAAATGAGACCTGGAAGTACTCTACTCTTGGTTTGTGGGGTACAATGGTGCCCTAATACCCAGCACCATTTCACATTCTACCTAATGATCTTCTTTGTTGGACTGATCACCTTGAGGTCATTGGCCAGAGGTATGTCTTCAAAATATAGTACTGCATAGGTAAATGATGATTTTTTTTTAAAAAAAGAAACAAATTGGGCCCCATATTTGGGTATTCAACTCCTTTACAAGATATATTTTCAGCTAACATATATTACTTACATGATTTCTTAAAAGGAAAAATATAACCTATTGCTTCTAAAATCTTTTTGTTTTTTTTCTTCTTGGATATGATGTTGCCATCATTTGCTTCTTGAAAATCAAGCTTGAGTTTAATATTTCCTTTTGTACCTAGTCATATCTATCATGTAATAAACTTTACTGGAATTGAATTGCATTTTCTAGATGGTTTGACAGAGACCTGGATATGGCATTTAGGGATGTTCCATCAAATAGCATTTTAAATCTCCTGACAGGCCAGTCTTTAATTAGTAGAGCAGATTATTTGGTTCAAATTATAGATCCAAATCATGGGCTTTAGGGATACTTTATGAAAACTGCTTCCTTGCCCTAGTTCTAATCATTGGCACTGCATCTTTTCCACATTATTGTTGAGCAGTTACTGTAATTCGATGAGAGAGTCTCACAGGATGGAAGGTGGAGATAGAACTGGGTTTTATTTGGTGTTAATCAAGGCAGTCTTTATAGTGTTTTTGTCTCACCTGGATAGAGACTATTGAAAGAAATGTGTAAGGCATTAAGCATTTTGCAATGAATAGTGGTAACAGGTCCTTTGAATGTGAATGTTTCCTGAATTTTATCTCTCAAAAAATAAACTTAACAAAACAAGTCAGAATTTCTTAGGGAAATTACAGAGCCTTTGTATCAACAAAATAGCAACAGGATGCGTTGTAGAAGGTTATGTATTTGTTCATTGCTCAGGTGCATAAGAAATACCAGTAAAGAACATATCACCTGCTTTTTCTTTGCTTTTGAGAGACTGCTCTAGTTTTTATCTTGCCTAGTGTTCCGATCCCCTTGGTTGTAACCGTAAGAATATCTGATGAGAATTATGTAGGCCATCTGCCCTAACTTCACAAATGAGAGAAGAGGAGACTTTACCTGGGGAACCTCATCTCTTTTCTGATGAAAAATGATGAGTAATCCGTGGTTGCTTGAAATGTAATGCTGAGTGGGTGAATAGCAAAGGGCATGTGAGATTTGGGGGGTCGATTGCATGCTTTCTAAAACTCAGCATATATGGCACATCCTTTAAACACAAAAAGGTCCTCTGCTGGTTATCTGCCAGGGATATGCAAGGTAAGAATGACCAAAATCCATATGTTTAGGACGGTTCTTGAAAAAGTCATCTCCTATAGACTTTTAAGATGCTAATAAGAAAGCAAATAAATGTAAGAGCTCTAGCGGGTAAAGTTGCTTAGGGTATAAATGATTTCAACAAGCTTGGGAATGTACAAAATATAGGAAGCAGGATGTTTCTTGAGAGTGTGGCACAAAACACTTTGGACAAGTGCCAGGCCTGGCTACCCTCTGCATATGTGTCCCAACCCATACTTCTTTAGGGAACCCCTCCTCAAACTCTCTATCTGAAAAATCTCGTCTTTGGGATGGATGCAGTGAACTCTTTCCTGCTGAAGTATAAGTGACTAATAAGCTTTGTGGGTTTCCTCCTCCTGGTTTATAGCTGGAGATAATCTTTAAGTCAATGGGATGCAGCCTCAGTTGTGTAATAGCCAAGGGTATCTCCTTGGAGGAAGTGGTGAGGAGTTCTAAGTGCTGTTTAGAGTTATAATGCTTTTCCTGTGGTGTATGCAGCAACCCCAGCTGCTGGTGCTATGATGAGGTAGGTGAGACTTATGGTGGACTTTATGCAGACTTCTTGATGGGGCTTTGTAGGCAGAGGAGAGAGCCTGTATAACTCATCTTTGAATTGTTCATTTCTAATTCAATGCCTGGTGCAAGACAGAAACTCTGTAAGTATTGGCTGTTGCATGGAGGTCAGCCTGGGACCTTCCTTCCCAGACACAGGGCCGTGGTGTCTGGGAAGGAAGAAAGAGGAGGTATTCACACAGGTGCCTGGACTTCTGCTTCCTCTTCATCCCAGGTCCTCAACTTTGGTCCAGGAGCCTGGGTACTGCAGGCTTTGTGCTCCAATTAAGTGGGTACACCCCCCTCTTTCCTGTAGGCCCCTGAGAGGCCAACTGGACCACAACTCCAAATGGCAGCTTTTCTCCCTTCAACTCTTAAGTCTGATTTTCCGAGCCTTGGATTGGTCAGGACACAGAGGGAAGATTTGTTCCCCCGTGAGGCTGTTGCTGAGGACAGTTTGTGCCAATCACCTGATGTGTCCCCCAGCCTTTGCTCTCAAAATGGCAAATTTCCAGATGTATGACATTTTTATTATTCTAGGGGAAAAAATTCTTTAAATGCTTTTGAAGGGGAGGAGAAGAGAAGTCACTAGTTTAATTTGGACAGAGTGGTTTGGCTTGGGTCCTATAGCCATATCATAATGAGTCTTTATTTAGGCACACATCCATGGAGTAATTAATCCAGGAGGGGCAGAAGCTGGTTATTTATCTTAGGTACCTGACAAGTTCTGTTTTATACCTGGTGGTAAAGTTGAAGATGCACGTTCAAAACCAAAAGCTTCTGCATATTACAGAGGGTATCAGGCCTTGTCCCACTAACTTACAACAGAGCTAGATTAAGTGATTTTCTGTGACTGGGGAAAGGAGTATTGACTGCATTCCCCTTCCTAATTCCTGCAGACACTGAAAATGTGTATCCACTCCATCTGTGTCCTGCCAAATATTTCTACCCAAGGACAAGAGGACAGTGTACAAAATCTGGGTCTTTCTTGTACCTGATTTGTGGTTAGGAAAGGTTATTGAGCCTCAGGACCTCTTTACAATGTGTCCCCAGCCTAAAACCCCCTACTTACTTAAAATCCCTTTATCCCAAATGTCTACAATATCAGTCATAATGATACCTTTTCATGTTCATTTGTTTAGATATGCCACACTTCTGCCTGCTGTTGGCAACCCTCCTGGACTAGGCTGCTCTTGTTAATCACATGGATGTTGTGAGTATTATGTTCACAAGTGGATGTAGAGAAGATACTTTTATTTAACTATAAATCCTCACCACATGACCTACTCATGCTTAGCAAAAATATATTAAACATTTGTGATCTGGAGTTTCATTAATCTCAGGGATTACACTGCTTGTTCATTGGTTAAATAATGTGGTTTCAGTATCTTCCCCTAATCATATTGACTTTTTATGAAAGAACTTTTGACACAAAGCTGTGTCTCAGAATGTTTTGACGTAAAGGTAGCTGCTGATCTTAATTTGCGATTGTGGATTCATTTCATCTTGTATGCTTTTATGTTACAGGTTTCTTAATGTTGCCAACATGAAAGTGCTTCAGATGGCTTTGAGTCCTAATCTTGTGGTTCTGTTCACTGAAGATAAGCTGCAATTTTTTGATTATTTTATTTTCCTATGGATCGCCAACAGGTCTAAATAACCTCCTTAGTTGTACTGGCAGGACTGAGTAAAAAGACAAAGGATAAGAAAGAGGGAAGGAAAGAAAGGAAAGAAAGAGAGAAAGAATGAGCAAATATGAGAAAGAAAAAGAAGAGGGAAAGAGGAAAGAGAGAATTGTCTTGGGAAGGTGATATAGGCCACTAATTACTTTAGACCTGCAAGCCTTCTGCACAATAATTTATTTGTAAGCCCAGAGTTAGAAAGGGCCCATCTTCAGAATCCCAAAAGAAATATATATGTGGGCCTATATGGTTGGTCAGCACCACTTCTCTCCTCCCTAAGTTTAATGATCAAAGGATGAGAAAGTTGTCAGATCCCTTCCTGGATCTTAAGTCAGTCTCTTGTGTGACTGACTTGAAGAGTCACAATGAAAATTTCCTAACATAAAGCGAAGGACATCTGACCAGCAAAGTCTTTGGGAGCTAAAACAGAATGAGAGGCTAGAAAGAATTGATGATGAAAATACTTCTTTCAAAGAGAGAAACATCTCAGAAAAATCCACAGAACCACAGAATCTTAGACAGCACTCTCAGGTGATCATTTTAGTCTTGTCATTTGTGCTTTATTTATGGAGAAACTGAGACCGGGAGAGGGGAAGAGACATGCCAAAGTTAACCCAGTATGGAGCTGAGCAAAGCCATGCATCCTGGGTCCCTTTTTATACTGTCATACTCCCTTTTTTAAAAGAAACAATCATAGGCAAGTCAGGGCTGGTTGCATAGAATTAAATGAAATAGGGCAGACAGAATTTATTTCACTGCATGCTTAAAGAAGAGCCGTGCCTAGAATGAAGTTTATTTTTTTGAGGTGTTGAAAATGTAAATTTTCCAGGGCCATGCCAGATTGCCTGTGTGCAGCAAACAGAAGCAGCATTCTAGATGGAACCCAGGGAGCCTGGGACAGATTTACAAAGGGTTCATGTGGAAATGGACTCACCTTTCATGTACCATGATTTGGTTTCGGTTTGGGCAAAAGGAAAGGGACATAGAAAGGTACATAGGTTACTGACAAGTGGAACATGATTGCTTAGGTCCTTTCTCCAGGAAAGGGGTTAGATGCAGCTCGATTTCTCAATCCCTGGCAACTCTAGTGGGTGTGGGGCCAAAGCCCCACATTCTGGCTCCCTCTCCTTTTCCGCAGATGGAAGTGAAATGAACTCATTGGCAGCTACACACCGAGAAGGAGAAAGGCTTTGAAGCCTTTTTAGAGCTACTTAGCAAGGAGTCTTACTGCTGAAGACTGGGGACAACCTATTTCCATTTTACAGATGTGCGTTTGTTAACTGTGCTTGGCCCTGCCCCGTTAAATTAGCCTTCCACTCTTGGTAGCTTGTTGAATGAATTGCTAGGACTCTGCTTCATTGCTGCTTGGCAGGCAGTTTAGTAGAACACTTTGGTAGCAAGCACCAACACAGAATACTGAGACTTAGAATGTCTCAAAGTCTATCCAAAGCCCTCAGCTTCTGGGAACTGATGCTATTATTTATTTACTTATTTTAAAAATTTTTTCTATTGTGCATTTCATTGTAGCAACAGACCAAGAACAATTATGGATCAGGAACTGTAGCGCTTATTTAATCATATTTCAGAGTTTTGTTTTTACTAGGTTCTAGATCTCCAGTGAATTATGTGGCCCACAGCCTCTCATTTCTGTGTACCTCTGGGTTGCTTCCTCTTTAGCCAGACTTAAGATTTAAAGGGCCCACAGACTCATATTCAGGAAATTGAATGTCTTTGGCTAACGCAATTCTAAACTGCAAAGTAATCTTGGGAAACTGGGGCTCTGTGGTCGGTTTAATGAGGTACTAAGACCCAGGAAAGGTACTAAGGCTCTGTGGTCAGTTTAATGAGGTACTAAGATCCAGGAAAGGTACTAAGACCCAGTGGTTATCAATAAAACACTATATTCATTAGTATAGTTTCATTGATAATTAGTGGGTCTTAGTACCTTTCCTTCCTCCCTGTCTTTTGACTTTAGGTGCTGGAAAGGGTGTAGGGTAGCCAGCGTAAATCTGCTTCACTTCAAGATCATAACTAGGCATTGCTATTGATTTCTCCTCCCTTTGGGAATATCTTAGAGAATAGTTTTGGGAACCAGGCAGAGTTGGGCATATTTCAAGAGTATCAGAACCACTAAGTCAAAATGCATTCACATGTCAGTCTGTAAGGTATAATCCTAGATGTATTACTGCAAGATTAGCAGAACTTCTTGGGGCACTTGCTTCAATTGGCTTTGACTTTTTGTAGAGTCCTTTCCTTTGCTAGAATCAGGGAGAAGAGAAGGTTAGAGAATGTTCTTTCTACCTTCATTCAGTGTGCTTCGGTGTCAGTACGGAGATGCACAGAGAGAATGTGTGTGAGCTAAAAGAGTGAAATAAAGAAAATCCATGTAGCAAATATGTATTGAATGCCTACTTGGTGCTAGATGCTGTAGATACAGTAGTGAATAAACCATGGTTCCTGTTCTCTGGGGATATGTTATATTGAGGGGAGAGGAAAGACCAGCAAGCAATATGTTTCTAGTGGTGGCAAGTGCTACCACTAGAAGGAAGGAAGGGAAGGAAGAAAGAAGGAAGAGTAAGCAAAGCAAGCCAGCAGGGAAGGGGGCTGGGGAATGCTTTAGGTATTATTTTATGAAGTGTGGTTCCAAGAAGGGAACATTGAGCAGAGACCTGAAGAAAGGAGAGAGAGAGAGCCCTGTGTACTTGAGCTGGAGAAGGATCGGGCAGAAGGCTTAATGGGATGGAGTTAGCTTCTCCCTGCACTCTTCTCTGCAGTCACATCTTACTACCTTGGCTGCTTCTGATTTACAAGTTGGCTATTCTCATTTTAACCGTAGTTTTATGAGGTGGCTGCTATTAAATGAGAATTATGCCTAGATTGTACTTTATTAAGGCAGTTGTTGTTGTTGTTAAGCACCAAATTCATTATATTTCAATTACATGGAATTCTGATTCTTTAGAAAGCCACAAAAAAGACTCTAGCCTACTAAACTCTTTATCGCTTCTAAGGTATCTGTACGCCTGGAAAACTATTCCTTGGGGGATGGGAATGCTTACATAAATGTAGAGTTGTTTTACTGCCCCTGCAATTCAGATCACTAGAGAATATTCATCTGAAATAAAAGTAGGTTTGCTTAGGATAGATTTGAATCAATGATATAACTTGAAGCTATGCCAACAACCCCATTCTCTCACAGTATATGATGTGGCAGAGGGAAAAGTTGGTATAAGAGGAGGCAGTAGAATGCAAGAGCTTTGCATTAGCCAAATTTGGAAGCAAGCCAAGATCCGTCCTGAGACCACGTAGTCAATGTGGGTTGTCAATCACTGTCTACCAGCCCAGGGCTACTTGATCAAGATCCTTGGAATTGGTGTGCTGGAATAAAGAGTAGCGAGGCATGCAAGGTTAAGAACATACTATATTCATAAAATAATATTTAAAAACCAAAGTTATTTTAGAATCATGGGAAATATTTACAGGAACCATCTTTGAAGATTACTTGTAGTGCCGGGTGTAGTGGCTTATGCCTGGAATCCCAGCACTTTGGGAGGCTGAGGCAGGTGGATCACTTGAGGTCAGGAGTTCAAGACCAGCCTGGCCAATATGGTGAAACCCCGTCTCTACTAAAAATACAAAAATTAGTCGGGTGTGGTGATGCACGCCTGTAATCCTAGCTACTTGGGAGGCTGAGGCAGGAGAATCACTTGAACCCGGGAGACGAAGGTTGTAGTGAACCAAGATTGCGCCACTGCTCTCCAGCCTGGGTGACAGAGCAAGACTCTGTCTCAAAAAAAAAAAAAAAAAAAGATTACTTGTGGTTGTGTCTGATTTTCCCAGGGTCCCTTTGTAATGTCAATTGTCAACTTTTTTTTTTTTTAAGTTTTGAGAATTCCTTTAGGTTAAAAGGCTATTGTTTAATGAGCTTTGTGTGCATATTTAAATATGTGTATGTATGAATAAAGAAATGGGTATTTTTGGCTGGGCACAGTAACTCACGCTTGTAATCCCAGCACTTTGGAAGGCCAAGGTGGGTGGATCACCTGAGGTCAGGAGTTCAAGACCAGCCTGGCCAACATGGTGAAACCCCATCTCTACTAAAAATACAAAAATTAGCTGGGGGTGGTGGCAGGTGCCTGTCATCCCAGCTACTCAGGAGGCTGAGACAGGAGAATCGCTTGAACCCAGGAGGTGGAGGCAACTGTGACCCAAGATCGTGCCACTGCACTCCAGCCTGGATAACAAAGTGAGACCCTGTCTCAAAAAACAAAGGTGCTGTTTTTTTCCAAACTATTTCTAGAGGCTTAAAACATTTTTAAAGAAAGAATTAAGAAACCTCATAAATCAAATGAGAGATAATTTACTAAGAACCAGAGCTGATATCTTATGTTACATTAAGGGGATATTTTCCTTGATTCTCCCTGCCATCCCTCCCCACCCCAGGCTGGGAGTCGTACCCTTTCTTTGTGTTCCCAGAGTATCCCATGAATGTCTAATCATAGTCATCGCTACCTGCTAATTCATATCTTTCCATGGCTTTCTGATGGGCTGACACTGTGTCCTTGAGCTTAAAATTACCAGCTGTTTGCATGGTGGCTGACAGGTAACAGGAGCTCCGTGTATGTTTATTGACTACGTAGAAGAATGAATGAGTTATTAAGATTTATATCTTATTCAGAACATTCTGGCAACCAAAGCAAAAAGAAAAATATATTAGTTTCACAGTTTCATATGCATATAAGTCTAAACAGAGCATTACTTCAGAAGTTGCATTTTTATCCCCTTGGTGCCAAGTGCCTGAAAGTATTTATCTGATGAAACAGTGAGTTTCATAGGAAACATTATTTTCAATATTTCATAAGCTACCAGTGTCCTGGACTAAATGAAAGAATTACCGTGGCTTTTGGTAGAACCTGACAGCCAGAGGCCAACTCTAGCATCCAGAGATTCCGAGTCTTCATTAGCTTCTTAGCAGATTCACTGGTACAATGTCTCACTCGCAGATGGCAGTGGGTCACGAGGCATCTTATTGTATGCCACTGGATTTTATTTTCGTGATTGCGAGTATCTAATAGATATTCTGCTGAAAGATTTTTCTGTGCTGAAGCATTAAGTGAAGTGTGTGAATTAAGGAAAAACATCCAATAGAAAACAAATTGTGAGGGTGCTGCCGTCAGTTTAGAAGGGTATGGTTCCTCCAAATTCCGCAGAGGCGTTTGTCCTTGCTGATTTATAAGCTTTGTGAGAAAATAATTATTTTGTGAAAAAAAATGTGAATACTGGTGGAAGTAAGCTAATGAATATTGGCCTAGTTAAAAAATGTTTTTAGGCAGCTTATTCTGTGAAGAGGGAACAGTGCTAAGGAGTACAAAGATGTGGTTGCTGAAGGAAAGAAGATTGATTGATTTTTGCTGTGGATATATGGGCCAAGATAGAGAAAGAGGACAGAGAGGAAAATTAAAAATCCTTTGATCCAGCAACAATAATTCTTCATTTAAATGTTTTGGATGGATGCATTTCCTTTTAAGTTGGATAATAACTTAGTAAAGAAAGGCAGTGAGAAGTTGTGTTCTGAATGCCAAGGCAGTCTAAGGAGAGAGTGAAGGCAGCAGATATTTATTGAGCATCTGCTGTTTTCTAGGCATTGTGTAAAGGATTTTAGGTATTTTTTTTTTTCTTTGAACTCTTATAGTAATCCTGTGAGTCAAAGAGGGGGAACTGGATGAGTGAGGTTAATTAAATTGTTAAGATCATGCAGTTAGTGTATATATCAAAGCCATGAGTGGATCCATTTAAGTGTGTTCCAAAGCTCAGGCTGCTATTATTTTATTTTTAAGATACTCCAGTGGTTTCCCATTTGCAAGTAAGGGACCCACAGGGGCTTCAGAGAGATTGCAGAGGGTTCATTTAAGGGCACATCTGGCTTATCTATGTTTAAGAAAATATGTATCTCTGAAATATATGTATGTCTCTATTTCAAAAACATGTAGGCATTTCAAAATTTACCAATTAAAATTTTATTCAAAAACTTTTGTCTGGAATATAAATTCAACAAGAGCAGAGATTTTTGTATATTTTATGTGATATAACTCGTGCTTAGAACCACGCTCAGCATAACAGATGCTCAATAAATATTTGTGCATACAAGAGTGAAACAATCATTATAGTTCTTTAAATATGCCAGGGCTTATTTAATCAAATTTTCGTTAGTAGACATTTAGATTGTTTTCATTTTTTCTTTCATAAACGACACATCTGTACTATAAATAAATCCCTACACATATGTCTTTGTAACTTACAAAGAAATAGTCTATTATTTCATTATAATAGATTACTGGAAGTAAACTTGCTGGGTCAAAGGAATACATATTTTAAATTTTAATACAATCTTTCTGGGGCAATTTGGTATGATGTACCAATGCCATTACCTCTAATACCATGTAAAATTATCTGTTTTCACGTCAACCCGGCTGACATTAGGAGTTAATCTTTTCAGTCTTTATAAAGTATCATTAAATTCCAAAATTCAGAAGGCTAATTGCTTCCTCCAAGTTTCTATTTATCCTGCTTAGAAGCTAGAATAATGTCCTATGGCTTCTTTCCTGCTGAGTTGAAGGAGTTTGTGTGATGACATTATTCATTGAAATTACTTTTTTAAAAAACACAAATTATGTTCTCTTTTCTACTTTCTGAACTCCTATTTGAATATATGGATTCAGACTCTTGTCATTGATAAATATGAACCTAGGGAGGGAAAGGAAGTCTAGAATTAGTTGCACATTATTAGCAGGTAGAATCTGACCACTTGATGAGAAACAGTTTATGTATTGCTGCACAGTACTCCATGTGATTTCTTGTTCCAGGCCTAACAGTTTGAATGAGTGTGACTCCATAGTATGTTCATGTTGGCTATTAAAGATGTAGAGAAGAAGCTACTGACTTTTATTTTTGCCACGTAAGCAGGTGCAGATGTGGATGGGAAAATCCATGTGTGACCAACAGATCTTTCCATTAGCAGATAAAGAATAAGAGCACTGACCTTTTGCATGGGTTTTCAGCAGAGGAGATTTTCTTTTTTTAAGTAGACACAGGGTCTTGCTCTGTCACCCAGGCTGGAGGGTAGTGGTATGATGATAGCTCACTGTGTCATTGAACTCCTGGGCTCAAGCGATCCTGTCACCTCAGGCTCCCAAGTGGCTAAGACTACAGGTATGTGTACCACACTCAGCTCATTTTCAATTTTTTTGTGGAGACGGAGCCTTGCTATATTACCTAGGCTAGTGTTGAACTCCTGAACTCCTGGCCTCAAGCAATCCTCCTATCATGGCCTCCCAAATTGCTGGTATTACATAGGTGTGAGCCACTGCACATGACCATCAACAGAGGACTTTAAGAACACACAGAAGCGTGTGTTCAACATTCTCCAAAACAATTTTGGCAGTGTTCTATTTTCTAAAGTAATGTTCTCTTCTGTCTTATGCACATGAAAACTACGTGAACTGGTATATTCCTCTTGCTGTTTACTAGGAAGTTCAGAGCCAAATGTAAATCTTAATAACTCATTAATTCATTTATTCAATAAGGATACATGGAAACCCTATGACATGTAGCACCGTGAAGTGCTGGCAGTCCTGAACTCAAGGCCACAGTGTCAGCCTTCCAGCAAGGTGGTTCAAGTTCCAACTCGGGAAGGAATGGTTTATTGCCTCCTGGAGCCCCTATGCTTTGGATGCTTGCCCTGGAAGGGGAGAGCATGGCTTTTCCCATGAAACATAACCCCGTTCTCCACTAAGCTTATTAGCACTAGAAAGGAGGCAGCTCGTTTTCCTCTCAAGTGTAGTCAAAGGCTACTGTTGTCCAAGGGTGAAGGGCCCTTGGTGGCTTGATTAGCACACAGCCTGGCCTGTGCCCATTTTCAGATGGAGACCATCAGATAGAATCTGCCGCTTCATTAGGTTGACACTCTTCCTGCCCCCTCTTGTAATAATGTCACCAGAGCACTTAATAATTTTAGGTAAATGCTGTAAGCATACACTTCAGAGGCAACCCAGGGTCGGCGGTGACAGATGCTAGCAAGGCAAATCTTTTCTCATTCCCTGCACTGTTTAAAATATAACAAGCAAAGAGGTATCATAATGGGGGAAGTTTAAGTATTACAGGAGCAGAACTTACAGCAACGTAACTACTTTAAAAAAAATCTCTTATTCAAATTTGCAGTGTTTCAAGATCAAGGGGGCCATGAAATAAATCAGATTTTTATTACAGACTTAAAGAAGATAACTTGTTTATCTTAGAGAAGAGAAGGCAGAGAGAGGCCCTGAAGTATTTGAAGATAGGTAATACGGATCATAGTTGTGAGCTCCTCTCCATTTCCCATGAAAATTGGAGACATACAAGTCTTTCATTGGTTCAAGAAGAAATTAGGTTAGACTATAAGAAGAACTTCCTAGAGACTGGAAAAGCCCGTGGGTAGGAAGAATAGAAGACTCACCTCTTTTTAAAATTTCTTGCTTCCTTCTTTTTTCATTGTTGCATGGGGGTGAATTTTATTTATTTATTTTTTTCTTTACTGGAACTGAATTCCAGAAGTAGTTTATTGGCCTGACACCAGGCTGTGTATAAATTCACAAATGTATTCACAAATGTATATAACCTGCTTCCAGAGGACCTTGTGCATGTGGGAGGGATTGGAAAGATTTGTTCTCTATTTCCTGGGTGACAGGCTGTGGTGGGAAAAGGCTGGGGACCCTGAATGTTTGGCTTGTAGCCTACACCTACCACCATCTTTTCTCAGTCAGTGCTGGTGATGCCAAGGCAATGAGCGAGCTTGTGGCTCAGTGCTTTGCATGATGTGGGGCTCCCTTAAAGAACCAAAGTGTGGGGAGTTCTTTCAGGGCAGGGCTGCTGGGAAGTGGCAGGGCGAGAAGGCTTCCTTCTGTCCCAGTGATTCCCTCACATAGGTTAGTGCTAAGTGAGGTCCAGAGAAGGTAAATGGGAGAAGTCTCATAGAGAGTTGAACTTGTAGGAATCGGGGGTGTCTGTTCAGGGCATGGCAGCTGAATCCTTGATCCTTGGGGAGTTAGCTAGATCTGACTCACATCTGCTGGACCATGATAGCCAATGTCCCTCTCACACTCTTAGATTCAAATAATTTCTTTAAGCTCATCCTTTCATTTAGAATACCAGTACTTTTGTAGCATTGTTGTTGTATTCCCCACACTGGCTGAAAGAAGGTTTTTTCTTTCACTTTTATGATTGGGTGACCAAGGAAATAAATGCCTAGTGAATTTCCACAAAATCCAGCATCATGGAGTAAATTCTTTCTCTCCATCCTTGAATTTTCTTTCTCCAGAGAAAACTTTTTTCCATTTGTCCTGTCTTTGATCGTTAGTTAGGCGTAAAAGGAGAGAGGAAGCTGTAGTTTGCAAAAATAAACAAACACTTTAGAAGGAGTTTGGCCAAAACATAAAACAATGTTTAGATTTCCCCTCTGCAAATTTCATGATAGAGGCACATATTTATTTGGTGCCTACTGTGTGCTATAGGTACTGACAGATAACAGTAAAAAAGTCCCTGTCCTCATGGAGCTTACCTTCTAATGTGAGAGGCCAACAAAAATCATCAGGTAGTGCTAAGTGATGAAAAAAGCACTAAAACCAGGTAAAGAAATAGAGATCGACAGGGTAGAATTTTTTTTTAGATAAACTGGTCAGGGCAGGCTTTTGTGACTAAGTGACATTTGGGCAGAGAGCTGAGTGAATCCAGGGAGTAAGCCATGTGACTGTCCGGGGCAGAGCATTCCAGAAAATAGGAACGATGCATGCAAAGGTCCTGAGGCAGGGCCACAATTATACTTGGTGCATCCACATGGAGTACAGCTGGGAGAGAAATCAGGGAGGTAGCCAGCGTTCATCACATTGCTTTGCTAGGAAAGTCTTCCATTTGTCTGCACTGTTCTTGCCCTGCAGTTTTTACTGAGTACGTTTGCATGTACCAATCAGGTAATGACCTCCTTGAAAGCCCTGTTGAACGTGTTTGCTGCTTTCATTGCAAAGACAAGTTAGCCCTGACAGTTCATCAATAAGTGAATTTAAAAGGACTGTGCAAAGGAATTTGGAATATCTGCAATTAGTTTATTAGGCTTATCACCAGAGACTTCATTTTATTTAGATGTTTCATTTTAAATGAATAAATAGAATGACTAGAGACTTCTGCCTATTTATTATTTAAATAGTAATTCATAAACATGGTCAAAATGCAAATACTACAAAAAGGTATTTAGTGAAAGTAAAGTAATTCATAAACATGGTAAAAATGCAAATACTACAAAAAGGTATTTAGTGAAAGCAGGTCTATCCTGTCTCCCTGTACTTCTTTTCAGAAGCACCTAATGTTAGCAGGTTCTTGGTTATGTTCTTAGAATGTAAATACTCCTCTCCTTATAAATACTAAGATTGTGACTATATATGTTGCTTTGCACCTTGCAGGTCTTGGAGCTCTTCCAATTAGTGAGCATGGAGCTGCCTAATTCTTATTAATATTTAACTATAAGAGAAAACTGCAATTTGGTCATTCCCACTTTGATAGACATTAAGGTTTTTGTATCTTTTGTTATAACAATCAATATTGTGATGACAATCCTCATACATTTGTTAAGTGTATCTATAAGAAAAATTCCTGGAAATGGATTGGAAGCAAAGGGGGAAATGTATATTTTAAATTTTGATAGATACTGCCAAATACTGTCCATATACACTCTGCCATGGCCAAGCACCCCATTTTCTCCTATCCTTGCCAACACAGGGTGCTACTGTTCTTTTGTATTTGCAATATAATTGAAAAATCCAATTTCATTTTAGTTTAATTCGCATTTCTGTCAAAGTTAAGTTGAATTCAGCGATAAAAAATATTGTATTTTGGTCAAGGAGTGTTGTCTGTAGTAACCCTGATTCTTTGAAATTTATTGGGACTTCTTGAAAACCTAGTACATAGTTCATTTTAGGAATACTCCATGTACTTAAAAAAAGAGCAAAGAATGTGAATTCTGTTCATAGGGAGTAAAATTTTAAGCATATTTTTAGATTCATCTTGCTGGTCATGTTCACATCATCTGTAACCCTACTGACTTTCCACTGTGGGATTTTCCATTTCTCCTCAGAGTTGTCAGTTTTTCCTCTAAATTTTTGTAGGCTGTGTTGTTTAGGGACATCTTGGTACATTGTCACTATGAATTGTTGCCTTTTGCCTCTGATATCAGTATTACCATCTCAGCCTTTTTTTTTTTTTTTTAAGTTGTTTGGTGTGTCTTTTCATCTTCTGTATTTTTTATATATTTTCTATCATTTTGTTCTGTTATTCTGGAAATGTCACTAGGAATTACATAGCAATGAATCAGATTTGTAAAGCCATTCAACGTTTTGCAATCCAAGTGAATGTAATGTGTCCATAGTTTCTGAATTACTGATACATTGAATTTATTTCTGCCATATTATTTTGTATTTGTTATATGAAATCTTTCTTACTTTTTTTCCTTTTACTATTAAAAAAATTCCAACCTTCTGTTGGATTATGAAGTTTTATCTTATTCTTCTTTTACCCCCCGTACCTAATTGGAAGCTGTATTAATTTTAATTTCCTAGGTCAGCTGTAACAAAGTAATACAATCTGGATGGTTCAGAACAACAGAAATTTATTGTCTCATAGTCCTGGATGTTAGAAGTCTGAAATCAAGGTGTCAGCAAGGCCATGCTTCCTTTAAGATCTATAGAGAAATCTTTCTTCTCCTCTTTCCAGCCTCTGGTGGCTTGCTGGCAGTCTTTGGTGCTCCCTGGTTTGCAGCTGCGTAACTCCAGTCTTGTCTGCACAGTGAGTTGGTAGCTGCTGGAGAGACGATAGTAGTAATTTAGAATTCTCATACCTGTACTGTTACAATCGTTAACTGATAACATCGAGACTTAGTCTGCTGTCACTTACCTTATGGATTCCTGTATAAGAAACCCTGCTGTGTATTAAAAACTTCTGCTCAGCTTTTAAAAAATACTGGTGTTCTGGCTAACTTCACTTAAGACGAGTTAAATTGGAATCTTGTTTGGCGTGGCTCTGGGCATTGGCGTTTATTGAAAGTTCCCCAGGTGATTTCATCACGCAGCCAGGATGCAGACCCAGGCCGGGGAGACAATCTGGACAAATGTGTATTGAGTGCCAGCCGGGTGCAGCCAGCACTGCACCGGGCTTGGGAGGTGCCCCTGAGGAAGACCCATGGGGCAGCTGCCTTGCTTTTTTCCAGGAATGGGGTCATGTAGCATTTACTGAGGATCTTACACCAGCACCAGGGGCTCAGTGAATATTTGTTCATTGGTTGATTGAATCGCAGATCACTGATAAGGGGTCTGGGATACGAGTGAAAGAAGTTTTGAATGAGAAGGGAATTGGGGAGTGCCAGCCAAATATTAAAGTAGGGGAACAGGACAGGAGAAACTGCATCCTTAAAATACAAACCTTGCTTTTGCGACTTTCTTTTGTGTGTGTTGTGTATAATGCTTATCAACCTCTCCCCCCATAGACAACTTTTTCTTATTTCCTGTCTTTTTTAAAATAAATGTTTTAATTTTAGAGATAGGGTCTCACTATTTTGCCCAGGCTGGCCTTGAACTCCTGGTCTCAAGTGATCCTCCCTTCTTAGCCCCCTGAGCAGCTGGGACTACAAGGGCATGCCACTACACCTGGTTTCCTGCCCTCTTGAACTAAATATTTTTTTAAACCAACTTTTTCCTCCTTCATCTGATTACAAGCTACATATCTTAATTGTATTCTTTAGGGAATACCCTTAGTTTTAGAAATTAATAAACTTTTTACTTTAGAATAGTTATAGATGTGTGGAGAAGTTGAAAAGATAGTACAAAGACTTCACATATACCCCACACTCAGTTTCTGCTATTATTCACATCTTACATCAGTATGGTACATTTTTCACAATTAATGAGACAATAATGATACGTTATTATTAGTTAACGTCCATATTTATTCAGATTTCCTTAGATCTTTTCCTTTTGTCCATTATTTCCCCCATGATCCCATCTATGATATTACATATATGGACTACACTTTTAAAAAGATGCATAAATCCACTTATTTCCCAGGAAAGTTTAATTTAATTGGTAGTTTCTATTTGTACAAGATGAGACCATTAGCACACTCGAATTCCCCTTTGTTTTTCCATCTCAGCTTCTTGGGTCATTGTATGTAAATTTTAGTTCCAGCTTTAAGACAATGAGTTTATGATCTGGGCAGGGACCTTTGGTGAGAAATGGTGGTTCTTCTTGGTCTTCCTATGCTGAGGATGTGAGAGAAAACTACAGATCTACACCATGTTTTGACTATACCATTTGAAAAGTTTAGAAATTTGTGTTCTAAAATTGTAACATGTGATACAAAACAACAACAACAACAACAACAAAAAATCGTCACACCTCCGTCACCCTAAAACAATGACAAGGGAAATTAACTATGGGTGACAATAACTTGTCTTATCAATCTCAGCAGATCTCTCCTTCCAATTGTCTCCTCTGAGGAGCATAAAGACAGAATCACCACGAGATGCAGTAAATAACTCCCACAGAGTTTAATTGTTTTTAAATTGCAATTATAACTAATTAAATGCTAAGATGTGAACAGCTGCACAAGAATATTTAACAGATTTCTTGGCATCATCCCCACTTCGAATATTACTTTTAAAAGGCTAGCTATGGAAATAAGCAGTGAGTGGTTATTTTATGCTTTTCACATCAGAAACTCAAAAAACAACCTGAAAATTGGCAAAGAAAGGATTCTCTGGTTTTTTTGTTAAGCCTCTCAAGTCAGTGGACAGCCACAGCACTCCACATAATTGGGTAAGTGTGATCAGCAGGTCCTGAGAGATGAGATGAGATCAGTTCAAACTGCATGATAAGGGAGGTCTTTGTGGCGGATCCTTTCCTCTAACATACATATATTAACCTTCGACTGTGTACTTATCACTGTGTTAGAACTGGGGACCCAGGGCAAAATAAATGATGACTTCTGCCTCAGAGGAGCTTGTAGTATGATGGGGGAGATGGACTGGTTCATCAGTGGCTTCAGCTTAATGCAGAGGATGGCAAACTATGGCCTGAAAGCCAGCCTCCTGCCAGTTTCTGTATGGCGTACAAGCTCAGAATGACTTTTATGAAGAAGAAAGAAAACAAGAATGGGGGTGAGGTCTTTGGGCACTGTCTTTTTTGACATTTCTGTCCAAAGTGGAACCTCTATCTGGCCCTTTAGATGAAAGACTAGGTTTTCTTTGTTTTGTTTTGTTTTTTCGTTTTTGTTTGTGTGTGTGTGTGTGTTTTGTTTTTTGGTTTGTTTGTTTTTTTTTTTGAGACAGAGCCTCCCCCGTCACCCAGGCTGGAGTGCAGTGGCGTGATCTTGGCTCACTGCGCTTTCCACCTCCTGCCTTAGCCTCTCAAGTAGCTGGGATTACAGGCACCCACCACCACACCTGGCTATTTTTTTTAATTTTTAGTAGAGACAAGGTTTCACCGTGTTGGCCCCACTGGTTTTGAACTCCTGGGCTCCTGCCTTAGCCTCTCAAGTAGCTGGGATTCTCCTGCCTTAGCCTCCCAAGTAGCTGGGATTACAGGCACCTACCACCACACCTGGCTAATTTTTGTATTTTTAGTAGAGATGAGATTTCACCATGTTGGCCACATTGGTTTTGAACCCCTAGGCTCAAGTGATCCACCTGCCTTGGCTTCCCAAAGTGCTGGGATTGCAAGCGTGAGCACGGTGCCCGGCCAAGACTAGTAGTATTTTATAAGTAAGAATTACAGCATACTCATGAGGCTAGGACAGCAAAACCTTTCTGTGGAAATTAGAGAAGTCACCCCCAGAAGAGGAGATACTATAGGAACAAACATTTAATGGCTTTTCCACTTGACATGCCTTCAAATACACAAACTTTCACGTCTTCCACCCCTGATTTGTATTGAATTTGTTCTTTCCGCTGTTCCCTATGAAACCTGGTGTCAACTGCTCTACCTGTCACTGCCCATTGATTGTGTTTCCTAATATGAAATCTACGAATGGGGCTTCAGAGGTCCTGAGAACCCCCTGAACTGACAGTGAACAGATGCATATGTGCATTTTTTCTGGGAAGAGGGGTTCATAACCTCCATCAGATTCTTTAAGTGGTCCATCATTTGAAAATGTTGAGAAACAGAGTTTTAAATTAGACTTCTCAGAATTAAAATCAGTGCTACTGATGGTGGGTTCTGACTAGAGCAGATTCAAGCAGAGGCATTATGAGTTTCCTTCTGTTAGTCCAGGCCAAGTTTCCAATAGCCTCATCCTTTCACAGGATATTTAGAGAGAAACCTTTCTCAAACTACTGGATTGTGTGCTTGGATAATAAATGCAGTTGTGCTCTTGAGGGGACCTGGGGTATCACAGGATATCTGCCTGGATGCTCAAGAGAGCAGAGTCTGAGAAAAAGATTAAGATGCTAACAATTTATTCGGAAGACACAGCCCAGCGGCGAGAGTGAGGGAAAAGAGAAGTGAGACAGGGGAAGATACAGTGAACGCACTGGGATACTTTATTGTGCTGACTGATGCCTTCCGGCAAGCCTGAAGAACCACATCTGTCTCTTCTGCAACTAATACAGGAGGATCACAAGGAGGGGCCACATGTTGAAAAAGCCCATAGAAGAGAGAAAGAGGGGTGGATGTATCTGCCAGCCTCCCTCACTTCTCCCTTTTAACATCAGCAAAATTTTGTCCCATGAGCTGCTAATGCTACTTCACTTGAAGTTGGCATCCTCCACCCCTCAGAGACTTCTCAGGAAGCTCCGTGGTGTGGCATTCTGGTCAATGCAAAACAGAGTGGTGACCCAGTGAAAGTGAGGGTGCCAATCAAAAGAAAGAGAAATAAAGGCAATGCTTTAAGGAATCCAGGAAGGTGCACAAGGTTTGTTCCTCATAGTAGGGGAGGCAGACCTCTGAAGAAAACAGGTGACAGTTGGGGAAAAGGAACTTCTGGGCAGAGGAAACATATGGCCAGAGGTGAAAACTGGAGAGGATAAGGTATGCAAACTAGGGCAGGGAAGAAGACAGTTCTGCTGAGACGGTGTATTCATGCCTCCATCTGCATGTCCATCTGATATTCATTAAACCTCTTCTGTACCAATGATGATATGAGTGAACAAAAACAGACACGGTCCTATCCTCGCAGAGCTTAATATCCAATGCAAGGGACAGATATTAATCATGTCATTATACAAGCACATGCAAAACTGCAGTGATGTGGCATGCTCATGGGAGAATGAGGAATGGACTGTGCTGTGAGCCTTTATTAGGTGGAGTTAATCTTGGTGAGAGAGGCCAGGTTCTCCAGGCTGAGTGGTGCATACACTGAGATAGAAAGGAAGACTAAGAGTTAAGAGCAAGTGAAAGGGAGGAAGGGGCACCGTAGGGGAGGGGCGGGATGCTGTATACAGAGGCTCTGCAGAAGGATGGAGTGTGGCAAATATGAACCTCAGAAAGAAGGCCGTGTGGATGAGGGAGAATGGCAGTGGCAAGATGGGAGGTAGGCAGCAGGGCCGGGCCACACCAGGCTGTGTGAAAGGAGTTTGCATTTGTCTGAGGAGCAGTGGGAGCCTTTGGAGGCATTTTTGTAGATAAGTATTATAATCAGGTTAGGGGTCATTTGGAAGGCCCAGTGAAGAGAACCCCTATATCTTAAAGACCCTCTCAGTTTAGACAGTCTTGGCTGAATTATGGCTGTTAGAGACCACTCCCCAGAGACTCCAAATATTAACAACCCCAAGGATGTGTGAAGGAAAAGCAACTCCAGGAAAATTCCGATAATAACAAACAATAGGCATTGGAGACTTTAGGGCTGGTAGCTGTGGAATTAGAAGACCCTTGTGCTTACCTGCTGGAACATATTTCAAACACTGTAGAATCTTCTATAAATTATTTTTATTTTTTATTTCTTCACAACACTGTCAGGTAGGGCACAAGAAACTCGAGGTGCACACGTGGAAAGTTCTAGAATTGTATCACAAATACGGGCACCCTCCTGAGGCCTCATCCCTCCAGTGGGATTGCTGAGGATGGTCAGATGAAGGGCTCCTCCCACACGGTCTGAGACTCCAGGGCAGAGAAGCAGAACCCCGCTTCTCAGCGGTTCCTGGAGCGTTGACTCAAATTCTCTTTGAGCCTTGCTTTGCCCAAGGCCCTGATGCCTACTCTGCTTCCAGGAGGTTTGGGGGTTGATATGCGACCCCAAACTCTACATGTTCAAAAGAAAACAAAAACAAAACAAAAAATCAAGCAGAAACCCCATAGTGAAGCAATCTGAGGAGGAAGAGCTATTATCAATCCAACTACTAAGTTACCTTAATTTGTGATAAACAGGGTAACCCAAGTCATTAATCCAGGGGAGGGTATCGCTGAAGAACAGGTTTTTCTGCCTCTTGAAAAGCTTTGAGAGGAATTTAAATGAATTCTCATCTGATAGGAATTTATGTATTGTGACTACCTCCAGTCAGATCATACTGTGTGATGCTTTGTTTGAGGGTTTGCTTGTTTGTGTGTGTGTGTGTTTTGTTTTGTTTTGTTTTTGGAGACAGGGTCTCTCTCTGTCACCCAGGCTAGAGTGCAATGGCACAGTCTCAGTTCACTGCAGCCTCCACCTTCCAGGTTCAAGTGATTCTCCCCCTGCAGCCTCCGGAGTAGCTGGGATTACAGACGAGCGCCACCACGCCCGGCTAATTTTTGTATTTTTAGTCCAGACAGAGTTTCACCATATTGGCCAGGCTGGTCTCAAACTCCTAACCACAGGTGATCCACTCATCTTGGCCTCCCAAAGTGCTGGGTTTACAGGCATGAGCCACCGTGCCCAGCCTTGTGTGATGCTTTGATGTGACTACAAGAAGCTTCAAGATTGAGTAGGGCAGGTTTGGCTGATTGGCTGATTGCAAATTTATGTACATGGGCCTGTGTGTGTGTGTGTGTGTGTGTGCGCGTGTGTAGGGTGTTTTCAGTTGTGTGCGTGTATAGTCAGAAATGATGGTAGTCATGTGTTCTGAGCTATGGGTAGTTTCCATTCTTCTTCTGTTTTCAGGATATTCAAGATGGCTAATGGAGCAAATCTCTCTTGACCCATTTGCCTGTCAGTTCAGTACACAATCAGGCAAAGGAAGTATCTCTATGCAATATCCCAGTGCCTTCCGTTCTCTGGAATGCCCTGCATTTTCCTTTCTGAATTGAGCAGCTGCATGTGAAAATTGATTTAACATGTCAAATCTTGGATATTTCTTCTAAAAGCTTTTAGGTGAACCCTTGCTTAGTAATTCTAAACTGTGTTACATCTTTCCAGGGAAAAGAAATGCAGGACTTCACAGTTGGATTTGGACAAATTGGAGGCTTTTAGGAAAGAGTCATAAAAGTGATTAAGGGCTGGAGGGAGTGACTGAAAAGAGATTAAAGGAGTGAAATTCGGATCTTTGCCAAACTGCAGATGTGGGGCGAGCAGAGGGCAAAACACTTAGAAGATGATAAAATGTTGGGGAAGGAAGAGGGGCTGTTTCAAGGCTCTTAATCTCTTTTTGGGTCATGGACCTTTTGCAAATTCATTGTAGCTCTGAACCATCTCCTTAGAGGGATGTCCAGGCTTATATATTTTTGGCCTGTCTCTTTTCTCACTCTAGTTCCAGACATGTGGTGTTATCATGTAAAGCAGAAATGGCCAGCCCTTTTGTTATTTCAATAGAGGTTAGAAATACAGACTTTAGTGTGAATGTTTCCATTTAAAAAACTGTGTTAGCCAAACTAAACACCTCTCTGGGCCATTGTACCCTCTAGATTGCCAGTTTGCCTCCTCTTATTTAGAGCAGCGCTGAGGAAGCCTGGATGCAATGGCTCACAGGTGTGACAAGAGCCCTTGGCTGACCTGAAAAGAGTAGGATTATGGGACAGTGGATGAACATGTGTTTTACAGACTTCTACAACCTGCAGTCTTATTGAGCAAACAGTAGTTGCAACACCAAATCAAATGTGTAATTGGAAATGATGCTAAGTGCTGTGAAGAGGTGGTGAGTGCTGTATATGAGGGAGAGTACCCAGGGAACTAACGAAAGCAGAAGAGGGCGTGGAAAGACCTTTAAGAAAGCAACTAAACTCAAACCTGAAGGATACATTGACAAGGGGTGGGGGGAGGAAGAACATTCCAGGCATTTGGAGTTACACAAGAATGATCAGAGGTCTATGAGGTTGATGAAAAAGTAATTGCAGTTTTCACCATTAAAAGTAATGGCAAAATTGCAATTACTTTTGCACCAGCCTAATAGAAGGAACTTGAATTATGTGTCTTCACATGTTATTTTCTTCATTTATAGGTAAAAAACAAAGCCCAAACCAAGAAACTAAGCTCCCTAGAAAGATTTCCAAGAGTTAATTTTGTGTGTGATTTTTATATTCTATTTTTCTTTCATTCATAGTTTATTGAGCATAAATTAGTCTCCTCCTGTACTCAAATCCTACACACACACACACACACACACACACACACACACACACACACACACACCCCTATGTCCTGTCTGCATAGTAATTGCTGGCCCTATTAATCTTAGTTGATTTTTCAAACATTCAACTTACAGTTTTAAAATAACTACTGAATGCAAATTCCTGTAGAAGGTACAAAGGAAGTACCTGCCTTTGAGGAATTCATATTCCAAGCAGCCAGGGAAGACTTCTGCACAAGGAACAAGAATGTATCACATGCACCATAATGTGGGTTCCTTGATTAAATTCTTTTCTCACCCTCCCTAACCCCCTGATTCATTCCCTGTGTATAACCAACCTCCCCTACTTCTAATTGTAGAAGAACATCTTCAACTTTCCTTCATATCGTCTACCCTCAGAAAGTATCCATGAATCAATCCTTCCCCTTTCTATATCTCCATACAACCTCTAAAGGGCATATAATGGAAGCCTTGTGATCCACATCCTTTAGTCCTGCTCTGTAGAGACCACCTTCCTTTATTGTTGTAGCTGTTTCTTTTGGTATTGACCTCTGCATTTCTAAATAACATGCATATACCACTCTTCCTTGTCTTATCAGTTTTGGATGTTATCTATGACCTTTTGTTATATCAAAAGTCTCTAGTTAAATTAGTGGTAACAATTGACATTATAAGTCTGCAATTTGTCACTGCTTACCCAACATGTACTGTGATCACCTACTCCCTTTCTTGTATATCTTCTCACTTTACCTAGAATATTATTGACTGAGTATATGTAAACATCATTGCTACAAGCAGCTTGGAGCCCTGAGTCCTCTTGCGTTAATGTGGATGGGTTGCTCTGTATGGTTGGTGTGGAGCTGCTGTATTGCTATTTCCCTTTGTGGTGGTTCTTTGTTACGATATTCTTGTTTTCTGAATCCGTCATCCTCTTTATTTGCTTACTCTTTTGTTTTGCTTGTGCACACCCCCTGATTACTTCCTAGGCATCTTTTAATAGGAGGTCAAATTCTTGACCCTTTGCATATCTAAAAGTATCTTTAATTCTGTATCAGAAAAATTATCTCTCAAGTTTAAGTGCTGAACAAAGAGTGAAATAGTTTGTTGTTTGTTTGTTTGTTTTAAGATTTTGTAGTTACTTTCCATGCTTTTCTATATATGTGGCTATGGAAAAGTCTGATGTCATTTTGGTTTGTGATCATTTATTTGTAATTTTTTCCCCTTCTTCTCCAGAAACTTTTAAGATTTTCTCTGGTTCTGAAATTTCACAATAATGTACATGTATTTTTTTAATTCATTTTGCTGGGCCTTCTCTGAGCCCTTTCAAACTGGAGACTCATGTATTTTAGTAGTAGAAAATTAAAAATATATATTTATTTGATTATTTCTTAGCTTACATTTTTCTTCCCTTGGTTGTTTCTAGAACTCGTTTGGCTCGTGTACTGATCTTCTGTGCCTTTATCATTTCCCTTCACAAATGTTTCTACTTTCTGAAAGATTTCTTTGACATCATCTTTAACCCTTCTACTGATTTTTTTAAAATTTCTAACTTCTTTTTACTTCTAAGAGTCCTACCCTATTTTCATTATTCCTTTTACAAAGAAATATTGGATGTATAAAACAATAACCAGATGACATTTTTATCTTTTGAGAAAAAAATACATAGTTTTCATATGCCTTATTGTCTCTGAGGTCCATGTATTATTTGTTATTTTTGGACCCACTTTTTCATGTGGGAGGTTTACCTCCAATGTCTGGTGATCCTGGGCTGTCTTTAAGCTGAAAGTTCAGTATGAGTAGGTGGGGCTCTCCTGTAGGCGCTGTATGGTAGGTATGTATGGTGTCCTCTGGGACCCTGTAGTTTCTCCAGAGAAGAATTCTCCAATCTCCTGGAGGAGGGAGGCCA
The DNA here is from genome assembly GCF_003255815.1 of Theropithecus gelada. NCBI lineage: Eukaryota > Metazoa > Chordata > Mammalia > Primates > Cercopithecidae > Theropithecus > Theropithecus gelada. Next base: position 28,346,260 of record NC_037680.1, read on the forward strand.
GGTGGGAAGGAGGACACAGGGAGAAGGCTTGTGTTTCTGCAGCTGTATAGGTGCGGGGTGCTTCAGTGTTCAGACTGTGGCTGAATCTCCCAGTTCTCCCTGCCATACTTTATCCACTGCTTCATTTTGCCTGATGCTTTCAAGTCCAGAGAACCCTCTAGTTAAATTTTTCCAAAGGAGGAAGCTCTAATCTTCTATAGGATCAGTGCCGTGCCATATAGGGCTCAGGAGATGCTCTGGAGGTCTAAGTTGTTCTGTCTACTTTTTAAAAATCACCTTGTTTTCAACCTAAGATTCACCCCTGCCTTCTTGCCAATGAATGTCCTTAGGTGCCAAACTCCTCAGGGATTCTATAGAACAAGTTAGCTTGGTTCTTGGTGTCTTGTTGGAGAATGGAGAAGTGTTGTATTGTTATTTGTACTTTTCTGTGTATATTAAGCAATTTGGAAACTCTCCAGGTGATTCTGATGCACATCCCAGCTTGGTTTCTGTGATGCTGTGTAAATGGTCATCTGAAAATGCAGATGTGGCTACATCACACCTCTGCTCCAAAGCCTTCCGTGGCTCCTGTCTCCTGCAGACTCAATTTCAAATTCCTTATTGTGGTATTCCAGATGCTGGCCTCACTTTCTGGCCTTGCCTTCCACTACTCACCATTCTGTGCTTTTTGCAGATGCTTTTGGTTCTGTATTTAACTCTTTTCCCTCACTCTCTGACATTTGCTCACCAATATATTGTTTCTCCTTCAAGATCTATTTGAAGTTCTACCTCCTTCATAAAACTCCTTTCTTTTGAAAAGCTTTCTTTTTTGTGCTCCCTACATAATTTCATTTATATTTCTTTTATGATACTTAGAATATTATGGTATAGGTCATTGTTACTCACTTTTATGCTTATCGCATTCTCCCCGGTCCCCAAATGCAAGCTCCTTAAAGGCAGGGGCTGTATTATTCACCTGTTCTATATATCTTTTATTGATCAAATATTTATGAGTGCATGTCATATGCAAGACCCTGTGCTAGATCATGGGGTATGTATGTAACTAAAGCAGAGTTCTGTTACCCAGGGTCCTGGTTACCCCGGAAAGGGGCTCTTTCCTGTTCATTTTCATGAAGCCAACACACAAAACCAAAAGTGAGTGTCAGGCACCACAGGCTTTGGTCAGTGGCTATGGAATTGGACAAGTGGGAGTGTAGCTCACAAATCAACTTCTGGGTTCCTACGAACTGGAAGTTACGGATATGGGGCGTCCTTAATGAAGGGGCTGGGCATTAAGAACAGTGGGAGGCATATTCATGCTTTTTCTTCGAAAGGGATAAAGATTTTCTAGGAATCAAAGAGTTTCCTTAATTTTGTCCTTTTTTCGTCTCATCCAGTCATTGTCATTGTGATTGTCAACCGTCTTAGCACTCGTGGGAGTGTCATTCAGTATGGAAATTGAATTATAATGAAGCTAGAGGTTCTTCAGAGGTTGAGTAAGCTGCCTAAGAAGGAACTTCTGACCCCAGACATCCTGTTTCCTAAAAATAAGCAGGGTTAAAGCTCAGTAGGCATTTAGCTATGTTGCAGAAACACTGGGCAACAAAAGTGGGGTAGGGGTCCAGCTAAGTCACCTAGGCATTGCAGTGGGTAACAGTTCCATCTATACTCTGCCATGAGGCTTATGGCAAGTGCTCTAAGGAAGCACTAAGTCCCCTAATGGAGCAGTAAATACCCTAAGAGAGGAGAAAACAAGAATCCCTCGTCTGTCAAGCATGCTGTTAAATTTTAAAAGGAGGAATTCAGTGTGGTGGATAAAAGCTGAACAGGGTCTTTTAGATGAGTTGTTTTGAGCTGGGCTTTTCTGTGTACGATATTAACAAGGAACACGGGTTGAGATAGGGGCTTCTTGAATTAATGAATAAAGCCCAGGCAGAGTCCTCCAAGACTTGGAGGCTCTATTTAAGGACAGTCAGTCATCTGTTTTGACCAGGGCTTGGACCAAATGGAGGACAGCAGTGGAAAATACGCTTGTGAGAGGGGTTTGGCACCCATTCTAGTGGGCCTGGGTGCTTGGTTATAAATAGATTGGGTTTTATTTGGTTCAATGACACTGAAAGCTTTTGGACAGTGTCATGGGATAGTCAGGATCTGTTTAAGGCAGTAGTATGTGGTATGATCAGTAAAGGAAACTGGGAGAATAGTTAAGAAGAAGTCTTAGCCGGATGCGGTGGCTCATGTCTGTAATCCCAGCACTTTGGGAGGCCGAGGAAGGCAGATCATGAGTTCAGGAGATTGAGACCATCCTGGCCAACATGGTGAAACACCGTCTCTACTAAAATACAAAAAAATTAACCAGGTGTGATGGTGCGTTCCTGTAGTCCCAGCTACTTGGGAGGCTGAGACAGGAGAACTGCTTGAACCTGGGAGGTGGAGATTGCAGTGAGCCGAGATCGTGCCACTGCACTCCAGCCTGGCGACAGAGCGAGATTCTGTGACAAAAAGAAAAAAAAAAAAAAAAGTCTTGACCTGGTCTAAGACAGGTGATCCCAGCTGGGCCCAGGGTGATTGTGATGGCAGGCATGGAAAAGAGAGGACAGGCATGATCACTTTTGCAGGGCACAGCTGATTCAGTTGTCCTTCATTACTGTGGATTATGGAATTTATTGGCATTGGGGAGCAACAAGGTGAGAGCCCTTGAAGATGACTCAAGAATTCAGCCTGGCTCCTGACTAGGAGGATGGCAATTCTAATAATATGAAGAGAATGGGGAAGAAGATGGAGTTTTGTGGTCAAGATGATGTCTTCTCGTTTTGAATATTATAATGGATTTGTATCTCCTCTCCCCGCGCCTTCCCCCTCCCCCGGCAAAAAAAAAAAATCCAAGTCCCAACCTCTGGTGTGTTTGCAGATGTGATTAAGAATCTCAGGATGAGCTCATCCTGGATTGAGTATGGACCCTAGGTCCAATGACTGGTGTCCTTTTAAGAGAAATGAGGGGACATATAGACCCAAGGGGAAGGGCATGTGAAGAAAAGGCAGAGATTGGAGTTATGTAGCCAAAGCATGGCAACGATTATTAGAACTACCAGAAACTAGGAGGAGAGAGGCCTGAAACACATCTTCCTCCAAGCCTCCAGAATGAACCAACGCTGCTAGCACCTTTGACTATGGCCTTCTGGCCCTTCAGAAATGTAAGAATCGATTTCTGTTGTTTTAAGCCACCAATTTTTTTTTTTGTAATTTGTTATAGCAGACCTAGGAAACTAATTCAGATTATGTTCAGATTTAAACATCGAGCACAAGAATTTACCAACCAGCTCCATCCTGAACTTTGTTATTTTATGTGATCCACTGAAAAGATAGATATTCATTGAGAAGATCCTGTTGCTGATGTTAGCAACATTTGGTGATGTGGATGGGGTGGGGTGGGGAGAGTGGCGGAGTGATGTTATTCAAAAATGAGGCAGGTACAGTAGATTTGCTTCCCTACAGGAAAAACTATTTCAAAAGCAAGAAGCAATCAGTAATAGAGCATTTATTGAGTTTCTATTTTGTGTCCAATGCTATATCACTAGGTACTGAAAGAGATACAAGATAATACGATTCCATATGGATTTCCCAAATACTCACAATCCAACAATTGAAACAAAATCATTTAGCAAAGCTAATACATAACCAATTGGTAAGGGAAGTAAGGAATATTGAACTGCATATGGAAGCTTTGTTTCTTTTTTATTAATTGGATACTTGATTTTTAAAAAAATCTACCATCGAGTTTGAGATTCTGTTACAAAGTCACTCAGTGTCAAGGGTATGTTTCCTGATCCCTTAAAGTAAAATTACCTCTTGGTTTGAGGCGTGATGCATGCTGAATTACCACAAGAGCCCTGGAACTTGCAGGCTGAGAAATCATCCTTTTGCTTCTCACTTCCTTACTAGGAAAATGCTCTGCAGCCTGCAGAATCAGCAGCCGGCAGAAGCACAATCACCCTCTGGTCATGGGAACTGAATGCATTCATGGACTGTCTTATCTAAATGGTTTGACAAGTTCTCTATTCACCTGGCTAATTGCATCAGGCCCTCTCCTTTTCCTTCCACTGCTGCAACTTGGCAGGTGCAAGTGTCAGTATTGCCCTACGGCTGCAATGTGCCCTGGATGAGAACTCCCAGCCCATCACTGCAGCCTGGAGAGATCCAAGGGCCTTGTTTGCTGCCCCAGGGAGTGCTGGAGGGCATTACTTCTAATACCAAAGGAAATTTTGTATTCATTTGTGGATACTTCTGGGTAAAACTGCGCTCAGCTTGTTTTGGCTTTGTCCAGAGGCTGGGGAGCAAGACCAGGGAGTGTAATGGATCTAGGACATGAGGACAGGTTAAGTGGCCCCTCATTCTACCACTGTCACTTGTGACTTGCCTCCCAGCAGTCCATTTTATTTTATTCCCCTTCTGAATACACTGCAATCTCCTTTGAGCCATGGGATTGGGAGTCGGACCTAATGCCCACCTATGCTATAGGTCAAACATTGTCTGTGAAGGCTGTAGAAATTAACTATGGTGTTCATGGCTCCCAGCACTGACAAAGGACATCAATCACTTCTCCTGTGTGAACTCTTCCAGTGAAGGAAAAAGTGATTACTTATGAATCAAGCCTTGAGGCAACTGGGAGTCTTTTTGTTGCTGATAATGTCTTACTCTGGACTTGCTTCTGTAATGTGCAAGGATTTTTGCCCCTACTCTTCCTTTTCTTTTCAGAAAGAGAGGAAACTATGATTGGTTAAGGCATCTGAGCCAGCCCTGGGTGTCAAGGTAAGAGAAGTGAGGATACGATTTTTGAAAACAGCATCCCAAAGATGCTGTTTGCAGTGGAACCTCTAGTCAGCACAGAGCATTTGAGAAGGGTGCGGAACGGTCCCATGCTATGGAGATCAGAGGGCATGGGGAAGGCAGTGGTCTCCTGTTTCAGAGTCGGGATCTTCACGATGTTTATGAGGTGTTCCTGTCTGTCACTTTCTTTGGATTTAGAGATTACCCTGCTTGGGGATAAGGGAATGAATGACAGTGAGGTCCTTGAGTAGGACACAGAGTGTCCCTGTGACCTTTCCAGACTTTTCCCTGGGAATCCTGGCAATCGGAGGAGAAAGAGAAAGGAAGGTGTATTAGCTCAGGCTTCCACAACAAAGCACCACAGATGATGTGGCTTAAATAAGAGAAATTTATTTTCTCATACTTCTGGAAGCCGAGAGTTCAAAATCAAGGTGTCAGGTCAGCAAGGTTGGGTCTTTCTGAGGCCTGTCTCCATAGCCTGTGGCTGGTCTTATCCCTGTGTCTTCATATTTTCTTCCATCAGTATGTCTGTGTCCCTATTTCTATTGGACACCTATTGGATTAGATTAGGGCCCACCCATATGACCTCATTTTAAATTAATTACCTCTTAAAACTCTCCAAATACAGTCACATTCTGAGGTACTGGGGATTAGGACCTCAACATATTAATCTGGTGTGGTAAGGTCGGGGTACGTAATTTAGCCCACAACAGAAGGGAATTGTCATTCTACAAGTTCAAGTTCAATTTCATAACTGATAAACGTTGATTGCCTTATTGGGGTTCTTACCTTTGATAATTGGATTCAGGCCAATGGGACTTTTTTGGGAAGAGTAGGGGTGTGGTTGTACATCAAAAAGGCCTGAATTAACTTAATTACACTTGGAGGGTAGGAATGGTATTCACAGTTAAAAGTTTAGCGCTCAAATTGTGCGTCTCGTCTATCCAGAATACGTATTACTGATGTCCTGAGATGGGGTAAGTAATTACTTGGGACAGAGAGCTGAGTGCCTTTTTCATTCGGGGGCTCCTGATTAGGCTAACTTGAGATCCTTTGTGTTAGCATCCTAGTTTCAGCCTGTTGGGGTCCAGCTTCTGCAGCCTGTGGGAATGTCTCCTGTTTTAGAGGCAAAGGACTGCTTGCTTATATACTAAAAAGAACAATCTTAACAGTATTTATTTTGTCTTTAAAAAAAAGAAAAACCTGTTGCTCTAGAAGTCAGTCTTTAAAAACACACAGGAGGAATTCCAGACTTAATTCTCTATAATTTTCTATGACAGCTTTTGTTGTTTAAATGGCATGTTCCCAACTACCTGAACACAAAAGTAGTGAATGAACTTCAACTCAGCCAAGTGCTAACAATCTGGGATGACAGCAGATCCTCCCAGCTGAGAAGTTTATGCTGAACAAAGTGGCCTGAATCCTTTATGGCTATTGATTTTGCTTGCAATTCCCTTGCCAGTGTGCAAAAATGGTTGTTTTTTGTCGAATTCCTCTGGACATCTTTTGATGACTCACACTGTGCCAGTTTTGTGAACTCAGGTGTGCATTGACATGCCTGCTTCATGCCATCTGCTCTTCTATACATGTTGAAAGTGAAGACCAGCAGTAGAGCCTCTCTTCTTTTCTTTCAACTATTAGATTCTCTTGCTGAGAGCTGTGTTCTTCTGAGGACCCATGTTTGCACATAGAAGGCTGGTTACCTTATTTATATACCCTAGAAGTGAAAAACTTTTGGATGATATTTTACCTGCAGGGATAGAAACCAATGCTTCAGGTTACTGCAGTATCTGACTTCTTGACATCAGCTTTTTGACAGAAGCTCATTAACACTGGGTAGGGGGTCAGAAATGACACATTCTAAGCTTTAGGCACATGGTATGAAGAGTTAGGCATAGCAGGGGATATTGTAGTTTCGCTTCAGCTTTAAATATGAAGAACATGAATTAAGATTGGGGTGGGGAGATTTACCAAACCCTTAGGGAAGAAAAACTATTTAACAGACTTTTGTTTTCTTGCTGCTACTACTGATTCTGAAAGTAGGATTTGTATGATTAACTGGTTTCTTGTGGAGTAGCTCTTCTACCTCTTATATGCAGTTCTTAAGAATATAGTTGATATTTTAAAAAGGCTTTTCATATTGTAAGTACTCTATAGTTACTTGGTGAATTAACTATATAAAAATTGATTCCAGGGTAAAATGTGGTACATACTTACAATGGAATATTATTCAGCCCTGAAAAGGAATGATATTCTGTTACATACTACCAGATGGATGAAAGTTAAAAACAATGTGTTAAGTAAAATAAGCCAGACACAAGAAAGGACAAATATTGTATGATTCTATTTATATGATGTACTTAACATAGACAAACTAGAAGAGACAGAAGGTAGAATAGAGGTTACCAGGGACTGGGGGTAGAGGAAATGGGGAATTAGTGTTTAATGGGTACAAAGTTTCTGTTTGAGATGCTGAAAAAGTTATAGGAATGGATAATGGTGATGGTCATACAACATTGTGAATGTACTGAATGCCACTGAATTAGACACTTTAAAAATGGCTGAAATGATAAACTTTTTATTATGCTTGTTTTACCATAATAAAAAGTTTTAAAACATTGATTCCAGTGCAGAAAGCATATTTCAGACTTATATGCATACAAACATACACAATTTAAACTTTGCATTCCTTAGACATACATTACTTGAGCGTAAAAACCTGCCCGAGGGCAGTTTTTCTATGGATTTGCCACTAATCAGCAATAGAGAAAACTTCTACTTCAGGCTGTTGCCAGGACTGTAGTCTCAGACAGTTATAGACCAATTCCTACCCAACTTTTTATTGGAAGAAATAATAACATTTATGGAAAATATCTCAAAGGATATGGAGTTCATTAGTATTTTCAGAAATTCTAACTTTTATCCCTGGATCAAGCCAGATAATCAGATTTTTATGTGTTTTTTTTCCTTGCCAGATCACTTTAGTGAGTTGTACTTTGGTGTCATATTTCATGTTGTGGGATGCAGTAAGAAGACATTATAGGAGACCCCCTAATGTGTATACTTAGAGACATTGTTAATTAATTACTCTCCTCTTCCTCCCCAAATGTGGATGATAAAGGATCCTTTAATAATTTGCCTGAGGTAGGGACACTTTGGAAGACGTTTCTCAATGACACGGAGCTAACACTCTTGAGGAGTATGTGTATGTGTATTTTATATTTTGTTCAATGTGACCATAGTGTGTCTATTTTCTTCTTTGCTTTGGCTACTAGCATGCTCAGAGCCTAATTTATGAACCACATCTAGTAATAATTTAGCACCTTACAACATACATTTCTGTGGACTTTTTCTCGTGTTCTTATAGCCTCTTTTTATGTTGTCTTCTCTACATAGTATATATGTTTTGCAAATGAACTCATTCTTTTTTGAAATTAGATGGCATACTAGCACTAATTAGGGTTCTTCAGAGAACCCTGACCAAGAGAGAGTGTGTGTGCGTGTGTGTGTAGAAAGAGAGAGAGTAGGGGCAAGGAGATTTATTTTAAGGAATTTTCTCATACAATTCTGGGGCTTGGCAAGTCTGAGATTCACACAGCAGGCTACCAGGTTGGAGATCCAAGGAAGAGTTACTGTTGCAATCTTGAGTCCAAAGAGAGGCTGGAGGCAAAATTCCTTCTTGGGAGTCCTCAGTCTTTTGAAGCCTCAACTGATCAAGTGAGGCCCACTCACATTATGAAAGATAATCTGCTTTATTCAAGATCTACTGATTTAAATGCTAATCACATCTAAAAAATACCTTCTTGGCAGCATGGACTGATGTCTGACCAAACAGAGGGGCACCATAGCCTTGCCAAGTTGATGCATCAAATTAACTATCACAGTAGCCAGGTGTGGTGGTACATGCCTGAAGTCCCAACTACTCAAGAGGCTAAGGTGGGAGGATCGCTTGAGCCCAGGAATTTGAGGCTACGGAGAGCTGTGATCATACCATTGTATTCTAGCCTGGGCCAGAGTGAGATCCCATCTCTTACCAAAAAAAAGGTATAAATATATAATAGAAAAAATTGGGCATAAGTTTTGTCTTTTATATTTGCTCATTTGAATGCATATATGGAAACATTCCAGTTCCCTCCCACCTCCTCATCTGGGTTCAAGACTCATGTTGTCATTATTTCATCAGCTGGTAGGACTGTCTTCCAAACCAGGTTAAATGGCACAGAGTCTTCATTGTGGATATGTTGAATGTGTGAATGCTACGGCCTGCCAAATACTCTGATATATGCCGGTGTTATAGAGAGTTCTGCCAGCTCTTTGGTAAACAGCCATTTTTGTGGCGGGACGTGATGAGGTGTATGATTTCACCAATTATTACCAGTCTTAATTAGATGGGGCCCAGGTGTGTGTTAATAAAACACTAGCTCACACTCTCTGTAATGTTAACGGCCCCACCTTGACTTGATTCCAGGGATTTCATGCATTTGATATTGTTCAATTGACTGTATTGCTGTTCTATTCTGAAACGTCTCCAAACATTCAGAAACCTGCCTTTTGTTAGAAAACATTCCAGTTGTTCAAGAACGTTACTCATCGTCAGCAGTGGCTCTTACCTTATCTTTTTTATCTCTGGTAGGCTGATTACTGTGAGTGCAAACCTTTTCACTGTTCCAGAGAGGAACCTGACAACCACGTTCTCTTTCTTGAGGTAAGAATGGCAGCTGTTACGGCATCCCTCGGCTTTTCATTTGGGAGCTCTGGTTAGGTTGTTGGGAATGGACTCCTGAAAGTCCTGGGATCGTGTCTTTTTCCCATCTCCTTGGCAGTTTGCCCGGTTTCCCATCCTAAGCCCTCACTGCTCACTGTGATCCTGCGGTTTGGAAGCCTGGCTTGAGCTTAAGTTACAATTCTGGTGAACCAAAAAGGGGAGTCCCCATGCTCAGCGAATGGTTAGTAGATCAAAGACTTCTCTGCTTACCACAGAAGCTAATCTGGTCAATTGAAAGAGAACTTCCTCAGAGTAGTCTTCTCAGTGGTGGATAGGGGGTGTGTCGGGGATGTGGAGCAGTGTTCAAAAGTGTCTGCATTAAATGAAATGCATTGCTAAATACACTTAGAACACATGTGCACTAATTATTGAGCATTTGTAGTTATAGGACCTTTACATGTTAAGCCTTAGAAAATATTTACTGATCTAAAACAGGACAAGAGTGTTACCCCAACAAAGGAGAGAGACAGGATGGATGGACGTGGGCACGTTGAAAGTTATGTGTTTAATTGATGATTGCTTTTTACTTGATGCATTTTGCCTTTTGGTTTTAGATGTGGTGCTTATTGCACAGGCTGACCAGGTTAGTGTGTCAGGCCTGACTCCATTGTTTTAGGTGAAGACATCAAATCAGAGGTCTGGTTTTTCTGAGGGCAGGTGGCAAATGCCAAGGAATGCCTATGTGGGGCTTCGGGGACTGGGCCTGGTTGTCTCAGTGGTCTTCTTGGCTATCAAGACTATCAACTATAAGCCAAGAGGCCTTCTGCCTGTCAAACAGGCCTCCCACTTTGCATCTGATGGCTGGAAGAGAGGGAGGAAACATGCAAAGGAAATCATCTAAGATTATGTGCTGATCTGGCCAGGGCCATGTTTATGTTCCTGTTTCTTGCCTAAAGAGCAGATTGAATTGTTAGCCCCCGTGTTTGTTAATTATAATTATATGTTTCAAGTACAAAGCAGCATTCTGTAAAATATCTACTAAGATGCCTTTCTAAATGGATAACATTTTATGACGCTAATAAGGTCCAAGGCAACAAGCAGGAATTTGTATATTATCATCACTCTTTTCCCCAGGGCATATTGGGTGGTATGTGAGCTGTAACTTCAACTTGAGAATCTGCTAGTAAGAAACCCAAAGGACATGAAGATCAGAGGAATGACGGTCTAGTCATAAGACATATGGGAACATTGGGTCGTTTTCCAAAGCAAGGAAACGTAATTCATTGTTAGTTACAGTGTTAAACAGTGTCAGGATCATCATCATCATCATCACCACTGTGGTGATAAGATGTAACTCTATTATTAACCATCTCTATCACCACCATCACTACAGGTAACATTTATTCATTCTTACTGTCTACCAGGCAACACCCTAAGCATTTTGTATGCATTGTCACTCAGTCTGCACAGCATTCCTGTAAGGAAGGGTCTATTAATATCCACCTTTTACAGTTGATGAAACTGAGGCTTACCTAAGAGATTAGTAAGTTGCCCAAAGTTAGACAATCAACCCAAAAAGTGGCGGAACTGGGATGTAACCAATTAAACAACACCGAATGGGGCCAACCAACGCGGAGTATTTACGACTGAGCTTTACTCAATGTCCACACTCGCCCCTGGTCACGTTCCCTTTTGCCCCAACCACCACCTACTATTGACACTCTAGCTATCTCTTCTGCATGAAGGTAGCCAACAAATTCAAGAGCATTTTAGTAGTTCAAGATCGTTAAAGCATATTTGGCCCATGGAGAACAGCAGAAAGAATTAAGAGTAAAAATCACTCAATTTTAAAAGGTGCCACTTGTAGTCATGAACACTTTAGTGCATTTTGCTGTTGTTTTCCCCTTTGTATTGACTTTCTTCACATAGTCTCTATGTACTTAAGTTTTGAACTTTAAATGTAACACAAGTCGTTTCTTGTGCTTTTGCCTATTTTAATGGCTGCTGAGTACTCTATTAAATGTGTGTGGTTAGAGAGCCTTAAGTCTACACCACAAGAAGTTATATCCTTGACTTGCTCCTACATGATAAGTGTGGAGCTTCTGCTCACCGTATATGATAGCTAATTTCTGTTTTCTGGGCAACTGGGTTGGAATTGTGGGGTGCCTGTATCCCCTCACATTGTAAATACCTTGCGTCTTGAGAGGGGTCTCTGTGGGGTGGGGCAGGAGTCCTGCTTGCTTGGAGCCCAGATTCAGCTCTGCGCCAAAGCTAGCTGCAAGTTCTTGGGTAAGTTACTTTATTTTATGGCATCTTCATCTGTGAACATCTCATCAGCTCTGTGATTCCACACAGTCAGGAGTTTTCTGAACTCTCTTGATTCATAACCTGAGTAGTTTCAATAGATGCAGCAATTTTGGTTGGGCTGAGTGGAGTTACTCTGAGATGCTTTAAGCAGGGAATTTTGTTTTTCAAGATGATCAGACCTGTAAGCTCTTGGAAGGAGAGGTGTCTTACTTTTATATAATTCTTACCATTCTCACTTCTGTACCCTCAACAAACTTTTTCCTCCATGCTGACATACCCACAAAATAGCACAAGGTAAGAAATCAACAAACAGATTAATAAACAAGTAATGCACAGACAAAGGCTACCGGGCTTGTGTAAGAACCTTTAGCACCATGGCTGTCCAGCTTATCAAATAATTGAGTAAGATTGTTTTCATTTCAGTGTGGTAGCTTTGTTTATAACAAATGGAGACTTAAGCTTCCAAAGCCTCTCATCACATGTTTCAGAGTAATTTCCCTATAAACTTGGGTGTCAGTTCTTCCCTCATGTTACAGGAGAGGGAACATTGATTTATGGAAATTGCTGTTTTTACCCCTGTGCCCTGGAGTGAAGTAACCTTTTGCTTAGGTCACAGTAAAATCAAAGCTTAGAATGTAATCATTCTCTTGTGTTGGGAAGGGAAGACTTTCACTCTAACCTGTGGGGTCGACAATTGGGTCTATGAAATAAACTGACAACAGGCAGATTACCAGGAGAAAAGGTATGCAAATTTATTATATGCATGAGTGCATCATAGGAAAAAAAAAAAGTCAGTATCCAAAGATACAGTCAGATTTAGGAGCTCATATATTCTCTTTGCAGGAGAGAGGGGAGGAGGGATGTAGGCAACTAAGGAAAGAGTAAATGATTTTTTGGGAAGATGAATGGGCCCTCAGAAGAATAGATGGGAGATACGGTAGTTTGTGACAGAGTTTGTCTGGGTGGGTTGTGTGTTCTAGTCTCCTGACCCGTGATAAGAGTTAATCTCCCCTGGTTGATGAAACTTCTGTAGAGGGAATTGATGATAACCTAGTTTCTTTTAGAGTGTCTGTCTGTCTTTAGGCAGATAAGGGGAGCTCAGAGAAAGCCTCTCTCTGCATTTGCTGTTTTTCGAATGCCTTCAGCTCAAAATAATCATACTAATACAGCCTGTTTTGGAGTGGCATATCCTGAAGTCCTTCACTTGCTTTGACCAGCAGAATAAAATGAAGGCATTCAGGGCTTCCTGCATTCTTGGAGCCACATATCTGGACCATGGAAATGACACAATTGGTTCTGACTGGCTCCCCTGATTCTCCCTTAGTGATGCTGACCTTGAATTTTCTGACTCATGCCATGAAGGTATCTACCCACACTGTTGTGCAATATCCAAGACCCAGGAATAACACTGCTTCTAAGGAAGCCAAATTCAGGCATTTCTGGCTTTGTATTCTATTGCAGACTAAAAGGAATAAACAAAATCCTGTATTCCCACAATATCCCTCTACAAGGATCTAACTTGGCACCCTACCTTGGTGCTGAAAGCTTGCCTCCATCTTCCCAAATTTGATCACTAATTGGTCTTCGCTTTTTCCAAGTGAATGTGCTGCCTCACTGGCCCTAGGTCAGTGAGATAAGAGCTTGGAAGCACCATGTGATGGTTGGTAAACCTGCTGGCAAATAACCAAGTGGCCTGGTTTTATGTGTGTGTGTTTGAAATGCTATTGATAATAAAGCCTTATTTGTATCAGTGAGGGCTCTGCATCAGTTATTTATTGCATAACAAACCACCTCAAACATAGTGGCTTAAAACAACAACTGTTTAATTTGCTTATGATTCTGTGGGTCAGCAATTTGGGCACTTTTACTAACATTTCCATTTGGGCTCAGCTGGGTGGTTCTTCTGTTAGTTTCACCTGGGGTCACTCATACCCCTGCGCTCAGCTGGTACCTGGGAGCTAGGTGATCTAGGGGATCTCAGTTGGGATGACTCATTTCTGCCCATCGTCTCCCCCTCCAATAGGCTAGCTCAGCCTCCTTCACATGATAGACTTTCTGGCAAGAGGACAAGAGCAAAAACTGTAAGTTAAATTCAGAAATTACATAGCCTCTCTTCTGCCACATTCTGTTGGTCAAAGAAAGCTACAGGGCCAGCCCAGATTCAAGGGGAGGGGATTGGAAATAGACTCCACCTCTAACTTGGAGTAGCTGCAAAGAATTCATGGCCATTTTAAATTTATTGCAGGCTCTTAACTTTGTTATAAAAGCAATCTGAAATTACTTTATTTTAAAATTATTTTATTTTGTCTTTTAAAAATCCTGGAATAGGGATGGTCTTGTCAGCCCATCTGAGAGAAGTCTGGAAAGTGGAGGTCTTCAGTAATGTACCTAAAAATATAATAAAGTTAATAACAACACAAGCAGGCACTAATATTGTTTTTACTATATACCCAGCACTATTTGAAGTCCTTTACATATCATAACTCATTTGGTCATTACAAAATCTTATGAATAGGTATGATTTTTATCCCTAACTTATAGGTGAGGAAACTGAGGCACAGAGATGTTAAGTGACTTCCCTCAAAGTCATACAGCTAAGTGATAGACCTGGGATTCCACCCCAGGAGGTCAGGCTTCAGAGTCTGCATGTTAACCTAATGCTTCTTGAGTTAATGGAAATTACATCTTCCTGACTCTTAGCAGAGTTCTCTCTTGGACTGTGTGGTTTTTCTAGAGACAGGGGGATTGGCTATTTAGAGATGGTTGCTAGGCCTTTCTGGGTACACCCAAGTGACCAAAAATGGTTATGTCACATTATAGGAGACCCTAATTAGATGTAATAAAGACAGTCATTATTCCATGGAACACAGAGTAATTCTCCTGAGCCCAACGGTATTTCCTGGGGATAGGGGTGGGGGTAGAGGGTTCTTATTCTTCTCTTTGGTTGACAGGCATTTGAAGAATGAGGATATTTAATAACGTCCTCTATAACCTTTCCGATAGCCTCTTATTTTTTGGCTTCAAGTAATCCGAAAGACTTAGCCCCAAAGAAAAGAATGTTGTGTTTATTTAGCTTTTTGTTTAAGGACTATCCCAAGGAAAGGGTGGGTTAATAGCCTTTTTAATCTACGGTTTGTTGAACTAAATTCAGTCCAGTGTCCAGGTAGAACAGGTGGTTTATCTAAGAAAAATGAAATTTTGCCGACAGTTTTGAGATCATCCTTGCAGCCATGAATAAAGTGGCTCATAGTACCAATATGAGTTACAATGAGAAGTTACTTAACCTCTCTGTGCCTCAGTTTTCTCATCTATAAATTAGGGACCCTTTCTGTTTGAGGGGCATAGAACACATTTAGGAGCCAGAACTAGACTTGCGTCTCCAGGATGGCCATATCTCACTCTCCATTTAGCTCTGGAGTGAGAGACAGACTGCCAATCTAAGACTTAAGGGAAGTCACTCTGGCTGTCTAGTACCTTATCTCCCTTAAATCCCATCCTTGTCTCTTGACTCTACAACTGGCCTCCTTCTGACACCCTCATCGTCTTATGTGGGCTCAGGTTGGCATCAATGTCTGTTCCATTGCTACCAAGAGTGTTCGCTACAACTTTGCACTCGGGAGGACTTGCATGTTCACCCTAATGTGAACTCCAGCTAGAATCTGACGGGGAAAATGGGCAATCTGGACATACATGGCCCCACCAGAGAGGAGAGATCACAGATTGGGGACTAGGGAGACCCAGGCTGCAGACTGCCCCACCCCTCCCATCATCGCTCACCTTCCCACACTAAAAACTCCTCAGAAGGACAGCTTTCTTGCTTGTCGACCACGACATCCTAGGGATATTTTCCCCATACCACTGGAAACTCTGTTACCTTCAAAATCTTTTCCTTCAACTAATCTTGAAGAGTTTACAATCCTCTCCTGCATCAAGTAATTTTTTTTTTCTCTTGTGGATGCTCACTTTCCTCTTTTATTCAAACCAGCTGGGACAGTTTATCCCCTAGCATAGAAATGAAAACCTGACAGGCAGGTCTCTGCAGTAGAGATTGGGATGCTTCTCTCTCCAAACAGTGTTTTACTGTTGGCTGTTGCCACTGAATAGCTCAGCCTGCCATTATGACAGAATGGCCCAGAACAGACCACAGGCAGGAAGCGTCTTTTGTTTCAGAGGGCTTTGGAGCTGTTTTTACCCTGCCATAAACTTAATTGCTTTCTGTGATGTATCTGGCAAACCTACCAGTGTCCTTTTTGCTGCCTCCTGCTTGGTCAATCAGGACTACCAAAGCCTGCAGCTTTGCTTTTTAGGAGGTTTGGTTGATTAACATGAGTTTGCCTTTGGCTTTTGCTAACATTGAGTATTTTGGGGCACTAGTGGTGCCCAGGAGAAGGATGTGAGTGTGGTATGTGTGTGGTGAGTTATAGATGAGAGACAGCTGGGTCTTCTGGGACAGTAGGGGAGCAGGCATGATTTAGTGGGCTCAGAAAATTGTGGTTTACCACAGGGTCCTCATGTGCATGAGTAAGTCATCGTGCTTCCTGAAAGGGAGGTTTCATTCACCTTGTCCCCATAGAGGATGTTTCAGATGTGGCAATTCCTTTAAATCACTGCAATTCTGACTCACCCTAGGATTTCTGGGTTTAATTGCTCCCCTTTCTTGTTGGTTTTATGACCAGTGTTGCAGGAAAGACAATACTTGAAACTCTGTGGGAGCCCCTTCTTTTGATTTTTTTCTTTGCAGTGATGATGATTGCTTAACAATAATAAACATAGAAAGAGGGTTTTTTTTATGTTTGTTTTTTGTTTTTTTAAAAAAGAACTTTGGGCCAGGTGTGGTGGGTCATGCCTGTAATCTTTGGGAGGCCTAGGCAGGTGGGTCACTTGAGGTCAGGAGTTCAAGACCAGCATGGCAAACATGGCGAAACCCCATCTCTACAAAAAATACAAAAATTAGCCAGGTGCAGGGGCATTTGCCTGTAGTCTCAGCTACTCAGGAGGCTGAGGCAGGAGAGTCACTTGAACCAGGGAAGCGGAGTTTGCAGTGAGCCAAGAGATTGCACCACTGCACTGTAGCCTGGACAACAGAGTGAGACTCTGTCTCAAAAAAAAAAGAACCTTGCTCTAGGCTGGTTCTTGGTGACAAAGACAAGCTGGGAATGGTGCTTTGAATGGCTAAAGGCATATTTACACATTTGCACATGCACCCGTCAGATTCCAGTCCACAGTAGCAGCCACTTTAGCAACGTTCTCATAATCCTCAGTGGCACCTTCTTTAAAGCTTGTTATCAATAATCCAACCAAAGCATTGCATTCAAAATTTAACCTTAAGCTGCCCTTGAAATTTTATCCTCAGGAAGTCTTTCTAGAATGGAGATGAAAACCTCTTCTGTGTCTCAACATGGCAAGCCCATGCATGATTTGCCTGTTCTCACCATAGTCATTTCCATATTTAAACTGTGAATATTGAGTTCTGTCTGCTATCAGCTGTGTCTCCCCATGCCTGTTCTCTGAATGTAGGTCCTTGCTAGAAGAAAAAGAGTAAAGGTTGTTACTCCTGGATGGCAGATCTGTGTAATCGCCAGATAGACGATGAATGAATGTGTTTGGACAATAATGTAACCTGCAGCACACACTCTGATCATAGGGGCCTAACTTCTCTTTTGCATTAAGCCTCAGGTATGCTTTGATCAAGCGTGTGGTCAAGTCTTTTTGGGTTTACTTTGGGGCCTTAGCAGGGTACCCAAACAGATTGTTGCCAAAATCACACATGGTATGAGCCTATTTAGGTATTATCTAACAAAACTCTCATGGGCAACAATTATGTAGATAGTTACTTGTCATCTATTAAATCACTGTATTTTCTATAGGTTTTTAAATAGTGCTTCATTTGTAATTAAACTGTATTTTAACATATCCCCTCAAAAAGGGTAAATTAGAGTAATGCAGTATGGAAATGGTAAGGAGATTCAGATTAATTAGGAAATGATTAATTCAGATTAATTAGGAAATACCCTAATTCATTCATGGACCTGCTCTTGGAGGTCTAGGTGAGAGACCCAGCTGTCTCTCACCTGTCCATCTTCAACACACATATCACACTCATGTCCTTCTCCTGGGCACCACTGATTCCCCAAAACAGGCAATGTTAGCAAAAACCAAAAGCAAACTCATGTTAATTAACCAAACCTACTAAAAAGCAAAGCTGGCAGGCATTGGTAGTCCTGATTGACCAAACAGGAGGAAGTGGTACTCTGGAAGTCTGATTGGAGCATGACCTTGAAGGGGATAAGGTTCTCAATTGTCAAGTCTTTAAACTGGACTGCCATTTTAGAGGCTTTTACTGTTCCTTGTCAACGTGTGTGTTTGGCTTGTTTCAAAAAGACATTGCATTAGTTGTATACAAGGGATTCCTAAAATAACCAAGGGAGTGACCTAAGAAAGACAACCAGCTAGTGTTCCCATAGGATTTCTCTCCTGAAACTAAAGTTACACATCTCTTCTCTTCCATTTTTCACCTATCTTCAGTCGATCCCTGTTATCACCAGAGGCCAAATGGATAGTTCTGGGGATTGTTTTCCTTGAGCTGTGAGCTGAAATGCAGACTTTAAATACAGGGTTTTAAGGTGTTAGGGAGGAAAGCGACATTGATTTATTTGTTCTGTTCCCTGCCAGCCTGAGAAACCTGTCCCGTCAGGTAATGAACAACTGTTCTTATCCTAACTAGCAACTTCAAGAGAATGATTACTCATCCCATCATTACCACTCCCCCTGAGTCATCCAGGCTGGTGCATTTTGGTTTCCACTGAATAAAAATCTCCAGGCAATGGGAGTCTAGGGCCATGGTTTCTATTTAGTAATGTGAATTATATAAATGTGCCTTGGACATGGAAGCTGTGGCTCCTTCTAGAAAGATATTTCATAGGCCCAGGTCTTCAGCCATGTCTCTATTTGAGAAATTGTATTGGTCAGTATTGCCAAAAGTAGACATCTTAATGGTCAGTACAGAGTGATTATATGAGTGACCAGATGATACAGCTAGTCTGGTTGGTCACAAGGGCAAAGATACAGCTATGAAAATGGATAGCTATTTGCCTGTACCTCTTGCTTGTAATTTCATAGTCATGTTGCATGTTAGCCACTCAGTATTCATGGGGGATTTTAGTAAACCTTTTTTCAGGCCTTGTTCTGTGACAGTGCTGAGAGGGCATTCACACTTGACATGTGCCATCATAGATGAGGAGTATTGAAAGGCAGCTGGAGTCATTTCCATTTTACAAATACCATCTGTCTTCTATCACGTCACTGTTCTCCGTGCTATTCTTAGGCCCTGTTGTGCCTGATTTGGGAGACAAATGTGAGACTGCATTGTCCTGGATTGAATTTGGATGTATGGGTAGTTATAGAAATCATATTGATAGCCATGTGTGTTCAGTTCATTTCAAGGTTCAGTTTATTTCAAAAGTCTTAATATTTGTATTTATTACAGATCTAGAGACACATAGCTTTGTGTAGGGGCTGTATTTTGAAACATCATGGTTTATGGGAGAACCTGGCATGTAGAAAATCAAAAGAAAATACTCAAGGCAGAATGCTGAATGTAAGTTTGTGGGTTAATAGAAAATCCTACCTTTTTTCTACAAATTCTCAACTAATCCTTCCTAGGTTTAAATAAGACCAACAGTCACTGTTATAAGAGCTATCCTATCACCTTTCTCTGTCTTCAGGCACTTGAAATACATCATTAAACAACATCAGAATTAATCCAAGGCCCTTTAGACTTTAGACAGAGCTCCTTGGGGCAGGAGCCTTGTCTTCTTCATCTTGAATCCTGAGAACTAAGAAAAATAAATGTTTTATAAGCAGGCATATATGAAATAATTAGTGGCTGTGAAAATGAAACAAATGCTGATCCTGAAGCCCTGGCAGTTTGCCAGCATGTCCTGTTGGATCAGTGTGAGATAGGACCTGGTTGCAGGTGGGAGCCGCCACTCTGGTACTCTCGGATAAGGCCTGAATGGAAAGGCAATAATGTGTGCCCAGGAGCGGATTGACTTTACCATTGCCTGTGATTCCTGTGTTGAAATAGGAAGGCTCAGCCCAGGCAAATGCTAAGGAAACAACACCAAGTCTTTTATTACTCTCCACAACATTTATAACCAAGTCCTATTCCATGCTCTTGTCCTTGAGGCATTCTGACAGTCATTTTAATGATTTATTTTCTTTTTCATAATCAAAAAACAAATAAAATATTTTATTACCTTTTGGGTAAACTTGATGTCTTTCTCCTCATTTCATCACTTTCTGGGTCTACAAAATTCCCCTTCCCTTTCAGTTTTTATAACTCAAGGATGGGAATTCTGTTTTTCTCATTCCTTATGTGAGAGCTTTTTTTTGAAGTCTGATTTTTTTTTTTTTTTTTGATCCCATATCCCCAGCCTATTTTCTTGTTGTTACTTTATATCTGTGAGTGGGATGGGTGGAGAGGAAAGGAGTATATGGAAAAGAGGACTCAAGAAATGCCATGTGTTTACAATAACATATGGATGGCAGGGAAAGGGTTTGAATAAGAAAAGTATTTTTTCAATGCTCTTCTCCATTATTTAAAGATGTAAGAACATTGGCACTATGCTGCTGAAGATGTGTTGGTTTACTGAAATTTGCTCTGTGGTTTCTTTCCCAGGATCTACAATAAAAACTGGTGATCTATGTGAGAGCCCAAGGCATTGTGACTCCCCTCCATCCTGAATTGCATGTCTTCAATTCAAGCACCCTGCTTTATGGCTCCCAGGCCCCTGGTTTCTACCCTCTGCCCTTTTGGCTCATTTCCTCCTCAATTTCCATACGCTTCTGTATTAGTTTGTTCTCATGCTGCTAACAACGATATACTGAGACTGGGTAATTTACGAATGAAAGAGGTTTAATTGACTTATAGTTCAGCATGGCTGGGGAGGCCTCAAGAAACTTACAATCATGGCAGAAGGGGAAGCAAACATGTCCTTCTTCACATGGCGGCAGGAAGGAGAAGAATGAGCAAAAGAGGGAGAAGCCCCTTATAAAATTACTAGACCTTGTGAGAATTCATTCAGTATCACAAGAATAGCAGCATGGGGATAGCCACCCCAATGATTCAATTACCTTCTACTGGGTCTCTCCCATGTCATGTGAGGATTATGGAAACTACAATTCAAGATGAGATTTGGGTGGGGACACAGCCAAACCATATCACCCTCCTTCCATTAAGGTATCAGCAGCAGGATCTCCTTCTTCAGACCAGTCTTCATGGGCTTCAAAACCTACCCGACCACATGCGTGGATTTGTAAGGGCAAAGCTCTTCTTGGAGAGGTGATTTCAGGTCAGAGTTGATACAGCATGTGATTATGCCTTGTTCAGTGGTCCAACCAGGACATCTGTTCTGTGAACCTCCTAATCAGAACTGGATGTAATATTCCAATGGTGATCACACTCATGAAGGTCTGGGGTGCCTAGATAGCTAGTAAAACATTATTTCTGGGTGTGTCTGTGTGTCTAGAAGAGATGAGCTAAACTTTAATTGGTAGATGGCCCTCCTCTATGTAGGTGAGTACTGTCCAATCCATTAAGGGCCTGAACAGAACAAAAAGGCAGAGGAGGATTGAATTAGCTCTCTCTGCCTGACTGCCTGAGCTGAGACATGGATCTTCTGCCTTCAGTGCTCCTGGTTCTCAGGCCTTCAGACTCTGACTGGAATCAACACCATTAGATCCCAGCTCTCCTGGCTCCAAACTATACCACCAGCTTTCCTGGGTTTCCAGCTTGCAGATGGGGCTTTTTGGCCTTTCTAATATCATGAACCAGTATCTTTTAATTTATATATATATATATATTCTATGGGTTGAATTTCTCTGGAAAACCCTGACTAATACAATTGTAAAGAAGAATTTTGTTTGATTCAGGATGAGGTTCCATTGTGCATTAGTTTCTTTAAGCAGCAGTACTATTACTGTGTTTTGTTTTGTTTTGTTTTTTAAAAAAGACATGGTGTTTGTAATTACTTATAATTCATATAGACGAATTGCTAACTAGCGAGGTCTTGGTTACTCTTTGCCTGTGCTGTTGATTATTTGAACCTAAGTTTATCTTTAACATCTTGTTGATTTCAGCTTGATGCTTTAGTCTGTCAGGCCTTTTTTTTTTTTTTTTTTTTTTTTGCATCTTGATTCTGCTATGAAACATAGTAGCTGCTATTCCTGGCTTTGTGCCATCAGTAAGTTTGATAAAATGTCTTATCTTTATTCAAGTAATTGATAAAAATGTTAACTACAATAAATGACAGAGTTCCACAGGATACTATTAACACATTAGGGTTGAGACTCATCTATTAAAAAAAATTATTTGGCAGCTCATAATTTGCTATCATTTCCCTAAGGATAGAATATTCTATTTATTGCTTTGCCAAAATCTAGGTTGTGTATGGAATTCTACTGATGTGATATCTTGTAACCGTGTCCAAAAGAAGGGAGATTTATTCGGCTTGACTTTACTTTATGATACACATCCTGGACCTAACTAATCACTTCCTTTTTTTTCTGTTTGCTTATAAACCAGCTACTTATCTGCACATTAATCTGCACCTTTATTTATTGATTCAGAGATTTGTTTATTTGTGAATGTTCAGTGTCATGTCTAGTACTCAATTTACAAGACATGGTTCCTGCTTTCAAAAACCTTATAGGCTCATTCTGTGAAGAATGTCAATGGTAGTTTAATGGGAATAGCATTGAATCTATAAATTGCTTTGGGCAGTGTAGCCATTTTCATGATATTGATGCCTCCTGTCCATGACCGTGGAATGTTTTTCCATTTGTTTGTGTCATCTCTGATTTCTTTGAGCAGTGGTTTATAGCTCTCCTTGAAGAGGTCCTTCACTTCCATTATTAGCTGTATTCCTAGATATTTTATTCTTGTTGTAGCAATTGTGAACGGAAGTTCATTCATGATTTGTCTCTCAGCTTGGTGTAAAGGAATACTTGTAATTTGCACATTGATTTTGCATCCTGAGAATTTGCTGAAGTTGCTTATCAGCTTAAGAAGCTTTTGGGCTGAGACAATGTTTTCTAGAAAAAACATGGTGTCATCTGCCAACAAAGATAGTTTGACGTCCTCCCTTCCTATTTGAATATGCTTTATTTCTTTCTCTTGCCTGATTGCCCTGGCCAGAATTTCCAATACTATGTTAAATAGGAGTGGTGAGAGAGGGCATCCTTGTCTTGTGCTAGTTTTCAAGGACAGTGCTTCCAGCTTTTGCCCATTCAGTATGATATTGGCTGTGGGTTTGTCATGTACAGCTCTTATTATTTTGAGGTATGGTCCTTTAATACCTAGTTTATTGAGAGTTTTTAACATGAAGGATGTTGAATTTTATCAAAGGCCTTTTCTGTATCTATTGAGATAACCATGTGGTTTTTGTCTTTAGTTCTGTTTATGTGATGAATCGCATTAATTGATTTGTGTATATTGAACCAACCTTGCATCCTAGGGATGAAGCCTATTAGTTCGTGGTGGATTAGCTTTTTGATGTGCTGCTAGATTCCTGTCGGAGGTTGGGGGGTGGGAGGAGGGAGAGAATCAGGAAGAATATGGATACTGGGCTTAATACCTGTATGAATGGATGATCTGTGCTGCAGACTGCCATGGCACACGTTTACCTGTGTAACAAACCTGCACATGCTGCACATGTGCCCCTGAACCTAGAATAAGAGTTGGAAATAAAAATATAAAGTTTATAGTCTAGCAAAGGGAAGAGATATATAATTATAATACTCTGTGCATAATCTCTTTCGTCTCTCTCTCTTTGTGTGTGTGTGTGTGTGTGTGTGTGTGTGTGTGTGTGTAGTCAGGTGTCACTTAATGACAAGAATATGTTCTGAGAAATGCATCATTAAGGAATTTTGTCATTGTGCAAACATCATAGAGTGCACTTACACAAACCTAGATGGTATAGCCTACTCTACTCCCATGCTATATGGTATAGCCTATTCCTCCTAGGCTACAATTCTATACAGCATGTTACTATACTGAGTACTGTGGAGAGTTGCAACACAATGGGAAGTATTTGGGCATCCAGTATATCTAAACATAGAAGAAGTACAATAAAAATACTGTATGAAAGATAAAAAGTGGTACACCTGTATAGGGCATTTACCATGAATAGAACTTGCAGGACTGGAAGTTGCTATGGGCAGGTGAGTGAGTGGTGAGTGAATGTGAAGGCCTGGGACATTATTGTAGACTTTAAAAACACTATACTTAGTGTTTTTATACTTTACAGTGGCTACACTAAATTTATTAAAAATATGTTTTAATAACTAATTTTAGTTTACTGTAATTCTTTATAAACCAAAACATTTTTAATTTTTTGACTGTTAAGTAATAACATTTAGCTTAAAACACATTTTGCAGATATACAAAAATATTTGTTCTGTATATCTTTATTCTATCAGTCTTTTTTCTTTTTTCAAATTTTTAATTTTTTTTTTTTTTTTTTTTTACTTTTTAAACTTTTGTCATAAAAACTAAGACACAAACACACACATTAGCCTGGGCCTACACAGGGTCAGGATCATCAATATCACTGTCTTGCACCACCACATCTTGTCCCACTGGAAGGTCTTCAGGGGCAATAGCATGCATGGAGCTGACATCTCCTATGATAACAATGCTTTCTTCTGGAATACCTCCTGAAGACCTGCCTGAGGCTGTTTACAGTGAACTTTTTAAAACAAATAAATAAAAGTATACTCTAAGATAATAATAAAATATAGTAAATACATAAGCCAGTAACATAATCGTTTATTATCAGGTATTACGTACTGTACATAATTGTCTGTGCTATAGCTTTAGACAGCAAGCAGCACAGTAAGGTTGTTGACACCAGCATCACCACAAACATGGTAGTAACACGCTGTGCTATGATGTTACGACTACGAAGTCAATAAGGGATGGGAGTTTTTCAGCTGCATTATCATCTTGTAGGACCACTGTTGTATACGCTGTTCATCCTTGACTAAACCATCATTATGCAGCATGTGACTGTATGTGCGTGTATGCACACACATGTGTGTTTGTGTTACTTGTATAATAAATATGGTGTTTTATAAACATAAGAGAGTAAATCGTACCTAGTAAATATATGTCCAAGAGAGCAGACAACCACCTGGTGAGCTCAGGACAAGGGAAGTAAAATTTGAGCTGAGCCTTACAGAGTAAGGAGTCAATCATTAGTGCGGCAGGGTATTGAAACAAGGGAATAAAACCTCCATTGATGAGCTCTCTGGAGCTGGACTCCAAATGCCTGCAAAGACCCTTCTGCCTGCCCCCCGACGTCCTAACCCCTGACCTGTGGCTTGTACTTAGTCATGTTATCTACTGACTTTCTTGCCCTTTCCTCAACCATTTGATTCACAGACTTCCAAACTATGTCTGATGTTTTTGTCTGGTGGGGCATTCGGGCTAAACAGGGGACTACAGGCAGTTGATAAGACCTGCCTGAGGGCCACCTACATGCTAGCATGGCAGCCACCCCAAAGACTACAGAAGGCAGTGGATTTGATTCTAAAAGACGTCCCATGCAGCCATATAGTATGCATACCTGACAAACTTTAAAATTAGAGTAGCACCTGTGCTTTAAACCAGTAATAACTTTGCCAAAAAGTGCGTCTCCCCATACACACACCATCCCCATGTACCTGGTCATCTAAACATCCTCACTTTGAAATGTCTCACCTGCTTTCATCCTCAGTTGAATTGTTTATGAAGATTTGAAGTGGATCAATTCAGCTGTGTTTGCATTCTGTAGGGCATGAAAAAATGGTATTTCAGTTATTATTGTTGTGAACTGAGGAACCGAATGCACAGTCTGGGTTTTTAGATTGCAGGTGGAATTGGCAGCATCTGTGGTTAGAGAAATGGCCCCCAAGCACGTGAACTGGGTAAATTTGATTAGCGTTGCATGGAGAGAGTCAGCCTGGAACACCCCAATGCCATTCTTCTTCAAATGCATGTCCAGCTACTCATTTGGTGGGGAAATGCTTTTATTTTTCCATTGTTGGATCTCTGTTCCCATCAAATATGTAGCCATGTGGCTAAGGTGGTAACTCACAAAGCTGGCTGGGATTATGTTTTTAGTATCTTGGCAGTAAAGAGAGATGTTTATTTGGTTACCTTAGCTCTGCTCCCATTTGGCTATTTCCTCCTGTCTCTTATTCCCCTTCACCTTGTTACTTTGGCAGCCAGTAGCATTGCTTTTTGTAAAGAAAATGGATGCAAATTACCAGGGGCAATGAAACAACTCATACATTGATTTTTGGCCTAGAGGCCCGACATTTTGGGAGTCAACAGCAGGATGCTTTGCTGTGGGATCTGCAAGGGATTGGAGTAGATGGCTAATGCTCTGTGAGCAAATCTCATGCCTGCCGGTGCTTCATTATCCATTCTCTGCAATGAGCAGCTTTAGCAGGCGATGTGCAGAGCCTGTTTATAGGACTGATGGTGGTTCACAAAATCTGCTGCCCAAACAACAAGAAAGCTCAAACGGCATCTTCTCCTTACACAACCTGGCACTATATCCCTTCTGCAAGAGTTTTTTTGTTTTTGTTTTTGTTTTTGTTTTGTTTTGTTTGTACTATTGAAAGTGAGTAGAACTGGAAGTAAGGTAATGTTTGTTGAGCGCTTATTATATGCTAGGCATTGTAAAACACACTTTGTACTTATTAATTTAATTTTCACTGTATTTTTTCACTGCATTTTTTATAATTTACTCTGTACTATATCCCTAACATGTAAGTATTACTGTCCTGATTTATAGATGAGAAAATTGAGACTCCAAGAAGTATTTGTTTTTTTCAGGTTAAACAGTGCCTAATAGTTCTTAAGTTGAGGATCTGAGAAAAATATCCTTGAATCCAATTAAATCTAAAATACACTAAGTCTTAAGAAGAACTCGTGTTCCATTAGGGGCCAGAGGTTTAAATGCTCAGGCTGAGAGGTAATTAGGCTTCCAGCACAATCTTTCCATGTGGATTCAGCATATAGACAGTGTCCATTGTTCTTTCCTCTATCGCCATCCCATAATGTCAGGGTTTTCATATTTAGTTTTCATCTTTTAGAAATCTATTTTAAAATATTACAAAGACAACATCTTGTCCACCACTGTGATCTAGAGGTCAGTGCAAAATTAACTAAAAGTCAGTTTCCTATGACTACTTCCCCTACCCCCGTGAGACTAAACAGTGCTACCTGAACGGTCTGTCCTTTCGGCTGACAACAAACAACGAAGTGACTGACGCCATGCAGTGTGTAGTCCCTGTTCACAGAGCAGAGCCTGTCAAAGTCAAGGGACTCTGCGTCTCCAT
Source organism: Theropithecus gelada (assembly GCF_003255815.1). Taxonomy (NCBI): domain Eukaryota; kingdom Metazoa; phylum Chordata; class Mammalia; order Primates; family Cercopithecidae; genus Theropithecus; species Theropithecus gelada. The sequence goes on from NC_037680.1 coordinate 28,373,468, forward strand.
CAACTTCAGACACTGGCAGCTAACTCACCTTGCTTTTGAAATTTTGTTTTCCGTTAAACTTGAGAAATGCCTTTAATGCTTTCTTCCTGATACTAATACATTGTAGACATGATCTTCTAGGCCTGACGGCTGTTTTATGAGCTCTTGGAAACCTGTCAGTGGTATATATTCTTCTCTTTCTCAACAGATGATGCATCCCTGTACTTACTCTAGCCAGTGGGTCTTGTCAATAAATCTGTCAAAGGCCAGGCTAGTCTGCACAAACGTGCTCTCCACCTTCCCCGATGGAATGAGAGGCGGCCCTTTAGAGCTTGGTGGAATGGAGATTGCTTTTAAAATCGAACTCAGGAATAAAAGTATATATCCGTTTTCATTTCTGTCTACTACCATGGTCATGAGATTTCTTATTTTTCCTTCATTAGTCAATTTGTAGATTCCCAAGTTTGGGAGTGGGCAAAGAAAGTCGCAGCGGTACACACTGACTTCAGAGTCACCAGCTAGCTGCAGGCAGGAGACGAGTGCATGCCGGCTGGCTGGCCCACTGCCACCTCCCACCGTGATGCTGGTCCTTCAGGAAGAACCCAAAGGGAGGCTTGTGTATTGCGTTATCAGGCTGGGGACCTGAGAGCCTCAATTTCTCCTGACATAATGATGGGTCTTCAACATGAATTAGAAAGCTCTGCAGTTATGCAGATGATTTTCAGAGACAGCACACGCACTGTTTTAACCCTCAAACCAAGTCTACTCATCTCAATAACTCTTAGCAGCTAGCTGGCAGTGCCGATAATGATGATAAAATCTGTAGCTTTTATGTTGGTGAATTACTCATGATGTATAGAGAGCTGTGTGACTTATTTTCAGGAGCTTTTATATTCCTAACAGGGGTGATTAAAGAGACAGACTCTATTGCTCAGATCAGCATATGTGCCACAAACATGTTTTCCACCCAGATTTCTAACTGGGATGTTTCTGTTAGCAGTGTTGGTGAGTGCCTGAAAGGTCATTTTGATTTATTATTTTTTAAACCAGGCATTCAGAATATTCAGAAGTTAATCAGTTCATAGAGATGTGCTAATTCATAATATACAGTCTCTTGCCACTAATGTCACTGCCAGCAAAGTCAGTCCCCTCAGCATCCTCCATCCTGAAAGGGTGACATGCCGCCCCGCCAGCAGAAAGCTCACCTGGCACTGTTGGTCTGTGTATCATCTACATTCTCCCCAGTTTTTCTAAATTAATAGGAAGCCTAGTTGGTTTAGGAATTCTTTTAGTTAGATTAGATAATTCACAAAACCGGTAGGAAATCATTCAACCTAAGTTAAAACCAAAACCACCATATCTTCAGGAGACATTTTCTACAAAATTCTGTCACTTTTATTTCTTTATTTTTCCTGACAATAAGAAAAGGAAAGGAAATATCGGAAACGGAAAGTCTGTCCCTTTGTAACTGGAGAGAAACTGGGTTTGGGTTTGCCTAACTTTTCTCCCCGAAGATTTAATCAGTATTTGCTGTCAAAGAAGAGAAATGCCGTAGCGTCTGCGAAGACACTTTGTCTGTCTCGATAAACATAGTTAAGGTGACGGTAGGCCTTATGTGAAGAGGTGTGGGGAATACTTTTTTAGGATTTGAATACAAAAAGACAGATTTACTAGAGGCTCTGCTGGGTTTTTTTTCTCCCTAAACTTCCTGATTCAGCGGGCAGTACAGGAGCTGGTACAATGTTACATGCTGTTACACGAGTGAAACCAGCCGGATTTAATGATTCCCTGCTTCTGGGTCATAATTCTTTGGTAACTGCGAGAATTCCAAACTTGCAGCTCTTCTTTAGCTTCCCCAGGGCACGACAGCCCTTTTCTTAAGGTGGTTTTTGTTGGTGGTGGTGGAGGTAGATTTTTACTTTGTCTTGGCCTTAGTCTTAGCCCCTCCAAAGGAGACTAAAGTGAGGAAGAAAAGAAATTATCAAGTGTTGAACTATGAATGAGTCAGAGGAAGTGTTAACTAGACCCTCTTTGCTGTTGGAAGCATCCTAAGCTTAATTTGTGGGCAGGAGGCTCAGCCCTGAGACAGGCTCCTGGTCTCACTTCTCGCGATCTGAGGCCCAGCCTGGCTGCTGGTGGCTGGGAGCTGCGTCCTGATCCTCCATCCTGGCTGTGTGTGCTGTCCTGGTTAGGACATCTGGGAACTGGCTCTGCCACAGGCACAAAAAGGGCCTGGAAAGAATCCTGACCCTGGGGCTTCAAAGTACACAAAATGATTTTTGTTCTTTTAGTCCTCAGTTGCCCAATTTGACGTACTTTAAGAAGGCCTCTCAGTGGGCCTCACCTGCTCTGTGACCTGAGACCAGGCCCTGCACTTCACTGGTCCTGCTTCCCACTCTGTCTGTGGGTGGGGATGGACTAGATTGTTGGCTTTTCAGATGTGTTAAGCTATGGAAGCCTTTACTCAAATAAAATTTTGTGAAAGATCCTAAAAGAAGCAATTTTATAAAATCAAATCTATTCTCATTTAAAGGGGGTGAGGGACCGAGAGTACCTACCCCCCACCCCTCTCGAATCCCCTTCATCCGTTGGAACTCCAGCAGGGCTGTAAGGCCCCCATCCATTCCAGCCTAATAACAGACTGGCTGAGTTCAGGAAGTCACATTAAACGGAGGCCTGAAAATGCAGGTAATTTTACCTTTGTTAATCCTGAATCCTGGAGACAGCGTATCTTGCAGGTTTTAAGGGAACCAACCTAAAATGGCTTAATCCATGTTAAGTTTGTAAACACCAATCATCTCCTGTCCCTTGTAGCCAGAGTCATTCAGCTTTGATGTTGTTCAGTGACATGAAATGACAAAGGCATCTGTGATGAATTCTGCCAGGCATACCCACCTTGATATCTCAGAACTACATCAGGCCCCCAGCACTTCCTGCTGGATTCCAGAAACCCAGACTCTTTGCCTCCCACCTGCCATCCCTTGAACCCGTCTAGCACAGGAACACCGTATCAACTTCCTTAAACTTTGCATTGATCCTGGCAGTCTCCTTTGCAAAAAAGTCTCATTGCTTGAAAGACTCAAACTCAACTCCTGCCTTTCTGAATCCTCCATGGATAATTCCATTTTCCTATCACACCCTGTTTTCCTTCTAATACACTTCCTTCTAATACACTTCCTTCTAATACATATCCATTTCACGAAATCATTCTTCTAGTCTCTGCCTCTAAACCTGTGGTCATGCTCTTTGCCCCTCTCACTATTTGCCTTTCCCCATGAAAAATCTTACGTCCTATTTTTCATTCAACAATATCCTTTACAGTTCACCCTTCAAGTTCTTCTTTCTTCTCCCTCCCACGGCAAGGAAAAGGCAGCGTGATGTGGCAGCAAGATTAGGGAACCAGAAGAGAGCACCATGGCTGCCGTCTGGAATTCTGCCGTGTATCTGCAGGTGCTATTGCCTAAGCCCCTTAACCTCTTTGGTTATAGTTTCCTCATCTGTAAGTGGGATTAATAATATAATATCTGCCTCACCTACCTTACCACGTGGTTATAAGAGTCAAAGAGGTATTGTATGTGAATGCATTTCATCTAATTTAAGCACTTTATATTTTATAATTTTTGTTCTTTAATAGTAAGGTATTTATGAGGTATAATCATAATCATTTTCTGTACCCTATAGCACTCATTTTAATTCTTTATTATACGCTGCCCTGTGCTTACTCCAGTTATTTAATGCATCATCAGTTTTTTGGGTCGAAGAGTTTTCATATGGTTTAAAACTCCGTGGCTCTCACAGCGTCAGCCACACAATACATACTTCATATGGATCTGTTTAATAGAACTTTGATTTCTGATATCCTCCAACACCTACTATTTTTGGTGTGCTGGCAGTAGCAGCCATTTAATCATCAGAGAAATACTTGAAGTTTTGGCAATCCTCCCACAGCAAGATTGAAATTCTAAGGATTTAAAACAGACATGGAACACCTTAAGAAGGAGCAGTAAATAAGTTGCTTGGGTGAGATACTCTCTTGAAAATTAACTCAAGTAGAACTCAGTCCTAGCACTGGTTAGAATGAGTCCAGCTATCAGTCCCTTGAGTCAGCATTGCCTCTCTAAAGCTCTGTGGATGCTCACAACCAACAAGGAGAAAGTCCCCTTCAGTAGGAAAGCATCTCAGACTGTCAGGATATGCTGTTATTTACTGAAGGGGCTGCTGCTTCAGAAATAGCCAAATTGCCCTTCGATAGGGTCAAGGGATTATATATTTTAACAGCCCACATTACTTTGCATTCACCTTTTTCCTAGTCAAATGCTTTCCATGAGAAAAGATTCCTGCATTAAGTTATGTCCATTATAAAAGTGAATGCTCTTAGTGCTTCAGTAAGTGGATGGCAAATACTTCTTCATGTTAGTGGAAATTATTTCATTTTGGATCACAGAGAAATATGCCATTTCTTTCAGATAACTAGAATACCTTTAGGAAAATAAGGTGAACCTGTTGTGATAAATTCTTATCAGAGAAGCAGGCATTCTGGGTACCACTTAATACACTGAAGATTTAATTTGCAAAGGGTAAGTTGGTGATCAGTAAAATTTAATTTTTTTCCCTTTTAAGCTTGATGTATCTACTGTACCTTATGCTTCTGGAAGAAGTAAACTTTGCTGGAAGGGTGAAATTTCTGAACCAGAAATGGAGATAGAAGAGCTATGGAGTTTGCTGGAAATCCTCTAAGTAGGAAATTGCCCAATTCCTAGTTTAGGGTGTGTAGGCTGAGCCTCAGCAAGATACCTGGTCATACTGCAAACCTAAGCACTTGTCTGTACCCATCCATTTATTCTGATGACATCTGCAGAAAATCCCAAACAGTGTGCTTGCTTTCTTTTTTGTTTTTTTAAGAAAAGAATTTTTTTTTTCCTGAGCCATTTGTTCTACTTGGCCAATCTACAATGTGTGTAGATTTGTTTTCTGCAGATGTGCTTATTTCTGGGAACATCTCTGCATGGTTTCAGCATAAATAATATGCTTCCCTACCTACTATAAGTTACAGAAATTGCTGGCATTTTAGAAAAATTCATGTTGTAGAGTTAGTAATGCTCCATAACTCGTTGTCCCTATAGCAACTGCCACATGTTTGTAGTTTGTACATGGACTGCCTTCATCACTACTTCAAATCACTTTAGGACATGGGCCATGCCTTACTTAAATTTTTATTTCTAGTTCCTCATATAGCACACAGTAAGTGCTCGAGAATGTTTATTCAGTGAATAAAAGAGGAAAATACATATACATATATGTGTATGTATATGTATACATATACATGTATATGCCTGTATTTTGAGTTTTAAAAGTTTATTTGGCCAGGCGCAGTGGCTCACGCCTGTAATCCCAGCACTTTGGGAGGCCGAGGTAGGCGGATCACCTGAGGTTGGGAGTTTGAGACCAGCCTGACTGACATGGAGAAACGCCATCTCTACTAAAAATACAAAATTACCTGGGCATGTTGGCTCATGCCTGTGATCCCAGCTTCTTGGGAGGCCTAGGCAGGAGAATCGCTTGAACCCAAGAGGCGGAGGTTACAGTGAGCCAAGATCACGCCATTGCACTCCAACCTGGACAACAAGAGCGAAACTGTCTCAAAAAAAAAGAAAAAAGTTGATTTTTGATTTGATTAATGCTTTCTCCACTGAGAGAAACTCCAAAGGTAAATTTGGATTGATGATGCCAAAACATGGCTTTTCTAATCCAGTGTGCAACATAATTATCTACATGGAAGGAAGCCAACAACATGGGATACATTCATCAATGTGTGGCCATGGAGCAGCTGTGAACTTTGCCAAGTTTTCTTACATCTGTCCTTCTGCAGGGCCCAGGGAACTCAGCCTCATAAAGAAACTCATGAAACATCTCTCAGTTTTCTCTCATGAGCTACCATTGCCAAAATGTGTAGAAAGTTAAGTAGAAGTATAAGAAGGGATAGCAATTATTTTGATATACCACCACCTAGTAGACCTCATTAAGGTATTATATTCCTGAAGTTCTAGAATTTTCCTTGAAGAATTTTATAACCAAATAAAGCTTGTTAGAATGTTGATTGTAGCTTGGCTGTTGTTTTCCTGATGGAAGCTTGTGATTTGATACCAGCTTGGTACTTCTCTTCTGCACTCCAGCCTCTATCTCTTTCTTTTTCTTTCTCATACAGACTTGCCACCTTTGACTGTTTTGAGTTAATGATGAGAAACCAGATATGCATTGCTGTCAGGTGTGTATGGAGTGGTGGCCACATGGCTTAGAACACTCCTAAGTCTCTGTCTTCTCATTTAAATGTAGTATGTGTTCTCATTTAAATGTAGTATGCGATAGGCATGTTACCTGTACAAACATTTTTTTCTTATTAAATCCTTTTTCCCATAAAGTGCCGCTTGAAAGAAAATATGACTTCGTTTTCTCTTCTTTGTTCATTCCAAGATGTTCAGCAAACATTTGGGTCTCTGCTCCATGTCAGGCTCATTTCTAGGGATGAAAGATTACTCCTGCCATCAAGGAGCTCGAATATGGTAAGAAAGGGAGACCAGCATCTCCTCCTATACACGTATTCTTCTTCCTGAAGAATCTGGCACCATGCCCAACTGTTGCATGGGCTTCTGGGGCACTCAGGGATTAAAGGCAAGATTTTTTTCCAGTGGACCAATTAAAGAAATTGAAGAATAATGAGGGTCTGAAGCCCAAAACTAGAACAATCTCACATTAAGCTGGTGAAATAGCAGCAGTGATTGCCATCTGCTGACACACCACCCACCAGTAGAAGCAAGAGTTCTAGGCCAGTCAGGCCTCCTGTGAGCTGGGGACCTATCCCTGATTAGAGTAATTAGAGCGACTCCCTGAGCTCGCTTATAATTTGCTTAATCACACTCATTTCACTGAACTATGGTTTTGGCATAGGTGGTTTTAGTGGGGAAAAATACAAGGTTTGGAGAAAAGGGAAAGAAAGCTATTAGGGAGAAGGAATTCCAATTGATTCTCCTCCCTAGTCAGTTTGGGGCTGGCAGAAAAGGAGGCAAATGACATCAGTGACCACATGTAAGTAGAAGGAGGCTGATTTGGAAAATACTGGCTTACCTGTATTTATTGCATCTGGTTTTATTGCCTTCACAGAGATTGCGTTTTCTTTTTCTTTTTTTTTTTTTTTTGAGACGGAGTCTCGCTCTGTCACCCAGGCTGGAGTGCAGTGGCCGGATCTCAGCTCACTGCAAGCTCCGACTCCCGGGTTCACGCCATTCTCCTGCCTCAGCCTCCCGAGTAGCTGGGACTACAGGTGCCTGCCACCTCACCCAGCTAAGTTTTTGTATTTTTAGTAGAGACGGGGTTTCACTGTGTTAGCCAGGATGGTCTCGATCTCCTGACCTCGTGATCCGCCCGTCTCGGCCTCCCAAAGTGCTGGGATTACAGGCTTGAGCCACCGCGCCCGGCCAGAGATTGCGTTTTCTGCAAATGGAAGGTTTATGGAAAGGTTTAAGCAAGTCAATCGATGCCATTTTTCCAACAGCATGTGCTCATGTTGTGTCTCTGCATCACATTTTGGTACTTCTCACAATATTTCAAATTTCCTCATTATTATTATACCTGTTATGGTGATCTGCGATTAGCGATCTTTGATGTTACTGTTGTAGTTGTTTGGGGGCACCATGAAGTATACCCGTCTAAGATGGTGAACTTGATCCATCAATGCTGTGAATGTTCTGACCGTACCAGTGATTGGTCATTCCCTCATCTCTCTTCCCCTCCTTGGGCTTCGCTGTTCCTTGAGACATACAATATTGAAATTAGTTCAGTTAAGAACCCTATGGCCTCTGAGTGTTCAAGTGAAAAGAAGAGTCACATACCTCTCACTTTAAATCAGAAGCTAATAATGATTAGTCTTACCTAGGAGGGCATGTTAAAAGCTGAGACAGGCTGAAAGCTTGGCCTCTTGTGCCAGACAGCCAAATTGAGAATACAAGGGAGAAGTTCTTGAAGGAAATTAAAAGTGCTACTCCAGTGAACTCATGAACGATAAGAAAACAAAACAGCCTTATTGCTAATAGAGAAAAAGTGTGACTGGTCTGGATAGAAGACCAAACTAACCACAGCGTTCCCTTAAACCAAAGCCTAATCCAGAGCAAGGCCCTAGCTCTCTTCAATTCTGTGAAGGCTGAGAGAGGTGAGGAAGCTGCAGAAGACTTTGAAGCTAGCAGAAGTGGGTTCATGAGGATGAAGGAAAGAAGCCATGTCCATAACATAAAAGTGCAAGGTGAAGCAGGAAGTGCTGATGGACAAGCTGCAGCAAGTGATGCAGAAGATCTAGCTAAGATCATTGACGAAGGTAGCTACACTAAACAACAGTTATTTGTTTGTTTGTTTGTTTAGAAAAAAGTCTCACTCTGTCACTTAGGCTGGAGTGCAGTGGTGTGATCATGGCTCACAGCAGCCTCAACTTTCTGGACTCAAGTGAGACTCTTGCCTTGGCCTCCTGAGTAGCTAGGATTTAGAATATTTCAGAAACTTAGTTGGTAAAACAGCAGTAGGTTTGAGAGGATTGGCTCCAATTTTGAAAAATGTTCTGCGGGTAAAATACTGTTAACCAGTATCACATGCCACAGAGAAATCTTTGATGCTGGGAAGACTCAATTGATGTAGCAAACTTTATTGTTGACTTAAGAAATTTCCACAGCCACCCCAGCCTTTAGCAACCACCACCCTGATGAGTCAGCAGCCATCAACATTGAGGCAGGACCCTCCACCAGCAAAAAGATCATGACTTGCTGAAGGCTCAGATGATTGGTAGCATTTTAAAGTATTTTAAAATTAAGGTAGATACAACTTAATAGACTGTAGTATGGTGTAAACATAACTTTCGTCTGCACCAGGAAACTAAAACATTTGTGTGACTTGCTGTATTGCAGTACTCTGGAATCAAACCCACAATATCTCTGAGGTATGCCTGTAGGTCCTTTGAGTCTTGTTTTTCGAGAATTACTGAGCTCACAAAAGGAAGCAGCTGGTAATTTCCAGAAACATGTTTGTATAAGCCCAGAATTTGAATAATGCACTAAATGAAGTGTATTGCATGTATTTAAATATTTATGCCCAAATGGCTATCATTTCTTAGCCTGCTCTGTCATGGTCTCATTACTTGATACAATTGTTATAAGATTATAATTTTCTAGATGTGAAAGGCATTGTACAGAAGAAGATGAGAATCACAGTAAACCAAACAAAGGAAATGCAGAAGAGACATTTTCAGCAGAATATTGCAAAGTAAGATTCCCTGAGAGCAGGAACTCAGGCAACGTCAATGAACAAAATGACGCCTGACACATCGTAGGTGCCCCGTAAATATGGGTTGAGTAACTGAATAAATGTACTTAGTTACTTAAAGCAGGCTTGTCCAGTCTTTTGGATTCTGTGGGCCACATTGGAGGAAGAGCTATCTTGGGCCACACATAAAATACACTAACACTAACGATAGCTGATAAACTGCAAAAAAAAATTGCAAAAGAAAATCTCAAAATTTTTAAGAAAGTTTACAAATTTGTGTTTGGCCACATTCAAAGCCGTCCTGGGCTACATGCGACCTGTGGGCCATGGGTTGGACAAGCTTGCCTTAGAGGGTATAAATTGGATTATTTTATGAAATTAATTAAAATGTGGCTTTTTGGTGAGGAAAGTGTAAGGAAAGAAAGAAATGGGTGAAGATTTTGAATGTGGCAAAGTATATTTTTCAAACTTTTAGCTGGGAAAACATTAGTTATTCTTCTCATTTCCCATCAGGGACACAGTTTGGTTCCATTTTCTTCCCTATGATTCAATGACTGGGGGAGCATTTTTGTAAAATTGTCTTTTCCTGGGTACAGCATTCCTAGTTTCTTTTGCTCACCTGTTTGGATGTTGTGAAGAGACAGTATAGGAGAGAGACAAGTGCACATTTAAACTACTGATTATAAACATTATTTTCTCTCATTTACTTCTAGATCATGAATTTAATATCCCCCCTGTGATGCAAAGTAGAGACTCAGCGGTGTCAGATTCTGGAGGCAAGTTGGAGGCCTTGTTTTTTCACTTATAAATAGGCCCTACCTTGGATCTCTTCTAAACTCTCTTGTCAAGCCATGGGCTGGTTGGTTCTGACTTTATCTGAATGTGATGTCTTCCTCTGCTCCCATGTTCTAAGCCCTTGCACCGAGGGTGGGAAAAAGGATTGACATTCTTCACCTAACCCCAGCCCAGAGTCATTACTCAGACAAGATGTGATGAATAAATATTGCCTTTGGAGGAAGACATACAAATTTGCCAAAGAAAGGAATGCAGTTCTGGGACCTCCTAGCTACAGTGTTATGTAAATCACTCAACACCCAGTAAAGTTGAGGTTGTGAAAGTCAATCATTTTCCATTTGTATTATGGCTAATTAGTCTAAGGAAAATGGTGACAGAGGATATATTCCTAACATCTCAGGAGGTCACCTGGCTCCAGAGAGGTAGTTTTAAACATACTTACCTCTAAGATGTCTCATGTGGGTAGCTAGTATTTATGGAGTTCTTTCTCTCTTCCTGCCGTTAGTCTAAGTGCCTTGAGACAAGTTAACTCACTTACTTGAGGTCATTGTTTTCTATTATTCTGTCATTTTTGCAATGAGGAAACTGAGGCACTGGGAGATTCAGTAACTTGCCCAATGTTATACTCTAACTTTTAAGACTGATTCTACCTGTAAGGAAACTGAAATGCTGAGAAATAGCCCAGGTGTGGCAAAATATTTAGCTTTTTCACTAAGCTAAATAACAGGAATTTCCCCCTTAATATATATGTACAAGAAACTATTGCTTCCTTTCCTATTGGAGTGGATGGTAGCCCCTCTTCCTATGAAGACTTCATACCAGGGGCTAAAGAGTGAGAATTCTCAGGCCTCCTTCTCTTGCCTACTCAGCAGCCTGAAATCTGGGGTCCCAGAACCTCAAATGTAGTCGTGGGAGATGAAGCTATTTTTAATATTTCACAAAGCATAAAATAAATTGTCTATTCAAGGGCAATAAAACAGTATGAGCTAATGAGTGTATAAAAACAATTTTTTGATTTGTCCAACATTATATATATCTCATGTATATATGTATACATCATGTTAAATAGTAATTATCTCATGTGGATCACTTTTTATGGCAATTACGTGCTTTTAATCTTAAAAATGGATAATGAATTATCTTCTACGTAGAGTTTAGATAAATCCTTCTAAACATGGAATCTGAAGTTAGGCATAGGGGCAAGATAGAAATAGATCTGGGGGACAGAAAAGTTGATGCCTGTTGGTCTATAGAGTAAGGGAGAAGTGCTGCTAATAGCCAGCACATCACAACACTGTATACATACATGGAAATAAACCTATTGGGGAAGCAAGGCAATGCTTCCTGGCTGTTGATCTTCCTTACCTTCATTCTTAATTGGCTTTTATTTCAGACAACTGTGAATGTATTCTTACCAGGATCTCAGGGGACATTATCAGTGCAATTTGCAAAATGTAATTAGGATGGTGAATTGTCAGGTACCCCTACACCCACCTCCAAATGATGCATTTCAAAGCCAAACAAAAATGCTATTTTGTACCATCTGCTGTTTGAATTTTCCAAGTCATTGGTCCATTAGAAAGAACTATTGAGCTTTAACCATAAACTATGGAGCCAATTGAATTGTTTTGTTTTAATTTAATTTTTGAATAAGTCATGCATTCACATGGATTATAAATCAAAACAATGAAATGAGTTATACTCTGAGAAGTCCTTTTCTCACTTCTGTTCCCTTGTACTATATTTGTTTTATCCCTGGCTCTCCACCTGTAGGCCATCACTTTTATTAGTTTCCTAAGTATTCTTACGAGTATATTTATCCATATATGAGTAAACACATATAGTGTTTTTCGTGCTGTTCCCTCTCTAACACAATAGGTAACACATGAAGTAACATTGATAACACAATAGGTAATGTGTGTGTGTGTGTGTCTGTGTGTGTGTGCACATATCTGTATTCCTTTTAATGGACACTTGGGTTGTTTTCAGACATTTACTATTACACACAGTGCTACAATGATATAATGCCAATACATTGTTGTACATGTATGCAAGTCTACCTGTAGAATAAAACTAGAGTAGGATTTTTGGGGCAAAGGGTAAGTATATCTGAAATTTCAATAATGTTGCCAAATTGCTCCACAGGGTTTGTATTCCCCCAAGCAATATATTAAAATATGATTTCCCATGGTCTTCTCAAAAGGAGAGTGTTAAGGAAACATGTTCATCTATCAGCTTGGCCAAAATCTAGAAGTTATAAAGTATAATTTTAATTTTCATTTCTCCTATTCAAAAAGATGCTCAACTGTTCTCATGATGTTTAAGGGCCATTTGATGGATTTTTCTATGAAATGTGTATTAATTTTCTTTGCCAATTTTTCTATTGGATTTCTGATAATTTTCTTATGATTTCTAGTAGCTATTTCCATACTAGTGAGATTATCTATTATTTTAAATATGATCGGAGTTGAAAATATTTTCTCCAAGTTGTTATTTGTTTCTAACTTTGCTTATGATTTTTTTGTTATACATACAGAAGTTGTCTAATATAGTTGAATTTATCAAACTTTAATTTTATACTTTCTATGTTTTGAATCATAGTTAGAAAGACCTTTCCCCACTCCAAGGAAGTCACTTATATTTTCTTCTGGCACTAAAAAGAACACATTTTATCATGAACAATTTTAAACATATACAAATAGAGAAAATAGTATCATAGACCCCAGCTATCCATCATTCAGCCTCAACAATTAGGAATATTTTGCCAATCTTATTTTGTCTATTTTCTCACCTATTTTGAGAATATTTAGAGCAAACTCCAGATATATTATTTTCTTCATAACTGCATCTATATATGTAATAACATGTAAGGATGGACTTTTTAGAATATACCCTCTAAACCTTTAAGATAACAATTCCTTAAAAACTTAATTAAATAATGTAAAATGACTTAATAAAATTATTCTGTGTTCAAATATTCTTTTTGGAAATGTTTATGGCTTTGTTTTTGTGTGTACAGTATGAGGTATGTATCCAACCTTATTTTTTTCCTGGTCACTCAGTTGTCCCAACTCAACTTCTTTAAGTGTATATCCCTACTTTACTAGTTTATGTTTGTGACACAACAAATTCTTATATGTATTTGAGTCTATGTCTAGACCTTCTATTCTGTTTCATTTGTCTGTCTGATCATATGCTAGTCCTGTCTATACTGTTTTAATTATTGGCACATTATAGAGTTTCACTATTAGGACTAGTTATTCTCCAAACGAAATAGTAAATTACCTACTCCAACTCATACTATATAAAAATTGAAGAAAATTATAATTTACAATGCAGCCTTTTCAGGTCAGGGAGAGTCCTGGTGATTTAGAAACCGGCAGTAGAGAAATGGGAGTCAAATGTGTGACAGTGAATGTGGTCCCTAATGAAAGTACTAGTAATAGCATCCTCCTATTATATAGTTATATATTAGTTATATCCTAATATACCATGAGAAAGTAAATAGTAATAACATAAAAGCCTGAAGCTTGGGGCAGGCAGGAGGAAGAAGGGAGCCAGCAAAGGAAAAAGGATACGGTTTTGGTGGTTGAATTGGAAATCACCAATCCTGGTTCTTCTTCATCAAAGTGAGAAAGGTCTAGGATAGAGATGGCTGAAATATTTGCTTTATGCCATTCTCTGGGGGAGCTGCAGAGAAGCAAGGCCTGGGTAAAGTGTGTTAAGGAGGGCTATGCTATCATCCTGCTCCGGGCAGATCACAGGTCTGGACAGGCAGCAACCCTGAACCTCAAGGCTGCCAGTGGGCTGGCTTGTGCCTCTGAAGATGTTAGGGTGAACCTCACTGTGTGCTTCCCAGGAAGACAGATGAAGATGTGTTTTTCTCAACCTTCTTTCTGGGAGACAGTATTAAATTTACCTAATGACATATTTTTATTGAGAATAAGCTAAGAGAAGTGGCTTTTTTTTTTTTCTTGGATACCTTCTTTGATATTAGCAAAGAAGTGACTTCTAATACCAACTTATTGTAGGAAAGACATCTCAAGTGTTTAGCAGGGGCAAGTCTTTTTTTTTTTTTTTTTTTTTTCCCCAAAATGCTCATGTCTCCTGGACTCTGTCTATGTCTTCACCAAAACCCAGAGAATGTTCAGTCGGTCAAAGCATGGTGAAAGGTGGAGGAATGGCCTGGGATTGGTATATCATGACTTAATTCCCCTGCAGACACCCTTAATTACCCTTGGCACAGCTTGTAACCTCCTCATCCCCAATTTCCTTATACCCTGGAGATGATCACACCACTCTTACCTCACAGGGATGTGGAGAGGATTAATTAGTTTCGGATGGGAAAGTTCTTTAAAGATGAATCATGTGGTATAGGGAATGTGTTCATTTGAGGCCTCTCAGCCCTCAATTAGGAATAACTGCCCACTGTCCAAACACAGACACTAAAGGGTAAATGGAAATTGATCTGCCTTAGAGCCAGGGGAGTGGGGTTTGCAAACTGAAGAGAATGGTGAAGTCAATCTCAATCAAGCATTTATTCAATGATTATGTTCCAAGTGTCTATCCTGTACAAATTGTAATGGGCAATCTTTGGGGGACTTTGGGGGAGTGTTAAGTGGGGGAGTGATGAGCTGTGCTCACTGCTGGAGTGATTATTACCTACAGCAGAAGACAGTTGCCAGACTTGTGAGTCTGTGGACTAGAAGTCATCTTTGCCGTCAGTGGATGTGAGCTGGGCATTGGGTACAGTGGGTTCCACATCCCATACACTGTGAACAATTAGGGTCATCGGTGCTTCCCCAGTCCTCTCACCTTCCAGATGGCCGCCTCACCAAGTACTTTGGCCAGTCTCTCTTAGGCACTTTTAGTGAGAAGAATCTCTGCATTAATAAAAAAAGGAATAAAAACTAGATGAATCCTTTTTCTTGGCCTCTTTCAGTTCTGTTGTTATATGCAACTCCTTTTAAAGGTACATCCAAGGTGTACTTTTTTCAAAACATAAGCTAAAAGGGGCTATTTTAGGCATTATCAAAGAACACTTTCTCTAGGAGTTTTATGGTGTGGAAATCAGTGCAGAATACGAATGAGATCTCAGTGTGCGTTTCCAGCTTAACTTCTTTTTTAAACGTTTTTTTCTCTTTGAGGTGACCTTGAGTGAGGGTAGCAGGGAGAAGAAGAGGGTGAAGAGGAAATAAAATTGATTAAGAAAGGGGGTATGAGTAAATTTGGAAGGTGCAGGAAAGGGCTTTCCTGGACACATGAGGCTCCTGAGAACATTATCGCAGTGAAAAGGTCTGGGACTGTGGAACATGAGAGGCCGCCAGAATAATAAGCAGACAGCAGTTCAAGAGTAGTTTCTTAATTTAAGTGAGAAGCCTTTTGTCAAGTAGGAATCTAGTGTTATTTCTTGAAATACTCGATCTTAGAAAGGAAACTATAGGGCCAAGCATCATCACACAAATAGAGGATTCCAGTTTTCAGTGAATTTATTATATTCAAATAAACTTACATCTCTGTAGATATTGATAGGTATAATAATACAGTAAAAGGGTACAGCCCAGAATATAGTATAGCCTCAGTGGGCTTCAGTGCTATGTCCATACCAACATGTGCCCATCTTTCTGAGCCCTTTTATTAAAGTTTGAGAATCTTGCCCATCTCTCTCTGCTTGTTTAATGATGTGCTTTAGTGATGGTAGAAGCAGAAAAAGCTAAATTTTTGAGAGGGTGGTGATATTTGTATGAAATTATAAAATATTCTTCAGCTAGATTTATCTTCTGGTATACTGCTCATTAATATTCTCGTTTTCTTACTAATGTCTTCCTTCTTACCCTGATTGGTTTGTAGCATAAATCTAGTTGTTGGTTTCCTATAACTTAATAGATCATAACAATTGCCCTTACACTTCATAGTAAAGAGGCTACCCTTTATTCATTGCAACATTGCCTGTAATACCTCTGCTAAAACAAGCCATAATGCTTTGGTCCAGAGTGGCTCTTTTCCTGGTGTTTCTAGCCAAGATTCAAGGCTCAGTCAGGGTCATGGCAGAAACCACCTGGTATAAACAACCTGGTGTTATTTAAGAGAGTTAATAAAGGGGCTGTTTACAATGATGTGGGCGAGATTTAGGGGTAGTAACAGATTCCAGAGTTAGCAACAGAGAAAATCATTTCCACTGTATTGTCTTATAGGCCTAGAAGACAGGAGAAAACAGTTGCCAGAATCCAGGAGATGGGAGCTGCAGAGTTGGCCCCCTGCTAGGATCTGTGGGACATGATGATAACCTGATGGGGAGGGAGTCAGGGGAATAAATGCCCAATCTCACTGTCTTTCCATCTTCCAATCTACCAGCACCTGCTATTGGCAAAACCAAACCAGCAGCCAGTGGAAGGGGAACCGTGTGAGCGTTCTTTAGCTCAGCTTCCCAGAGCACAGTGTAGGGTGGAGAGGGATAGAGGGTGTTTCTGGAGAAGCAAAGAGAGAAGCCAAGCAGAGTTCATTTCCCTTTCACCGACTGGGATAGCTTGGGAAGGTGGTGTGGTTGTAGTGTATGTCAGGCCCCACACAGTGTGTGTTGAATCACCGGCGAATGTACTAGGCCATTGTTGAACAGACCTTCAGTTGCTGAAAATGGAGTTCTCATAATCTCCACGTGGGTAACTGAAAAGAGTGTTGTTAAAAGAGTGTCACAAAACTTAAAAAGATTATTCGCTTAAATAAACAATCAAAATAGAAATGGCAATTATGATGGTAAAAACGTGAAAAGTCATTTTTTAAAAATTCGCAATATTTGCAAGTGTATGAGGTCTGTGTTCACTTAGAGACCTTCAGCCCGTCTCCATACATGGACTGGGCCTTCTCTGCCCAACCCATTGCTAAGCAAGGAAGGACAGTCTGTGTCCACAAGCAAACTCCAAGCTTTCTTCAGGCTAGAGAGTACCTCATGGGCTGGAGTAGGCATGGAAAGATTTTGTGAATGAAAAGTGTTTGAACTGGACCTTCAAAGCAGGGTGGGGAGTGTGACACACACTTGAGGCAATAAAACAATGATACGAGTGAAAGCACAGAGCCTGTTGCTTTTTAAAACAAATGCTATTAGAACTACTGCATGTTATTTATGAGTATAGGCAAATCATATAGATTTACTAGAAGGCTGATAAATGGAAACACTCCAGTGAGGCCTAAATATTGCTCTCACATGTATGCTAGAGTAGTTTTCTTAAAATTGGTCTTCAGAGGAATTTTACATTCTGCTGTTATATGTGCTCAGATAATCATAGAATTTGAGAGCTGAAAATATGTATATTGAATTTCAGTCTTAAATCTTGTCAGCTATCGTATGGCCTTAATAATATTGGCCTTTATGATCATCCATAGAGGAACAATAAATCTCTGCATTAAGCTTTCTAATTGATTTAATAATTTGACAAAAATGGAAATAGGTAGGGGCTTATTTTTTATTCTCCTTTAATTTCCACAAAATTCTCTGTAATATAGGTATGTGATATCTCCATTTTACTGATAGGGAAACAGACTCAGAGCAATCCAGTGATCACCTAGAGGCAGTAGATCCTGGACAGAACTAGAATTTGCCCCCGGGCCTGAGCGCCTCCAAAGGCCAGTTTCTCCCCATTATACTAGTCAGCATTTACACTTGACTTTACCCTTGTGGGACCATGAACCATATCATGAACCATTTAATCTAGTTTTTCATGTTGCAATTAAAACACTATTTAATGTACATAATTTTTCAGTTTCCTCTGGGAATATGAAATTATGCACATATATATCTTTATCTATATACAGTTCCTTCTGCTCCAAGTGGTAATAGTGGCAATTTATGGAGCAAGTGACACGCTGTAAACTTTGTTATATATGCAGAATGCAGAAATTTTTTATTAAGATTGCTTTTATAAGCTTGTCAGCTTCCAGAGAGTTCTTTGAATAATCTGTTCTGGATTTTGTGACTATGCAAAAGTCAGCATGATATTCTTTTGCCGTAGCATGCAGTTTATTGTTCATTTTTAAATGCCCTCCTGTTTCAAAATGATAGATATCAATAAACATGTTCTTTACTTGGTTAATATATTTCTAGATGTAGATTCAAGAATGAAGTTGAGTGAGTGGGGGCTTTATAAACAATGGTCAGTGACATAAAACCCTGGGACGGAAGTAAAAAGATGGGACAGATGCCTAGTAACAATTCTGCATTGTGCAGCTCTCCCATTTAACCATGTGGGTGCTGAAGGCAGCTGAGATGATAGGGAATACTGTCCCTTAAACAGAGTTCTAGGGACAATTTTGCAATCTGGCACATAGTTCATGCTTAAGCAATGAATTCATTCAATAAAATATATATATGTATGTATGTGTGTATGCACATATACACCTATCCAAACACACATATACAGAGAAATTTCTCAAGTGAGAAACACATCTGTATGAAAACTTTATTTTTACAATCATTTTTCTATGTCAGCTGAGGCTAAATGAAGTCAAAAAGCGCTAGCCGTCACCTTACACACTGAGTGACGATGAATGCTAAATTTCCTCAACTGAGTGTCACGTATTAGACTGCATTTGTGGCATGATACACTCCTCTACTCAACCAGTGTCGAGTAATGGACCTTTAGCCAGCTGCTGGACATTTCAGCCTCGATTTCTCTTAGGAGAGCTTTGATTGGTTATTAAAAGAAATGAATTCAGTAAAGAGAGCAGCTCTCCTGCAGAACTTCTGTCCAGCTATATCTTTCTCTCAAGTATAAAGACACTCCTCTTCCATAGAAAAGAAAAACAAATCTTTCGTTTGTATACCTGATAGCAGAAGTAACTGTATAGAATTACCTTTCAATGTTATGTCCTTGGCTTTTTCAAAGAAATGGCCAGGCTGGGCACGGTGGCTCACGCCTGTAATCCCAGCACTCTGGGAGGCCGAGGCAGGCAGATCACAAGGTCAAGAGATCGAGACCATCCTGGCCAACATGGTGAAACCCCTTCTCTACTAAAAATACAAAAATTAGCTGAGCATGGTGGCATACCCCTGTAGACCCAGCTACTCAGGAGGCTGAGGCAGGAGAATCGCTTGAACCCGGGAGGTGGAGGTTGCAGTGAGCCGAGATCGCACCACTACACTCAAGCCTGACGACAGAGTGAGACTCCGTCTCAAGAAAAATAAATAAATAAATAAATAAATGGCCAAATGACGAATGCATCTGGAGGTCCTCAAAACAAATTTCAGACATTATTCATATGTTGTTTGGTGCCCCCTATATTGTAATGGTATGACTCATTAATTAGAGAATTAAGTATCAGGAAGAGTTATCTTTTCTCAAATAATGAGAATCAGTGTGTCCCATGTCTCCCCTGGCTTCTAGGAAGTGCAGAGCAAAGAGAAACCCACAGCCGAGTGCTTTGTTCCTAGAAGGGATTAGGATCTTTACTATCCTCTCATCCAATATGGCTTTTATTCAGTATTGTAAGAGCTTTAATGCATACATGACTTGGCATAAGCCTCTCAAAAATCATTTATGGAAGCAAACAGGGTAAAAATTATTCCACCCGTGTGAAGGAGACTCTCAAATTTGACCAACGCATTCTTATTAGGTTCCTACCATTTGTCCAAATAGTTGCATAAAACATGACAAGCCAGTCTTGACTCTTTTTAAGGGAGTTTCTAATTCCTAAACATCTAAGTTTTTGTTTGTTTGTTTGTTTATTTTTTTTTTTCTTGAGATAGAGTCTTACTCTGTCACCCAGCCTAGAGTGCAGTGGCATGACCTCGGCTCACTGCAACCTCCACTTCCCAGGTTCAAGTGATTCTCCTGTCTCAGCCTCCTGAGTAGCTGGGATTATAGGCACGTGCCACCACGCCAAGCTAATTTTTGTATTTTTTTAGTAAAGACGGGGTTTCACCATATTGGTCAGGCTGGTTTTGAACTCTTGACCTTGTGATTTGCCCACCTCGGCCTCCCAAAGTGCTGGGATTACAGGCATGAGCCACCATGCCTGGCTGCTCTTAAATTTTGTCTATGTGGACCTCTTACCATGTTGCCTTTCTAATGTCATGAAAGGCTTCTCCAAAAAGGTATAAAATCCTGTCTGTGACAGAAACGTAGCTGAAGAGCTGTTACCTTAGAAGAGTCTTTTAGCTTTTTCTTAAAATTTGAATCACATTTAAAAAGATGTCTTTAAAATTGATTAGACTGTTTCTCCACCCAAATTATACACTTATGGGCCATGGATTAATTCATAATTAGATTTAAAATTGATTTGCATAATGAAATTATTTTAACATTGGTGCTGCTTTAGACATTCTCTTTGATCAGGTTGCATGTAGTAGAAAAAGCTCTGTTTTTGGCATTGCAAAATGTACACCTTTAAACTTAAAAAATGCGTTACTTGTTTCTCTGGGTTTATGATCCTGTGCTTGATGAGATTTTTTGTAAGTTTAGATTATTTAAAGCAGTACAGCAGGAATCTGAAATGTGATGGGACTGCTATATTACATTTATGACTGTATGGAATAACTAGAATTCTTCATTAATCTCTTTCCATAAAAAGTATAGAATATTAGAAGTGGAAGGGACCTTGGCAGTCATTCATTCCAACTTTCCCTTGGTTGCAATAGAGAGAATTTCTAAATCTTCTTAAGAAATCAGTGCACAGAACTCAATCCTATTGACCAGGTTTACTCCAGCCAGTATGCAGTGAAGCTGAACATTTATGCCACTTGATCTGATTTCTATTATGCTGCTAATAATGTCTAAAGCAAGGGTGAAGGAGGGAGAAATGGGGGAAGCAGGCGCCTAAGATTTCTTGAACCCCACCTAAGTGAAATGTATTTTACTTATGTAATTGTGCTCAATCCACACCACAACTTAGAAGTTTCCTGCGTGACTCTAAGACTCACTTTTCTTACTGGCAAATGGGCACAATATTTCTTAACTCTGTGGTCACCTGGTTGGTAAATGTAGAACCAGAATTTTCTTCTAGGTATTTCTGAACCTAAAGCTCATTGTTATTCCTCCTCTCAAAGATGATTGTATTAATTCTCGTCAGTCACATCTTACCAGTGGCTCATATTGACTTTTGGTCCCAATAATTTTTGAGTACACAGGGACAGTGTGCTCAGTATGGTACCTGGTACAAATGCATGACTTTTAATTGCACTACTTTCAAGATTCAGACAAGCTATAATGAAGGCTAAGCCTGAATCATGATTTTATTTTTCCCTATTGAATGTTGTTATCCAAGAGTAAAGTCTTGTGCTCGATAGAGAGCTAATATCATCAGATTGAGATGATGGGGTTGATTGTAAGCTCAACTTCTCTCTCCTGTTCTGCTTCAGGCACATAGAATGCTAGATTAAATATATTAAAATTAAAATAATTCATATTTAAACTTGTGGGGGAAAACAACCCTCCATGTACCAGAAATAGAGAACCTATTGGCAAAGAGAAATTGAAGCTGTAGGAACTAGGTTCCCAACGCCCAGGTAAGGTTAGGAACTGAAGCCTCAGTTCCCCTGCAAGGAAGGGAGTGAGCACCTGGTCTTGACTAAGCCCCACCAGTGTTCTTCCTAAATTTAATGGGAAACAGCATGTCTCCAGTTGCCAACCTGGCCTAACAGCCAGAAGCAAGTAGCACAACCCTTGTTGTAAATGGTAAACTTTTCTGGCTAATTTCCCTTTGGAAGAAGAGTCTTTTTGTCTTTTCCACTCTTTCTGAGTAAAATTTCAGCTTTCAGTTTGAATTTCCACTTTGCCTTCTATTCTTTTTACAAGGGAAGCCAGGCCTGTTAAAGATTGTCATTAAAGTGTCTTACTGTGAGATAAGTGGTGCTTGCAGGAAGGTGTGAATGTGAGTGTTGACAGGCATGTTGGACTTAGTAGAGCTGTTCCCCTTACATTATCTATTTCATTTATTTTATTGGCAGCTGAAGTTGGCCTTGTGCTTGCTGACTCATTTTTAGCAATTGTGCAAGAAATGCCAGCATTTGCCACCTTTGTTTAGTCTCTTCTTTTTCAAATCACCTTTCATCATTTCTTTATCATCTTTGGACACCCTGCCAATTCTAAACAGCCCACCACTTTTGTCTTGCTTACTAACTAAGGCAGTCTTTATAGGTCATAGCTAATGAGGTTGGCTCTATTCCATAAAGTATTTGCTGAGTATCTAGCATGCACTGAGCATGGCCTGGGGAATATAACAAAAAAAGGTGGGTCATTTTCCTACCTCAAAAGAGTTTATGATGTCAAAGATGTGCTGCTTCCTGAAGACCCCATCAACTTTCTGTCTTTTCCCTGGAAGTGTAAAATGCCACATGTTGGATGAGATGATTATCCAGGCTCAAACTTGGGAAATAGTCATGCTTCTGGACCAAGTGCCAGGTAAGTCCTTGATTCTGGTCAGTAATAGGCCAAAGTCTCAGGTGGGGCTTCCTAAATTTACAAATCTGGCTACCTGCAATTCTCTGGAAGCCTGAGAGTCGCCCATCCCTGCTGTATCCCTATATATATGCCTTGCAGAAATCCCTTCCTTCTGGCAAGGAAGCACTCTGCATTCTGGAGCAAGTATTAATGTATCTTCCAAAGGGAGGACTCATAAAGCACAGGAAAGATCAGTACCATCGGTGAGGGATTTCTGACCAGGCCTACTATGTGGGAAAGATGGATGAAGGTAATAAGCTCTGTGTTGGGAAAAACGTTTTGAGCTACCCTTGAGTTCACAAAGTGGACCAGATACCTAATATATATGTGGAACTTTCTCTCTTAGTGTCAAAATATGAACATGTCTAAGTCACAGGAAGCCAAATTATTATAGCCATATTCTGAAACAGCAAGAAGTTGCTCTTAACCATTATGTGGGTCTCTACAATCAGGTATGTGGATTCCTTTGAGATACTCCACCCAGAGGGAAAACATGTGAAGACACATGGTTTTGCAAATAACCTGAAGACGCTCCTAGGCCACCTCTCTTCGCGTATGAAGAAGTAACACTGCTCTATGTGATGGCTTTGGAGAAAATAACCTGAATGACTTAATCTAATCCATATGAAAGATTTCTCCGCCTCTGGAGCAAAATATAAGCTCTCTTGTGACCTTGTTCTGCCACAAAGGCTGCAATGAAAGCCTACTCAGCAAAGTCTCGGCAGATAATTTTTAGTTCAGAGTCTCTGTGAAATGATTCTAAATGTAAAACAACTGTCAGCTACTAGAGTTAGTCATTTACTTTTTCATTATCCTAATGTGTTTGAGTTGTGAAAAATAAAACAGTCATGTTAACACAAACCTACACACTGAAGAATAGATAGAGATAGATGTAAGTCCTCAGGAAGAAGCAGTAGATGGTAAGAGATTAGAAAACATGCTCTGGAAATAGAAGACATTTTTATTTAGTACTTTCCTCACTTGACAGGCAAAACTTTGGCAGTTTTGCAGAATTTTGATAGAATAAGTCTATGCTGTTTTAGTTAAAAATGGAAATGAAAATACATTTTGTCTATATGGAAGCAATTTTTTTTGGTATACTTCTCATTAGCTTTCAAGTTTAGCAGGCTAGGCTGTGCTATGTGGAAGTGTTTTGAGAGGATACTATGTTCTGAGAAGTGTGTTGGGATCATTACATATGTTGCCGCCAAACCACAGTTTCCTCACTTATACAATGATAATGAAGCTAGGGTTCCTACGGTGCTATTTCGAAGGATAGAAAAACCAGAAAGAAGCCTAACCCTTGTGTTTGTTTTCAATCAGTTGTTTTTAAGTTGTCTGTCATTTATTCTTAGAGAGACTTTTGCAGTGTATCTGAATTCCATATTCCTCTATGTTCACTATCGTTTGTATCCCTTTGTTTCAGGAACTAGAGATAAGGCTAGGAATCTGGGACTAACTACTTGATAGAGAAAAAGCATTCTTTGCATTTTTCACGATTAGATGGTCTAAATTAAACAATTTTTTGATTTTGCTAGACTCAAAATTCTTGCCATGGCAAGTAAGCATCTGTGTGATCTGGCCCTGCCGACTCCCTGACTGTCCAGTCCCCTACTTCTTCATGTTCCAGCCACACTGGCTGCTTTTTTTGAGTTCCCCCCATGAGGCAAGCTTCCTCCCATCTTAGGACCTTCGTTACTTTTCCCTTGATTCTTTACTTGGCTGATTCTTTCCCATCATTTAATTTACCTGTTCGAATGTCACCTACTCAGAGAGACACACTGGGTCCATTGTCTGTGTAAAGTAGCACCTTCTCTTCACTATTGTCTCGCCTTATTGTGTTTCTTTCATGAAACTTATGACTATCTGAAATTATGTTTTGCCCACATGTATTGCCTGTCTTCTCCCTCTAAAATGCAATTTGCATTAGAGTCAAGACCTTGTTGGGGAGTCAGTGATAACAATAACTTGTTATTTATTAGGTATCAATAACAACATGTTGAATGAATGAGTGGGCTTTTGTCTCACACTGAGATTACATGAGGAAAACCAAACTTTTTACTTGTGATACCAAACTGGGGATTTGTTCATAATAGTAAGTGCTTACTTAGTAAAAATTAGTAAAATTCCACGCACGTAACTAAGTACTTTACAGGCATTAATTTAATTCCCACAACCCTATGAAGTGGGTATTATTACTCCCATTTTATAAATGCAAAATTTTTGGTACAGGGAAGTTAAGGAGCTTGCACCAAATAGCAGTTTTGATTGCAGGTATTTGAGCCAATGCTCTTTACTGTTGAGTAGAAAGTGCTCAATAAATAGAGCTTTAACCATGCACTCAGCACATGTGCTCAGCTCAATGACTCAGTGCATGCGAACTATGTGCTTCGCTTCCTATGCACTGGGTCGTTCAGTCCTCGGTTCAAAACTATGAGGTAAGTACTATCCTATGCTTGTTCTAGAGATGAGGAAGCCAAGTCTTGGAAATTCAGCAAGTTGTCCAAGGTCCCATAGTTGCTTAGTGGTGAAAAAGAGATTTGAATATAGACAACACGACGCTGAAACCTATATCTTAGGCCTTCTCTCCATATTATAAGAACACTTGAGGATTGCTACTGGAACAGTCATTCTGAGACTGTGAAAAAGGGATTAATTAGTTTCCCCCACTCAAAGGGTCTCCACTGGTATAAAGAAGGGTACAATAATGACTATGGAATAGACCAATCCAGAGAAATAAATAGGAGAAGCAGAATCTGTATCGGTACAACCACTTGACTGTAAGGGATAATATTTTTTGCTAACTGTCCATTTCTTCAGAAAGAGCATAAGAATAGAATTTAGAAATCCAATAACTGAAAGGCCAATCTTGGTTTCTAAAATGAACCAGGAAAGATTTATATATATTTTTATATATCACTAGGTATGATTATGTACATGAGCTATAATGCAGGTAGAAAGTCTCGCTATTGTTTTTTGAAACATACTCACACAAGTTGTTGTTGTTGTTGTTTTATAATTCTGAGTACTTTCTTAGCAACTCAGTTCTATTAGTGGCAAACACCATCAATAAGGATGATAGGATGTTGTGGCTACATATTGTCTAATAACGTAGTTCCATCCCCATAGGCAGGCCTTATTAGCGACACATGCAAAATCAGTATACCCACAATAAGAGAGAGAAGAAAATTCATAGAATCTATACATTATTGCTCTGGCTTCAAACAAAATGTGCATGTGAAGGATTATGCTTGTATATGCAGAGATCGAACTTTTTCCTTTGAAAAATTCCCTAAACCCATTGAAACCGGTTGATTCAGCAAAAAGGAGTTCAGCCAATATTATTGAACTCTAGTATTCCAGTATTTTCACAGAACTTTTATGATGAGTTCTTTTATGTACACAATCCTATATGTGATCCCTTCTGAACCTACATTTGATGCTCACATTTACCTACATATGTGGGCAGTGTAGGTATTATTAAGCCACTTCACAGATGAGGAAATTAAGGTTAATAGAGTTTAAAGAGCTTGCCCAAGGTCAGGCAGCTAATAAATAGCAGAGCCAGCACCTGAACCAAAGTCTTTGGGTTCCCAGTTAACATACTTTTTCTGCTGCCCACACCTCCCCCTTGTCAAAGGAAACCTGTCAGTGGTGACATTATAAATGTTCTTGCTACCAGGTCTGCCTCTGGGGCAGCAGAGCCAGGGGGCATAAGATGTCATAGCTTTTACTCAGTGCTATGTACATGTCTGTCATTTTGTTGGGATTTTCCCCTGCCTACTTAAAGTCTGTAAACACGGTGAGTAGTATTTGTGGACCAGGACTAACATTATATGGTTGTCAGTTTTTCAGACAACTTTTATTCTGTTTCCTCTAGAACCTCCTGGCAGCTTCTTGTGCCCAGGGTGACAGAAACAGGAGGGGCTGGCAGTTCACAGCGACTCTTGTCTCTCTTCTTACTATCAGTGTGCTCTGAGATCTAGCAGAGATTTTATTTCTCAGACTCCTTGTCCTTTCCCCTGCCGTCCTTCTCACTGCTCCCACTTTTATTGTTTCTTCCAGGTTTTGAAAGAGTTGCAAAATTTATCAAATGTAAATGTTGAAGGAATAGAACTGACAGATAGGTGGTCCAGTGACTTTGGCTCAACATGCCTCAGAACCACGGTTGATTTAAGAAATCCGGTGATTCAGCACAGAGGAAACTAGCTAGCCGCAGGCACTGAGGGAATGGGGTGCAGCCGGGCCAGCTCTGCCTGCTTGTCCTTTCTGAACTCAAAAGGCCATCGTGTGTGCTGCTAAAGCCTACCTGGCTAGTGCAGAGGCCTGACCAGTAGAAGGAGGTCATTACTCACCTTTCATCTGATCAAAAACAATGCAATTTACTCACAGGTCCTGGCCCTACAGAACAGGTTAGATGGTTGGATATATTTGAATAATGGAGCTTTCCAAACAGAAGCAAAACAAACACCCACTGATGTGTAAAATATAAAGAAACTGAACCAGTGTGTCTTTTCACCGTAGATAGAAGAGTTTGGACCGCCCAGCACACAAGGTCAGCATGCTGCTCCTCTGTCACGCTCTCGCTATAGCTGTTGTCCAGATCGTTATCTTCTCAGAAAGCTGGGCATTTGCCAAGAACATCAACTTCTATAATGTGAGGCCTCCTCTCGACCGTAAGTAGTGGTGGTTGCCATCCTAGTTCGTGGCTGTGGGTCAGAGTGTTCATATGAAGCCCCCTTTTCCATTTATTGTAACTTCGTCTTTCCCAGAACATTTGGTTTATCCCTAGAATAAAACAGAAAGTCTCCATTACTTCTATGGGTAAGCGTATGGTAAGTGAAAGTTTCTCCATTTCTTAAAATGGTCTGGCTTCCTGCTGAAGTTTTAATAGCATTCTTATTTTAAAAAACACTTTTGGGGCCAGGCGCTGTGGCTGACGCCTGTAATCCCAGCACTTTGGGAGGCCAAGGCAGGCGGGTCACGAGGTCAGGAGATCAAGACCATCCTGGCTAACACGGTGAAACCCCATCTCTACTAAAAAATACAAAAAATTAGCCGGGCGCGGTGGCGGGCGCCTGTAGTCCCAGCTACATGGGAGGCTGAGGCAGGAGAATGGTGTGAACCCGGGAGGCAGAGCTTGCAGTGAGCCGAGATCGCGCCACTGCACTCCAGCCTGGGCAACAGAAAGAGACTCCATCTCAAAAAAAAAAGAACTCGCACACACACACACTTCTGAAACACCATTCCTAATCATGGCCTAGTAGAGGAAATTCATTGTTCTTTGTGTCTTCCCTGGAGAAGGAAATTGGCTGTTGAATGTTTCTGCATAAATGATCTATTAATTTTTTTCAAATGGCCATTAAGGATTTTGAAAACAGATTTATTTGTTTGAAATTTGGAAGGAAATATCACCTGGATTTTCATTACTACCACGCATAATCACCATTAGCAAAGGTTACATAAGACTCAACTTTCCCACTAATAGTTTAAAGATAGGCAAATATTAGTGTATATCATCTACAGGACATATATGTTAATACATTTTACATACATATGTATAGATACGTGTTTGTATACATATGTCATTAACCCTCCTTTCTTTTTAGACAAGTAAAACTTCTTTGATGTACTTTATTAAAGAGTGATTCTTATAAATAAAAAATTATTTGGTATACATGTGAGTGCCTGTAGTTCCCATGCCTGGAAGAGTATCAGAATCATTATGAAAGGATTTTTAACTGCATATCCCTAATCACTTCTCCAGAGATTTAATAGTCAAAGGGGTGAGATGCAGAATGTATTTATTTCTTTTTTTCCCTGCTTTTCTTTTTTAAGAAGCTCTCCTGATACTGTTGATACATGGTCAGGTGTGAGAACCCCCTCTTCTTATACTACTCCTAAATGAGATCTATATCATTACTGTTCTTTACTTTGTGTTTTATTATTTGGAATGGTTATCTCTGTGTGTGTGCATATATACACATGTATACTACACATGTACATATACATACATATACTACACATATACACCTTGAACTACCATTATACATTCCTAAATTGGTAATAATTATATACTGATAACTGAAAGACATGGCACAGACATCATTTTCATAGACCCTAACTTCTTTACAAATTTTGAAATTTTTAAGCTTAGTACAATTTTATGATGAGAAAAAAATAATTTTAAAAAAGAAAAAGTAATACATGTTCATTATAGAAAATTCCAGAGACAGAAAACATATAGAAGAAAATAAAATTTATTTGTAACCTCAAGATTCAAAGGAGTTTTTCTTTTGGAATATTTTCCTTCCAGTGTTTTTTCTATGTATGTGTATTTACATATGTGATATACTGAGATGGTACAAATTTAGTTTTACACAGTTTTTCCTGTCTTTATACATATTTTGAATATTTCCCAATGTCTTTGAAGATAGTTTAATGTCTTCTACATTAACAAAAAAAATCATAAGGCTGGTCTGTAGCTTATTTCACTATTCCCCCACACTTTATATCAGAAAGAAAAATAAATCACAAGCAACCTAAATGTTAAATAATTCTTCAGTGATTATCTTTTTAAATGCACTTTCTCTTCAGTTGGCTAATGACCTTAGAATAGATTTCCTGGAATTGGAATTACTAAATCAAAAAGGTTGTGCCAATTTATACTTTAACCATTTAGCTACCAGCATTGAATATTAGTATTTTTTAACTGTACTGATTTAATTGGTGAAAATGGATGTCATTATTTATTTATTTACCTAATACACTTTCAAACATAGGCAAAACCGAAATATATCCTCAGTATTTAACTTCTTGTCCTCCAAACTTTAGCTTTTGATATTTTGTTCTTGTTTTATGCTACCATACATATCCTCCCCTTTATCTGAAATTCCCACTGCTTTCTGATTTTCACCCCAACTTCTAGTTATATTACTAGGATGGTTACTGTCTTACTAATAGAACAAAGAGGATGAAACAGTGTCATTGTCTTACAAAAATGGGAGAATTGAAAGTTGTACACAGGGTCCTATACCTTGTCTATACAGAAATGTCAAATTATTTTAGTTTTTTCTTCTTGGTCACTAAAGTTACAAGATACTAGAAGGCAAAAAAAAAAAAAAAGAAAAAGGCGTAAAGACAAGTTGCTCTCAGTTCAGACTGCCAGCAACTTAGAAATCCTTCTTTCCATAACAAACTAGTCTAATTATAAGGGCTTAAGAATTACTATCATCCTCATATTAAATGTTATATTCCTGGCCAAGGTCTAATGTTGTGATAATTGGCATATTATCAGATGAGATTACTTGTTTGAGGTTAAATGTAGCTGTATTGGAAGTGCATATGGACAGAAACCAGCATGATCTGATGTGCTAGAGACTACAAGGTATTTGCTTGCAACCCCCCATTTAATCATTATACTTCTGCAAGTCATGAGCATCTTCATTATTAATATAAATATTATTATAGCTTAGAATTTTAAAAATCACACAACTAATCTGTGGGAAGAACAGAATTCAAACTCAGGTTAATCTGACTCCAGTTCTTTTCAGGGATGACACATGTGTTCCAATATCTTTCCCACCCTCATTCACCCCCTCAGCCCCTACTTATTCCCAAATTATAAATGATAATAGAACAATACTATGCATCTTTCAAAGTAGCTGTGGGACCACTTTCATTACTCTATAGTGGCAATTCTTAGAAGACATTTAAATAAAAGGGAATAAAGAAAAGTCCCCAAAAGCCTGATGGGTAAATCTAGCTCTCTAGAAACAGAAATTTTAAGGATGAAAGCTTGTAAGTTTTGTTTCATCTGTTAAAGTTGCTAATTTTGTGCCATATTTGATGTTTGAAATTTTTGTCTTTTGTAACTTACTGTTTCACTTTGCTTTTTTCTTTAAAGCTACACCATTTCCAAATAGCTTCAAGTGCTTTACTTGTGAAAATGCAGGGGATAATTATAACTGCAATAGATGGGCAGAAGACAAATGGTGTCCACAAAGTAAGTGTGCTGAGTTTGGAAGACTTCTGTGATCTCATTTCTTTTGAATCTCTTCTGATTTGATGATGTTCTTTAGGAATCAGATGTATTTTTTTCTGAGACTATCCGAACATCAGACTATATTGAGAGTTCTTGGAAACTGGTGTCAAAGCCTCAAATTGAAGTTGAGTACCTTAAGAAAGAATTTCTTAAATGTTATTTACCAGGGAGAACACATAGACCACAATATTGATTAAGTCATTCTCAGAATTTCAGAAATACCTGATTATACGTCTAGAAAAGTCAAACTTACCATCTCAAAACAAAGGATGATTTCTGTACTCTTTAGATACATTGATATTTGGGAAACTCATTCATTCATTTAACAAACTTTCAAGTATCTTTTTAGTTTGTTTAGTTTACTGATATATCCCAGTGCCTAATCCAGTGCCTGGCCCATGTTTTCTCAGTAAATATTTGCTGACAGAATGAATGAAAGTCTCTGATTAGATAGTCAGGGAAATCTTCTCTGAGAACTGTACCTTAGAACTAAGACCTGAGTGACCACAGCAAGCTGCCATGTGGAGATCTGTAGGAAGAACATACCGGGAAGAGGGAATTGCAAATGCAGAGTTTTCAAGGTTGATAGTTGGCCTCTTCAATGAACAGGAAGGAGACTGGCTGCAGAGGCTTAGTGGGAAATGGAGGAAGGATCTGAGAGGGAAGCAAGGGCCAGGACATGCAAGAGCTTCTTTTTTCTGATGGTTTGGATTTTATTGTAAAGGTGATAAGAAGGCGGTAGGGAGTTTTAAGCTAGGGAGTACACAGCAGTTGTGTTCCAAAATATTGCTCTGGCTGCTGTGTGGAGAATGGAGGGTTGGGGACAAGAGTAGAAGGGAACACCAAATGACGACTCTTGTCTTCAGACAGAAGATGAGAATTTGGACTAGGTTGGTAGGAGCAGAGGAGGTGGGGAGGTGAATGATTGAATGCATATGAACTTGGAAGTAAAGCAGACAGAATGTGCTGATGGATGAATTGAGATGTTAAAACCCTACTTATGAGGAGATTGGGTTGTTCAGATTTTAGAATGTACTGTGTTTTAGGTTTTTCAGATATAAAAGGCCAAGAAAAACAAACTCCTATGGAATTGGAGATAACTAGTTTTGGTCTCCTGTTACCAGGAATCTTTTGGAAATTCCAATACCACATTATTTATAGCAGTGGCATAGCCTTATCTCTTCCAGTTAAAACCAATGTGTGGAGTCAATAAATACTACACACTGGAGACCTCTACTATGCCTGAGAATCTTATGCCATAAATTAGCACAAATGGCTGTGACATCCATATGGACAGTGTTTTTTCTTATTTATTTTCAAGAATAATTAATTACCAAAATATGTTTTTCTTGGGGTTCTTTTACATTTCTGTCAAGGGACCGTCCTTAAGTTGTGTGTGTGCTTATGAGTGTATGTGCATGCGTTATTGTATATATTTGGGGATTTATTTCTATATTTTCAGCAGAAATTTATCTTTACTTCAAAGTTTTCAAGGTTTGTTGATGCTTCCCTTTACTACTTTGTTTCAGAGAGTATCATCCTTTAACAATTTGCTTTAAGTTGCCTTGAAAACTGGGCAGCAAGGGTTAGAACAGTAGTAAACTGCGGCACTAATGTCCAGCCTATTAGGCCTTATCTTCATGGATCATGCTATTGTTTTGAATTGTACCAAAACACTGTTCCTACTAGGTCTGTGCATAATGCTCCAATTTGTCATTAGTTAACCAAAGCCATTTTAGCATGCAGGCAAAGATTATGTGTGGCTGTTTCTGGGTTTTAGGATTTCTTCTCTGTTGAAACATGGCTGAACCAAAGGAGAAGCTGCAGCTTTCCATCACCAAGAAAACATCAGAGATGGGAAGGGTGGAAGAGAGTCAGCTCTGCTGCATCCACCTGAGAGGCTGACTCTTAATGGGCTCAATACGGAATGGCCCTGCATTCCAGCATGGCACGACAGGACCATTCTTGACTATAGGCCAGGCAGGTCCCAAAGACACTAACCACCTGGAATTCTAATTGAGGGTGTAACTTCTTACTTTTCACTCTGTCATTTCAGGGAGTGATAGTCAACCATTTCTGGGGGCAAATAGGCCTACAGCTATTGTTCTTTGTCATCTCAGGTTTCCTTTTCACTTTACAGCTTCACTTCTGTGGTCTGTCGGGGTTGTTAAAAGAAGTTCTCTGTGTAACAGGATATGACAAGAATGACATTTCTTGTTTTATTTACCCTGGCTTTTATGCTGACTTTTTAGGGCTGCCTTAGCATATGTGCCATTCTGTATGAACACATGCAGCTACCAGTTTTCGATTCTTCTTTGTTTGGAATAGAAATTGAAATGTCTTCTCCAGAACTTTTAGCGGCTCCCTTTCCTTTTGAATCTGGAAGTCAGCTACTCTTGTAGGGCACTCTACATTATATCACTGTATTAGTCTGTTCTTGCATTGCTATAAAGAAACATCTGAGACTGGGTCATTTATAAAGAAAAGAGCTTTAATTGGCTTACGGTTCCATAGGCTGTACAGGAAGCCTGATGCTGGCATCTTCTTGGCTTCTGGGGAGGGCTCAGGAAACTTACAATCATGGCAGAAAGCAAAGGGGGAATGAGGCATCTCACATGGTGGTTGTAGGAGCAAGAAAGAGAGCGGGGAGCTGCTACACAGTTTTAGACAAGCAGATCTCATGAGAACTCCCTATCACAAGAACAGCACTAAGGGGATGGCGCTAAAACATTCATGAAGGATCCGCCCCCATGATTTAATCACCTCCCCTCTCCAACACTGGGGCTCACAGTTTGATATGAAGTTTGGATGGGAACACAGATTCAAACCATATCAATTGCCACGTGGTTTAATATTAAGTATACTGAGGAGTAGAATAATGTTCTGGTTAAGAGTGCAAGCCCTAGAAAACCTCCTGGGTTAGAATCCTACTCTTCACCATTTTCTTTCTATGTGACCATAAGCAAGAAATTGTCCTCAATTTACTGTAAAATGAGGCTGTTAATGTGACTTACCTTAAGGCTTATGGTAAGGATTGAATGCTTGAACACAAGTTAGAGGAGTACCTGGCTGATGGTGCACACTCAATATGGGCTTGCTACTGTTCGTATTATGTAAAGCTTACCACCACTGTATCAAAGCACCAAGACACTTATTATCTATCATCATTTTCCTAAAACCAAAAAAAAAAAATGAGCTCAGAAGATCTAACATGACTTGCTCACCTATGACAGAGGCAGTTCCATAAGTCCAATCTTCTCAACTTTAGTCCAATTTTTTCCCATTCTATGGCATTGCTGTTGTAGTCTCTGATCAATAAACTAAGAAGCATTTCATTGGCCTCCGGTATAAAAGAGACACAGAACCAAAGAATAATGTCTTAGGATATTGAATGAAACTTCTCGAAAGAACCCTAAGTAATAAAATGTGAGTGGCATAAAACCTTAAGGATAATTCTGGGTAGAAATGAGGTACTGTAGCTATACTAAGCAGGAGGTGGTGGGTGGGAAACAGGGAAAGTAAGAGTTAATTAAAGAGGAGGAGAGAAATGGAAATACATTGATGAGAAAAGTCTAACATATTGGTAGGATTAAAACCAGAATAGAAATTATTAGGTTGGTACAAAATTAATTGCAATTAACAGATGAGTGAAAAAGGTGATCGTGATGTGTAATTGAAAGCACCTGCTTTTCACCCCAGCTCACCACATGGCCTATTAATATATAAGAGAAAAATGATGAATAATGAAACAAGTGTTCTGCCCCATTGCATTTTACCTTCACAATTTTCATTTTATTTTAGATTTCGAGAAGGTGCTTCAGAGGGAGAGAAAAAGAGAGGGCCAGAGACATAAATATTTTCATATCAAATGAGCAGACCCATGGTTTGATAAAATAAATGCTTTCAGTTTTTCCTCAGCTCTAACCGAAACCACAGGATGAGTGCCCGTTTACATTCATTTTCAAAACACGCACGTGCTTCAGAAGCTGGTGTCTTGAAAATATCCCCTAGAAACTTCAGAGTTCACTGCTATGAAATGTCTTGCCTAGAAGCCCCAGGACTGGCCTGAATTTGAGTCCTTTCTGCATTAATTGTTGAGCGATCTCTTTTGTAATGTGGATAATGAAATTACCTTGTTTCTCGGTTTTGTTTTTTGTTTCCTCTTGCCTAGACACACAGTACTGTTTGACAGTTCATCACTTTACCAGCCATGGAAGAAGCACATCCATCACTAAAAAGTGCGCCTCCAGAAGTGAATGTCATTTTGTCGGTTGCCACCACAGCCGAGATTCTGAACATACGGTAAGGATTGTGTGTGTGTGTTATTGTCTAAACTTTCATGCTAGTAACGTAAGTCGTAGATCAAAGGAGAGGCAGGAAGGATAGTAAAATGTTGACCATGTTTGCATTTTGAGGAAAGACTCCATACAAAGATAAAATACAGACCAAAGAACAGTTGGACTTTCTGTCCTTCAAAAAGAAATAATGTTACTATAAACAAGCGGCATTCCCCAGACTCCAGAGCTAGACCCTAGACGTCAGACTGTGGGTGAATGATGTAAGGCCAGCTCTGGTGACCTGAGAGCAAACTATCCACAAGAAAATGGCAAAGCCTGCTCTGCTCTGTTGATGGCCAGGAGTCACCAAGAACACTGCAAAGGGACACTGGAAGGTGACAAGAGGACTATGGTGACAGTTTTTATGAAGGAAACCTTGTCTTATCCACTGCTTCTGCTTAGATGAGAAAGGGAGTCTGAAGGATTAGCCTCAGTTTAATATGATGAACTGTAGGTACCTTTTAGATCAATTGATCACTGTAACGTTCTCATTCTATCATTCTAAATGAGCATTTCACTCCTTTATACACCTGGAATTCTGAAATGCTTAAGAAAGAATTACTTGAAAGTATGTTCATTTCATGAGGTTTTAGAATTTGATTTACCCTGTAAGTACAGAAAATGATTCTTAAATCAGTGGCTTTTAGCTCTAGCTACACAAGAATCACCTGGGTAGCTTTTACACGCTCTGCTTGTTGTTGAGGGATGTGGGCCGGCAGGCTTTCCACACCAGTTGAAATGGAACCTCAGAGTAGGGTCCTGGGTGTCAGGATCTTTTTAAAAAGTTCCCCAAGGTGATTCTGATGTG
The DNA here is from genome assembly GCF_003255815.1 of Theropithecus gelada. NCBI lineage: Eukaryota > Metazoa > Chordata > Mammalia > Primates > Cercopithecidae > Theropithecus > Theropithecus gelada. Next base: position 28,409,162 of record NC_037680.1, read on the forward strand.
CAGCCAGGGTTGAGAACCACTGATATGGATGCCTAAAATTGATGCCTTTATCATACCTAGTCATCCTGGAAGCCTCTATGAATGGCTGGGTTTATCAGGTTGAGGCATTGTACCTGGCAAGGTTTGGTATTACCTGAAAACATCCCCTGAAAACACCTGTTAGGGACAAGCCTTTTTTCTTTTTTTTCTTACACCACTCAGCAACCATAATTAGCAAACCATTGTTGCTGTAATGATAAGAATCAGGTGTTAGCATAGACAATACAGAGTCATTATTATCCCCTAACAAGTAGCACTAGGAAAGAAAATCAATGACTAATCCCAAAGGTTCCTAGCTTTCATTTTTGTCTGAGTGTTTTCCCTTACAAACCTTTAGAAGATTTGTGGATTCAATCAAGCATTCTTATTCAGTTTCTCTTCCTCTTTGCCTTGCTAACGCTTGGGTTGGGTTTGATGCAGATAAATCACAGTTAGGATAAAAGACTTTCAGCACGGTTTTTCCCTTCCATTCCATTGGCATTCATGGGGGAAGGGTACCCAAGAGCCTAGATGATACAAAATTGGATACCCAACTCCAATTGTCTGTCTTCAGATAGAGCTGAAGAAGCCTTTCTTTTATCTTTCTTTCTTTTTCTTTCTTTTGCCTCTTCCCTCTTCTTCCTATTATTCACTGTCCTTTCCTCTCCTTTTTGTAACAGGAGTGTAGGTCTTGCTGTGAAGGAATGATCTGCAATGTAGAATTACCCACCAATCACACTAATGCAGTGTTTGCCGTAATGCACGCTCAGAGAACATCTGGCAGCAGTGCCCCCACACCCTACCTACCAGTGCTCGCCTGGGTCTTTGTGCTTCCATTACTGTGATGCCACCATTCCTAGGAGAGGCAGAGACCAGCCTCTAAAGCACAAGCCAAAAACTGTGTGAACGGCAAACTTTGGAGTGAAGATCAATCTTGCACTTGGTGAAGAGTGCACATTGGACCCCAAGGCAAAAGCCAGTGGTTTGCTTTGATAAAATGTTCCCACATGAGGCCACAGGACTGAGGATGGGAATTTGGCAGGGCCTGAGAAGATGGTCTGACTTCCAGGCTTCCTGGTCAAAGAGAGCTACGTTTGGTCAGTTCTGCAGAGTGGATCCTGGCAACTAGTCCCACCTGACTAGGCCTTTAGCTGAAAGAATTTCTTGACCCCCTTGACTGCCTCAGAGGCTGCCAGGTCAAACCTTCTTGTTTATGTGATTAGCTCTGTGAAATCTAACCCTTCCCCTCACGAGAAAGCAGTTTTCCCCACCAACAGACTAGTGAATGAGCAAGGCAACTGCCACAAAGAAAACTTCCAGTTGAACTAATATGAAATCTATTTGCTAATTGTGGGGGGAAATAAAGCTTTTAAATTATACAGTGTAAATGCATGCTTGTGTGTTTCTTGACTGATGTGGAGACCTCTGGTGAAACAGTTACTAGGACCATAAAATAGGTCACTGACATTTGTGTCCATGCACCGTTGGTGATATGTGTTAAACTATAAAATTCTATGCTAAAGCTACTTAGCTTTTATCTTTTGGGGGAGAGATGCATTTTAGGATGCTAATACAAACTCAGTGACCTGAGAATATCTGGGAAACCTCCCTGATAAAGGAAGATGACACCTTGTCATATGATGCACCCTCAGCAGTAGTAGCTTCAAAAGTTCTAGTCAGAGAAAATGGCAAGGGGGATCCCTTTTCCTCCTTCAGTCATATTCTTTATGCATGCCATGTCTACCAAGAGAACTTCTGTAAATACATGCTAAAATATTTGGTCCCATTCTCTTCTCTTTCCACTTATAATGCAATCTCTGAATTTCAAATGAGCATCTTCTTGCTGTTTCTAGAATTCTGATTTCCTGCCTTCAGTCACACTTTGGGATGACCTTTAAACACTCTGTCCTTGTATTTCTAGTGATGAGTTAATGGAATGGGTTTTTTCCCCTAATTAAATATCCATCATTAGAATGCTGGGTGCCCCGTAGACTCTATTAATGATGCTATCCTTGCCACATGGGCTCACCTATGACATGAGTTGGCAAATTATGGCCCACAGGCCAAATACATTCCACCACCCATTTTTGTGAATAAGTCTTTATTAAAACACAGCCATGGCCACTTGTTTATGTATTGTGTGTGTCTCCTGTTGTGCTATAATGGCAGGGTTGCCGAGATGCAGCAGAGACTGTATAGTCTGCAAAGGCTAAAAGCTTTACTATCTTGCCCTTTTCAGGAAAAATTTGCTGACCCCTAATCTATGGGATGTCAAGACTGCTTAAGGAGAAAGAAGCTTTCTTTGCAGGGACCATGGTGGTTACTCAGCCTGAGCAATGGTTGGCCAAATCACTTCCCTTGTTTTCTCTGTCTTCTGAGTCAGTGGATTTGTCTTCTGTTTTGATTGTTTCATGTATTTGATTCCGTTACGTACTAATGTCAGGGGCTGAGCTGTATTTATGTTTCTTCTCATCGTTGATGCACCGGGAGCATTTCGTCTTAAGGCTCCTTAGCGTCCTATCAAACAGGGAGGGAGCAGACATCATTATCTCCCTGTCTGTGGCCCAAACTTACACTCACCTGGTAGCATCAGTTTGGAAGCCTAATGTAGATTTATCCCATCTTTCACTCAGCACCGTGAAGTATTTGGGTTTTCATAGCTTATACTTGTTTGAAATTAATTATGTGGGGCTTCGCTTGGAAATTTTAATAGCATCTTTGGCATCTTTTTATTCCCCAGGGTTTCTTTAGACTGTGTAATTGACAAATTGGTTAAAAAAAAAAAAAAATTAGCAGACAGCACTTTTTTTTTCCTGATTTTGTTTCTGCTGTATAGATTAATGAAGTTTCTTTTGTGTGTGTTTTTTTCTTTCCTGAGGAAATATCTTAATTTCTCTTCTTTACCCTGAACATCAAGTTCGTATGGATTTCACGTCTCACCTCCACTCCCTTAAGCATTTAAAATCGGGGTATGTTGAGCAAAGGAAGGAGTGCAGAGGAAACAAGCTTCTGGTAAAGGCAGCTGAGTGAACAGGGAATTACAAATAAAAATATGGGATGCCGCATCAAATTTGAATTTCAGATAAAAAAATAATTTTTTGTGTAAGTTATTCATGAACTCACAAGACTGGCTCATCTAAGGAAATGGTTTCGAATCCTTGTAATAAACTCTTCTGAGTAACTTCAAAACAAAACAAGTCCCCAGGGCATTCTGGAGATGTTGATTCAGTAGCTCTGGGTTGAAGCTGAAGCCTACCCCCAATAGCTGAAAGTTAAATTTAAACAAACGGAAAAAAGCGCTCAGGTGATTATAATGCTCATCCAAGTGTTACCTCTGATGTAAGAGGATCATTCCTTTTTCTGAAGCCTGGTCCTTGGGCACATAATAGGTATGCTGATGAGTAATAAACACAGACACAAGCAACCTCAGTTACAGGCATGGCTCTAAAAGTGTGGCCCAACAGCATCACCTGGAAACTTGTTAGAAATGCAAATCTCAGACATCATCTCAGACCTATTAAATCAGAAACTGCGGGTTCAACCTGTGATTTAACAAGGCCTCCAGGTGCTTCTGATGCATGTGCAAGTTTAAGAACCCCTGTACCAGATAGAAGTGCTCCCTAAAAGTCTTCAGTAAATGTGTCCCTGGTATCTGCCTGATTGCTTGGGGGATATTGTAAAAAAATAAATCTGGGCCCCAGCTTCACAAAGTCAGATTCGCTGCGTTGAGTCAAAAAATGTGTAGTTAAAAAAAATTCCTCAAATGATTCTGAAACACAGCCACTTTGGGAGCCACCAAAGGAAAGAATAAAAGATGGAAGTCATGTTGGTGATCAGAAGGCCCAGACTCCAACACCTGACCTTTGAGTTCTAATCTGAAAGCCCTATGTACTTTAAGTTGACTCTGTGGTATCTTCAATGTAATTTAAAAACTAGAATGCAAAAAATAAATTCAATCATTAGAGTTCACTGCATAGATATTTAAAGTCCATTGCATAGGGACCTGGAATGGACAAGCATCCCAGGCCTCAGATTAATTTAATTTGTCCCTTGTGGGTAAGAAAATGAGAAATACTTTAGTGTCAAAATGTCCAGTGAGAATCCTAGTAGTGGAGTGAGGAAAGATGGGGAACATGTAGATTTGTTAGTATAAAAGAGACAAGGGGATTAGCTATGAATATGAGGAAGATCTGAGGGAATGGCCTGTCAAAGGTCCACTTTCAATAGATCTACATTCTAGAATAAACTTTGAATTCCATCCATCAATCATTCCTTGAAAAAAAAGTCACCTAACACCTTTTCCCCACCCATGTGTAAATGCTGTCCCTAAATTCAATTCTGAGTGAAAGCAGTCAGAAATTATCAGCATTACTTTCTATACAATCTGCATTCTGTCATGTCAATCACTGGGTAAAATATATTTCATAAGAGAAAGGAAGAAGGCGAAGGTGGGTTGGTTTCTCTTTCTCACTGGAAAGGAACTTATGAAGGCACGCAAAGCATGAAATGAACAATGAGGACACGCATGGACATGGGAGGTGAGGTGTGGCATGAAATCGGGAAACTATGTTTTACATTCGTGAAATGATCCTTAGGCAAAACTTTCGTGACATGTAGCTCACCAGTTACAAAGTTGGCTATGACCTTTGGATCCTCGACATTTTATTTTATTTTATTTTTGCCTCATTATGTGTTGTCAACTATAGGATTTGTGGAGGGTGACATGGTGATGCTGGTTGTGTCTGGGTGCAAATCATGCCAGAAGACAAAGGCTAACAAACGCCCAAAGGTGAAAGTCCAAGAAACTGAAAAACAGTTGTGATTTGAGTCCGCCTTTAGGCACAGTTCCTCTCCTGTGTATCTGAAACAGTGCAGCATCTTTCTATGACTCTTCCCACTCCCCTTTCATCTTCACAATTCTGTCTCCTGCCCAGCCCCCCTCACTCCTTGCCTTGGCTTCTCTTTCATCAGATGCTGAGACTAGAAGCTGAACTGTCTTTAGGGTGACCCAGAGTTGAGATCATTCTGGTTGGGGCTGTGAAAAATAGGACTTCTGCAGCTCAGTGCCAGAAATGCTATTTAGCAGGTCTGAGAATCTTCATTTTTAACAAGCATCGGATTCTGATATTGGTGATTCTCACCCTGGGAGTCTTAGGGCATCATTTTTTAGAAAAAAAATAACCCAGGCCCTCAACATAAGGCTGTAGAGCTCTGTGTTGAGAGCTCACAGTCTCTTAAGCCACTACACAAGGAATTTTTTAGTTCATGAAAAGTGGTTCCAGCTAAGGGTCTGGAAGCACGTGGAGGACATTGTGGATTGGCAGAGCTGACACATTGAGAATGGCCCTGAGTTGCCTAGGACAAGTGGGAGCTCCAGGAAGGGATTCTGGGGCCCCTTCCAGGCAAGCAGGATGTCAAGGGTTCTGAGCACTGACTTGAATCCCTGGGCATCATAGCTGAGTGCGGCAGTAAGAAGCCATGGAAAGCAATGCGCAAGGTGAGCCCATCCACAGGACCTAAGCACAGACTCAAAATCAGTTCCAATGCAAATATTTTCCAAATATTTGGAGGACAGGCAACATGGGGCAAGCGGGTCTTGAAGATAAACTCTGATTCAATTTTTGAGTATCCTCAGTCAGGGAAGGCATCTTTTATAGAATGCTGTAGCCATCAGATAGCTTCAGCTACAAATAACAGAGTCCCAAATTGGCATACATGAATTTCTTGGCTTACATTACTGGAGGTTCAGAGAGAGAGAGGGGGCTTCAAGGTGGATTTAGTCCAGTGGTTCCAGCCCCATTCTGTGCTGTTCTTTTGATTCTCCCTTCCCTCATATCCTTTGGTAACTAGATGGCTATAGCTGTGGCATACTGCCTACCCAGTGTCCAGGGAAACAGGCAGGGGGATGCCTCTGGAAGCTCTCCAAGCAAAGGCCTTTGCCCAGCTTTCCAGCAAATCACAAGCCAGAAAGCTGTGGTCACCCTTGGCTTACTTCAGCTAAAGGAAGCTCAGTGTCCCCGAGGCATGTGTGGTGCACGAGGCATGTGTGGTGCACGGTGGAGGCTAGATATGTGAACAAAGCAGGAATGATAAAGGAGGCAGGAAGAAATGCATCTAGATAAGCAACCAGAACTGTCTGCTACAGATTCCCACAATGTGAGGCTGTGTGGCGAGGCCATTGTTAAGGTGGCTGAGGCAATGCTATCATGTCAGAGATAAGAGAGGGAGCCTTTGTCTTTAAGAGCTGCATGGACTTGCCCGAAGCACACAGCTAGCAAGAAGCAGACATAGATAAAGAAGCTCCCATGCCTACTGTAATTCGCATTGTGCTCCATTGTGATTAATGTACATTGTAAATCTGCAAGGGCGGGGAAAGAGCACTCAGCGCTTCCCAAACTATTCCATGAGAGAAACATTGTTTCACGGAGCATCTGGTTTCCACAGAATACACTTTTGTGTACACAACCTTACAAATGTAGACAGGTATGAGGGGAAACCTGCAAAGCATGGGGGTGGGTAAGACACTGACTCCTAAAACACATGGTATATCCTGGTACTTAATAAATGCATGCTGAATGAATAAACCTTAAACATTCAGAAACACTCACTTCTCCAAGATCATAGGCTCCTACCTGTACAGACCTGTTGCCATCATCCTCAGGTGAGCAGAAGCAGAAAATGTAAAAACTGCCTTAAAAAGGGGAAGCTTCAAATACTTTTTCTTTGGTTTTGTCCTTATGTTTGTTCACTGTTCAGTGTCTAGAATGGATATTAATCCCACTCGTGCCCACCACTCCTTAGGGCTCAACTGTAAATCAATCAAGAAGTCAATGGTTCCTGAAGATTGTATGTTCTTGTTTCCTCTCTTTGCATATGTCTTCTGAAGAATTCTCTGAAGTTGTCAGTCATTTGTTATGTCTGTATATTACTAGATTTACTATGAAATCAATCCTGAGTCAGAGATGAGTCCTGAATATTAAGATTTATCCTCATTGTAACTAATAAATTTAAACCAAAATTCATTCATGGACTGAGAGAATGCCTCCCTTCTGGACAGATCTTCAAGGAAAGTCCTTTTATATCTTATCCGACAAAGGAAATGAATACATAATTAAGTGGAAATGTAAAATAAGGAATAATGAAGTATTTTAACTAACATAGGTAAACCCACTGATATGATTTGGTTTGGCTCTGTGTCCCCACCCAAATCTCACCTCGAATTGTAATCCCCACTTGTGGCGGGAGGGACCCGTAATCCCCAGGGGTCGAGGGAGGGAGGTGACTGGATTGTGAGGGTGGTTTCCCCCATGCTATTCTCATGATAGCAAGTGAATTCTCACGAGATCTGATGGCTTTAAAAGCGGCAGTTTCCCCTGCTCTTTGCTCTCCCGCTGCCTTGAGAAGAAGGTGCCTGCTTCCCCTTCCGCCATGATTGTAAGTTTTCTGAGGCCTCCCCAGCCATGCCGAACTGTGAGCCAACTAAACCTCTTTCCTTTATAAATTACTCAGTCTCGGATATTTCTTTGTGGTAGTGTGAAAACGGACGAATATGCCCACATTTGTTTTGGTAGTATTTTTTCTTATAATTAATCCTAAATTGAATGTCCAACATTGATTTTGGAGGATGTTTTTTTCAGCAGTATTTAGGATCTGAGCATTTTTCTACTTACCTGGCCTTAAGAATTCAGGAATTGAAGAAAGAAAGATTTTGATTATAATTGTAACAATGTCTCATTTTTAACTATGTAAGGATAGGGAATTATTATTTGACTGATAGAATAGTGGAATAATTCTACAAGACTTCTGTATTTTTCTTTTTAATGTAAAGTTTCAAAATGAAAAGTGAGTTTAATTAAGTGGAAAGATAATCCATGATTAAATAAGATAATAAAGCAGATATTGCAAACAAATGAACATGGTTAAAAACTTAGAGCTCATGATTAGAGAGAAAACAGTCAAATAGTTTAAGGCAAAACTTTGACTGAAGGGAAAAAAAGCAAAAATGCAGGATTTTTATCTACTTTTTGAGTGAGGCAAGGGATAAGGCTAAATCTTCCCTGTTTCATTATCAGCTGCTCTGGAAATGCAATTACCTGAAGTGGTTTGATGTCCCTTGTCAGACGTGGGTAAGTGTTTGTGCTAACGATGCAAGGACAGCACCGTGGTATGTGGGATGCAGTTCCCAGGGTGCACGTGCAGAATCCTAATAAGCATTTAATTCTTTTACTGAGAGAAGCCCGCAGTGCCTTGAGGCAAAGTGTAATCGGAGATTTGCACAGATGAGAAAGAAAACCACACAGACAGAGGGGCTTGGCCATGCTTGCTCTCTTGAGATCTCTGCTAGTGTTCAGCAGTGCCTTAAATCTAGGGGCAAGCCTGGCCCAATAGTTTACCCTTAGGGAGCGAGCTTTGGCTCTTGCAGCTCTGTTCTGAGAGTTTGTAAGTAGCTAGAGTTTAAATGACTTATGCCCTAACGTACTAGATGCTTGGTTCAGAGTAGGTGTTCGGGATCAAGTAGTTGAATGAGAATAGCTTACTGCTTGTGGTTTTCTTGAATGGAGGAAGGGTGGATGGTGTTGTGTAGGTCAATAGGTGTGAAGGTGAGTAATTTATAAGATGTGACTAGGAAATGGTTTGCAATCTCATATATTATCCCATTTGAAAGGCAGGTTCTTCCCGCTCCCAGTTTTGCCCCATGTAACTGAAGTTCTGCCTTTTTATGATACATTTCTAAGACTCTGTAATTTTAGCCAACTTTTGATATATTCATCCTTTGTAGTTAGCAGTTAGAAACCAAACTCTGTGGAATCCTTAATAAAGATGAACAGGCAGACGAACAGGAAGAACAGAGAAAGAAGCCCAGAGTCTAACAGTCATGAAATCCTGTAACTCAGTCCTGGAAGAAGTGAACGTGGCTTGGGCATGTGATGAGATATGATTATAAACAAAACACTAGGCACAGAGGGTCTTCAACTCCCTGTTCCTACACCTCCCACCATGCCCAGCACTGATTCCTGTACTAAGCCAACAGGTAAACCATGGCTTTCCCCAACAATAAATATCTGTTTGAATTGAATCCATGAAATATTTTTCACAAGGTACTTAACTCATCAGCATTTGGTTTCCCAATTGTACTTATTATTTATTCTCCATCTCCTTCCTAGGCATTGCAGGAGGATCCAGTAATGACTATTTGAAGTATTTGGTAGTCGGCAAGTGCTGCAAAACAACTACAGACTTAAATTATTTCCATTTCATTTTAGATCGGTTATATTTTATTCACTACCTTTTATATTTTCTGTGGTTTTGATGTCACTAAGATGCCCCTTCCACACTCCATTAAATTGACTTCATTTTCTTGACAATGAGATTTCCATTTAGTTTTCATCAACTGCTTAGATTTCCTCATCTTCAAATGCCTCATTTTCAAAAACAATAGGAAGTCTGTATGCTTCATACTATATAATGTGCAAGGCTTCCATTTAATGCATTGTTTGGCTAATTTTTTTAGGCAAATAAGCACATTAATTTGTACAAGCTATTAATACCAATTATTAATGCTTTTCATTTTGTTGGTTTCAGCAATCTCTGCATGACACATAGTGCAACAAAATGGAAATTGATTTCACCAAGTTTGGCAATTCTGCAGTGTTTTGTAACCTTTGCAACGCTGCTTATTTGAAAGGCTGGGTTTAATTATCCTTCTTTTGCCTGCTTCTCAAGATGTTGATGGGTAACAGTTCTATTGCACTTGACAGTTAAAAGTAAATTCATCTGGAGTGTTCCTATGTTGTCCTTGATGCTTGTTACATAAGGAGACTTTAATATGCCCACCAGAAAAGCATTAGCCCAGCTTATCTGAGGCTTAGTTTTTCTATGTGGGGAAAAAAGAAAGCGGGTCTCTCAGCTACAAGGCAATGTAGAAACCAGGCCTCCTGGGCAGAACAGAATGTGGTTCAGACAGTTCTCTCTGAGACTGGAACTAAAGCCCCACTGGGATTCAAGACCCTTATAAAGCAGAAGAGCTTGGATCTTCTCTCTACTGCAATACCTTTAATGTGACTTTCCAATTATACTTCCTTTTGGTGTCTTCTCATTTTAGCCCTCCTCCCAGGAACTGGCTCCCTGACCCTCTCTCTACAATGTAGCTTCTGCTTATTCAGATGTTCAAATCCCTCATAACTCTGGCTCTTTTGGCCTTTGTCACTTTTTTACCTTACACCCTTTCTGCATTTGCTCCTACTGCATAATTTGAATTGCTCAGCGCTTTCTTGTTTTGGAAGTCATTTCCACTCTAGGCTCCCACAGAGGACCCTGTCCAGCCTAGAAGCTGGCTGCCTCTGCTCCAGGAAACTGTGGTCCAAAAGTGGGGATAATAGCATGGCTTACAGTCTAGGGGGTATGGGTGCCTGGTGTTGCCCATAGCAGCTAGGTGGGCAATTTCCTTTAAAAGTGGATGTGGGTGGGTTAGGTACTGTGATTGGCCAGCACCCCAAATAATATGTGGGGACACACCTTTGAGGCACTTTTTAAAGCTAAATGTGGCAATTTGGGGACACTTTTCTCTCTTGGTCTCTCTTCTCACTTCCATACTCAAACCTTTCCTATCTTTAAATTTATTCTATCTGCATTTGAATTTCAAGTAATAAGACCATGACTTGCTAGCTATCAGATTTTCACTGACTTGAAACTTTGAAGATAAGTTCTGGTGGGGAATGCTCTTTGTTCCACTGTTTTGGCCTGTGGGGGTTATGTTTATACAAGGGTAAAATCCAGAGACACAAAGAAGGAGGTCAGAGAGTAACAGCCCAGAATGCTTGCTTTTCCGTGGGACCGACCCCTTTTATTAGTTGCTCTTAGTTTTCACATCAACACCTAGTCATGAAATGGAGCAAGAGGCTGCAATCCAGGGGTACCCTGCCTGGGATAGAGATTTAGAATATGTGAGATTATTTATATGTACAGTGACTAACTCTTAAGGAAGTACAGTCCGTCTTGGATGCATTCAAGTTGTAACTCACTGCATATTTGCTGGTGTTTCTGTTATGCTGATGTAATATTCATCGGTCTTTCCAAGCCTTCATTGAACCAGCAGACAGATGTGGTTCCAGTTTTGGAGACTTATGATCTAAATATCCTAATGCAGCATTTCCAATTTCCTGCTGATCTTGCTGGAAGATCTAATGAAAAACTGACTAGATTGCTTAAATTTGCTTTAAGAAAGAGTATGAAAGTAAGGAATAAACAAGATAGCTTTTATGTGGTCAATATTCAATTAGATCTTTTGGTCTTTATCCTGAATTTTTGGGTGGTAAGGTTGTATTTCTTTAATATTCAGGTAGAATTTTTGTATCCTAGGGGCAAATTTCTGAGAAATGTTTGAGACTGCAAGATAACACATTTTTTAAAACCTCAAGCCACAGGGATAAAGGTATTTAGTAAAATGATAGAAATAATAAAAGCCAAAACCTGATTTAAAATGCAAGTATGCTTTAGTGGAGCTTCGGGACAAGGTCCCGAGGAACAGCCTGGATTCTCAAAGCCAAGTTTGCACTGGAAACGCTCTCGTCAGCATTTCTCATTTCCGAGGGCACGCTCTCTTTCTGCCCCCTACCATGATATTACAAGGTCTCCATGTCGTTAAACACTGGGCATGCCTGGCTGGGTTCCCTCATTCTCCCTGGCCCTGCTCTCCATTGTAATAGATGAGGGTCCTCCCTGCCCTTTGAATTTGCCAATGGGTATGGGGGAGCTGGCAGTTCAAGTGGAGGTCTCACATAATCCTGGTTTTCTGGATCATTTGATTTATTTAAGTACCTGTGATGCCAAGGTCCCTGGGCATTCTTCCAACCAACCGCTTATGTTGCCATAAATAATGTCAGCTCTGGGACTCAACTGAATTAGGCCAAGGGCTGGCTACAGGGTTGTCTCTCATGTTTCTTGAAGGTCAAGATATTTGGACTATCGGTGTATAAGAGCTTCTTCGGAAATGTGCCCTAATATAAAAATTTCAGAAACATAGTCTTATTCAATATTCAATTTTTAATGCATTTCAGTATTCTACATGTAGGTTTTGTTTTGGTTGGTGTAGAGAAAGGGACCCTAGAAATCGATGTGGAGGAGAACTAGAATTTAACATCAGTAGATTAACCCTAATGGATTTACATTAAAAGGCAAAGTCCAACAGGCTGATGTCCAAGTGGCAGAAAAGAATTCAGAGACTGACGAATTACATTTTGAAATGCCAAGATCAAGGAGAAAATTCAAATTCCATTAAATTTGCTCCTGGACCCTAATGATTAATGTAAACACACCAGTCTAGTAAAAATGAACAAATCATTAACCTTGGTCATTGCAATAAATAGCACTGTAATCAATAAGTGATATTTATTCTTTCCTGCCAAATAGTTGGGAGATGAAAAATGTCTGGGCAATATTTGCAATGGACTCTCAAGAGAAGGAGAGGTCACTTCTGGCTAGCCTGCTACCACGGGAGTCTCTCGAGGAATCTGGTGTCATCATCATCACACAGAACAAACAGATTCCCGCTGCACATAACTGAAGTTAAAAGGGCCTGGGGGCTAACAATCAAAAAGTGATTCTTGTCATTTGTAAAAACTGTCCTGAGTGCTGTTTTCTGTAGAAACTGGTTCCCTGGGTCTTTTTGCTCTGTGTTCTCCATTATTTAAACACGCTGTCTTCTGTTCTCCTGCTGTTTGCTCCTGTTAACACCACTCAGGACTTAGAGAGCAGGGCATGGCCTCCCCTACATTAATCCTCTCTCTTAACCTCTGCTAGCTAAGACTGCACTGCAAGGTTTGAACACAACTTTACTGAAGGTTAGGTCATCTTGAAGAAGTAGAGCACAAAATAACTGACCACTGATTCATAAAGTGGTTGCACAGGGTCACTCTACAAAGCCCTGACACCCCCGGCCTGCCTCCCTGTGCCAGCAGCCAGCGAACAATTCCTCCCCATTTGCCACTACTCCTCCCTTTAGGCTAGATTAACTTTAGCCTAAAACTGCCTCTTTACATATTGTAAAGGTTTCTTCGTATGTAGTGAATATAACCTAACTGGATATGTAAACAGACTATACTCTGGTGCCAATCACTGAGTTTCGGCCAATCACAAGTGGCCGAAATCATGTTCAAGTAAGGCAAAGGCTGATTAGGCTAATCTGGCTGTTTCTGTACTTCACTTCCGTTTTCTGAACATTGCTTTCCTTTTCCTATGCATAAATCTTCTTCGACCACGCAGCGGGGCTGATCTCTCTGAACTTGGTTTGGGAGTTCAACTCACAAATTGTTCTTGCTCAGTTAGACTCTGTTAAATTTAATTTGTCTAATTTTTTTTTTTCACCCCTAACCACCAGGAATTTATTGAATATTTTAATGCTTTATTTGAAGTCCCATCTGTATCTGACACAGAAAATAAAAGGAGTTTCTTCCCCTTTGGGTTCCTAGCCTGTCTCCCAGCCCTCTGTTCCTACTCTAGAAGCTGCCTCATCTCAGTATGACTGCACTGGAATATCTACTTCATCCAGGAAACCCATAACGTACCATCCCACCCCGATGGTACGTTATGGCTTCTTTACCTCAAAAATGATTATACAAAAAATAAGACTGAAAAACATACTAATGTCAGACCATACTTTGTCCTATTAGAGATGTAGTTAATTTGGGGTAGTGGTAGAAAAAGATACAAAAGTTAGCAGAAGAAGTAAGGGACAGAAATACATTTGGAGTTACTGTCTTTCAATACGGGGTCTCAGATATTTTTCCATTCTGACAGCAGCTAGTTGGTTCTCTAAGTTTGTTTCACCAGTCTGGATGGACTTTGTCAAATGTTTGTGTGTGGAATGAAAAGGCATTTTGCCTGAGCTGTGTTGTTTCCCTTCCTGACATGCATAGTATTGGTGTTGCCTTGCTGGGAGAAGTCGTGTGTGTGTGTGTGTGTGTATGGGTATGCAAGCGTGGTTGCATGTATGTGCATGTGTGTGAGTGTGTATGTGTCCTTGTGTGTGTGGTGAATAATTCTTCAGTGAATTCTTGGTAGGCCTAGCAAAAGATGCCCATTTTGCACTTAGCATAGTGAGTTCATCTTTGCTTCTCACTATGCTAAAAGCAAAAATGGACATTTTTTTTTAGAAGTAGCTATAATAGTTGTCACCAATTTGCTTTTACCCAATATACTGAACACATTACTTATAGGATAGAAAATGTGGTAGCTTACATGGACTTTTTCAGGTATCTCATTCATTTGCTTGATAAATATTTAAAGACCTGATAAAGTCTTTTTAATTTTAAAATATCAGGATGTGATAGATGCAAAGAATACTGAGTCCTTTTCTCCAAAGAGTTGAGTCTAGTAGGAAGCCAGATGTGCAAATAGATTAAACAGAAGTGTCCCTCTTCATAGTGTAGGCTTGTTTCAGTTTTGTTTCCCCCAAAGCAAACCCTGAGGCAAGCATTTGGGTACAAGTTAGTTTTTTTTCCCATCTCTGTCTCTCTTTGTTTGAGGGGAAAAAAGTTGTAGGCAGTACCGTGAGAGAGTGAAGAAGCAAGATAGGGTAGGGAAGGAAGGAGATGGCAAATGAGTAGGTTACTGCCATGGGCACCTGAGGCTCAATCTTCCTGGGGCCTTTTGAGATACTGTGGACCACAACTACGAACTGTCTTCTTGAAAAGCAAGAAAGTTGAGACATTTATCCATGAATTCCCAAAGGGCTGAGGGTTGCTTCTGGGTTGTTAACTCCCAATTTTTCTGAGCTGCTGTTCACTGGCTGAACATGCTCCTATGGCTCCTTCTAGAGAAAGAGAGAGAGAGAGAAAGAGAGATAAAGGGGATTGGGGGGAGAGACAGAAAGAGCTGCAGGCACTTTGGTGTGTGCTGGAATTGTCTGCATGTGACCTCTGGGTTGGCTAGGGGCAAAAATTGCTTCAGCTCAGGGCATAGAACAGCAGCTCGTTACTTTTAATATTCACATTAAATGCCATGGAGTCCCATTCTGTCTATCACACATAATATCATTCTTTCCTCCTTGATATTCTCCTTCTTGGAATTTTTCTAAAAAATCCAGCAGTGTCCACACCATCTTAGGATCTAGGCCTAATTTGATACCATCTTTTACTGACAGAAATCCAGGAAACCTTCTCAGTCAGCTAATAGTCCTCTTATTTTTTGGTAGTTGCTGTCTTTATGCTGCTGAAACATTGATTTTAGGTAATCAGGTGCCATGCCAGCCTGTGGCTAGAAGCTCTGCAGTGATTTGACTTTGAAATACAGTAGCCTGGCAGCTTGGGGTGACATATACTCACTAAAGAAGAAAATGTGGGTGATCTAGGATCACTGACCATATCAGTGGTACTGGGTTTAAGGTGAAAGTCTTTATCTTCAATTATTTTGCTCATTTAAACTCATTTCAAGCTTTCCCAGAACTGGACTTCCAAAGTTACTAACTACTTTAGGTCTTAAATACAAACATTTCTCCAGGCATTTCTATGCTGTGATAGCAGATAGATGAGTCTGAGGGGTTTCTAATCTTGGCTACAAACTACATCTGGAAAGAGCCCTTCTTCTACCTCTTTGTCTAAGCTCTTGAGGTCAAATTTGGTCCCTGGCTCTCCAGTCTCAACACCTGACATTGTTTTCTTGCCCCACTTTCAAGGTAAACCATAATCTTCTCACAACTCTCTGTGTCTCACAGAGATGCACCAAAAAAGAAGTACAATGAAGTTAACTACATACCCTCCAAGACCAATTCTTACTATTCCTTCTGCATGGAAGGTTTTTCCCTTTACCCAAGAAAGTTCCAAGACTATGAGAGAGCCTGGAAGTTAAGGGTGAGGGTGGGAATGGGGGAGTAAATGAGGAGACATATAAAGAGACATATAAATTAATATAACTCCTTCAGAGACTAAATAAAGAGAAAGTTAAAAAGAGCTGGAGAGAGAGAGGCAGAAAGAAAGGCAGAGACACAGAAGAAAAGGAAAAAAGTAAAGAGCATATTCTTTTGTAAATCTTTACTGTAATGACAAAAACAGAACTCAGATGTGAAAAATCTTAATGTCCACAAAGGAAATACATAAACCAGTGCAAAGTACTATGGCTGCACAGGGCCATGCAGGGAATAGTTCAGGGATCACAGGTATGTGGTAAGGCATAAGAAGTATATTTCCATTGCTACTATTTGGGCAGATTAATTATATCATTTTTGGAGACAAAGTCTGGGTGTTTTCCTTTAAGAGGGCATGTGCAGGGGAACTTCCCTTTGTAAAACCATCAGATCTCCTGAAATTTATTCACTGTCATGAGGACAACACAGGAAAAACCTGTCCCCATGATTCAGTTGCCTCCCACCAGATCCTTCCCACAACAAGTGGGGATGATGGGAGTTACAATTCAAGATGAGATTTGGGTGGGGACACAGTCAAACCATATCAGTGTATGAGATTATCATCTTATTGTGTTACCTTTGTGAATGAAGGGATTTTTCTTTAAAAATGATGCCACAGTTTGCTTGTTTAGCTTACAAGCATGAAGGAGGCTGGGATAATTTCCTAAGGAGCTGTGCTGGACATGTTGAGTTCAAGTTCTAACATCCATGTTGCTCTTCAGTACTACTTCATGTGATCCAAAATCTGGAGAGTGTTGAAATTTCTCCAGACTACATTTGTAAACCACACCTGAGTGTAATAATCCCATTGTAAAAAGTACATGTTTCTACTTTGTTCATGATCAAACTCAGATGCATGCTGATTGATAAAAAGAGTTCTAACATTAATTTCTTCTGTAAATTGAAAAATAATCTCCGTCTATACATTTATACAAGTTATTATGTTGAGTTGATTTAGGTATAGTTGGTGAATACCAAAGCTAAATAGAAATATGACATGAATTTTGCAAAAAATATTTGGGCAGAGGAGCAAGAGTAGATATTGCTATTGAGGTAGAGTTTATCATCAGCCTATCCACGCCTATGTCAGAGACTTTTGGGAGAATTGCATATGGTTGGTGCAAATCATTTTACTGCCAGAATGCTTTGAGCTGAAAGAAGTTAAATATGCAATCCATTATTCTAGAACTATATTCTCACTCTCCAAGGAAGCTTCAAAACTTCTACAATGTTTCATTCATGTTTATTTCTGTTCTTCTAATAGTCCCACTCTTTATTCCAGGTAGCCATCATCACCTGGACTATTTTCTGCATTGATTGGTACATCTCCTATTCTCTCTCCCTGCTCCAAAGTTCTTCCTTTGGTATAAACCAAAGGAAGTTTATCTTTAGATTCATAGACTTTCTCACCTTTCTGAACTCTATTGATGCCCTAACATCTCAGTTCCTTGACTGTCTCAGCCACAAACTTCTCCCACAGTTCTAGCCAAAAGGAAAAACTGCCAAATTAAAACTCTCGGTTTTTAACTTTGATAACTCTCAACTCTATAGAAAGCTCATTGGAACTAAAGGGTACAATAACTGACATTAAAAATTCACTAGGTGGACTAAACAGCAGATTGGAGATAGCAGGATAGTCAGTGAAATTGAAGACAGATTAATAAAAGTATTCAATCTAGAGAAAAGAGAGAAAAAAGATTGAAGAAAAATGTATAGATCCTTGGGTGCCTATAGAAAATATAAAATGATCGAATATATGTATAATTGGTGTCTAAGGAGAAGACAATATATGACAGAAAAAAATTTGAAAAATTGTCTAAATTTCTCAAATTTGATTAAAAACCTCAAATTAGACGTTAAAGAAACTCAGTGATCCCCCAAGTAAAAAACAAAAACAAAAACAAAAAAAAAAAACAAAGAAAATCACACCCAGGCGTATGTGGTGAAACTGCTAAAATTCAAAGATAAGAGATAATTTTGAAAGCAAACAGAGAAAAATGTCACATTATGTAGAGAATGAAGATATGAATTATGGCTGGACACTCCATCAAAAACAATAGAGACCAAAAGACAATGTAATAATATTTCGAAAATGCTGAGACAGACCGTCTGAAGGAAGAGGACTGACACCCCAAATACTGTGAGTACCCAGCTATGGAAGAGGGAAAGGGAGACCCTCCTCTCCCGAACACACATCCCCACGGAAAATCTGAAGGTCTGTTTGTGGGAGAAGTTTCTGACTTTACCTGGAGCTGAGTCAATTTAGAAAGCCTAGTGGAATACATGGGTAGAAAAAGCAGCAGAAAGGCACTGGGAACTCGCTGTATCCCCTAGCAGACCATTCCTGCCTTGCACCACAGGGATCCATCAGGAGGGTGACCAGAGGAGTAGGGGGTAAAACTCCACAGGGAGAAGGAAATCTCTAGCTGAATTTTGTGACAATTTGAACAGGGCGAGAAGCCTCCTGGCCAGAACTCAGCAGAAGGTGCAAATCAGGTATGCAGACTCTGCAGGTAGGGGAAGAACCAAGCCCTTTTCTTTTGCAGCTCAAAGGTGTGTAGCCCAGGGCAAGTTTTCAAGCCTTCACCTGGAAACAGACCTCAGGGATGTTGTGGTGGGGGGCGCAGTGACTCTCTATCCTACTGTGTCCAATCTGCTGGCCCTTCAGTTTGCATGGGAGCTGGGTGAGGCCTGTGACTGCTGGCTTTCCCTACTTCCCTGACAACCTGAACGACTCAGCAAAGGCAGCCATAATCCTCCTAGGTACAAAACTCCAGTAACCTGGGAATCTCACCCCCATTCCCCACAGCAGCCACAGCAAGACCCACCCAAGGAGAGTCTGAGCTCAGACACACCTAGCCCCACCCCCACCTGATGGTCCTTCCCTATGGGCCCTGGTAGCAGAAGACAGAAAGCATATAATCTTGGGAGTTCTAGGGTCCCACTCCCCACCGGTCCCTCTTCATACTACTAAAGTTAATGCTTTCTGGAAAGTGCCACCTCCAGGCAGGAGGCCAACCAGCACAAAAATAGAGCATTAAGCCACCAAAGCTAAGGACCCTCATGGAGTCCATTGTACCCTCCGCCACCTCCAATGGAACAGGAGCAGGTATTCATGGCTGAGAGACCCATAGATGATTCATATCACAGAACTCTATGCAGACAGCCCCCAGTACCAGCCTGGAGCTGGATAGACTTGCTGGGTAGCTAGACTCAGAAGAGAGACAATAATCATTGCAGTTCAGCTCACAGGAAACCACATTCATAGGAAAAAAAGGAGGGTACTACATCAAGGGAACACCCCATGGGACAAAAGAAATTGAACAACAGCCTTCAACCCTAGACCTTCCCTGTGATAGAACCTACCCAAATGAGAAGAAAGCAGACAACCAACCTGGTAATATAAAAAAACAAAGCTCTTCAACACCCCCAAGAAATCATACTAGTTCACCAGCAATGGATCCAAACTAAGAAGAAATCCCTGATTTACATGAAAAAGAATTCAGGAGGTTAGTTATTAAGCTGATTAGGGAGGGGCCAGAGAAAGATGAAGCCCAATTAAAGGAAATCCAAAAAATAATACAAGAAGTGAAGGGAGGAATATTCAAGGAAATAAATAGCTTAAAGAAAACAATACAAAATTCTGGAAACTTTGGACACACTTTTAGAAATGTGAAATGTTCTGGAAAGTCTCAGCAATAGAATTGAACAAGTAGATAAAAGAAATTCTGAGCTCAAAGACAAGGTCTTTGAATTAACCCAATCCAAAAAGACAAAGAAAAAAGAATAAGAAAATATGAACAAGCCTCCAAGAAGTCTGGGATTATGTTAAATGACCAAACGTAAGAAAAATTGATGTTCCTGAGGAAGAAGAGAATTCTAAAAGCTTGGAAAACATATTTGGGGGAATAATTGAGGAAAACTTCCCAGTCTTTCTAGAGACCTAGACATCCAAATACAGGAAGCACAAAGAACACCTGGAAAATTCATCACAAAAAAGGTCTTCACCTAGGCACATTGTCATCAGGCTATCCAAAGTTAAGATGAAGGAAAGAATCTTGAGAGCTGTGAGACAAAAACACTAGGTAAACTGTAAAGGAAAACCTATCAGATTAACAGCAGATTTCTCAGCAGAAACCCCTACAATCTAGAAGGGATTGGGGGCCTATCTTCAGTCTCCTCAAACAAAACAATTATCAGCCAAGAATTTTGTATTGAGCAAAACTAAGCATCATATATGAAGGAAAGATACAGTTGTTTACAGACAAAAAAATGCAGAGAGAATTTGCCATTACCAAGCTACCACTACAAGAACTGGTAAAAGGAGCTCTAAATCTTGAAATAAATCCTAGAAACACATCAAAACAGAACCTCTTTAAAGCACAAATCACACAGGACCTATAAAACAAAAATACATGTTAAAAAGCAAAAATGAAAAACAAAGAAAACAAAGTTCACAGGCAACAAAGAGCACAATGAATGCAATGGCACCTAACATTTCAATACTAACATTGAATGTAAATGCCCTAAATGCTCCACTTAAAAAGAGATAGTACTACGAAATGGATAAGAACTCACCAACCAACTATCTGCTGCCCTCAGGAGACTCACCTAACATAAGAACCCATATAAAATTAAAGTAAAGGGTTGGAAAAAGGTATTTCATGCAAATGGACACCAAAAGTGAGCAGAGGTAGCTATTCTTATATCAGACAAAACTAGTTTTAAAGCAACAGCAGTTAAAAGAGACAAAGAGGGACATTATATAATGGTAAAAGGCCTTGTCCAACAGGAAAATATCACATTTCTAAATAGATACGCACCTAACACTATAGCTCCCAAATGTATAAATTAGTTACTAATAGACCTAAGAAATGACATAGACAGCAGCACAATTAGAGTGGGGGACTGCAGTACTCCACTGACACCACTAGACAGGTCATCAAGACAGAAAGTCAACAAAGAAACAATGGATTTAAACTATACCTTGGAACAAATGGACTTAACAGATATATACAAAACATTTCATCCAACAAACACAAAATACATATTTTATTCAATAGCACATGGAACTTTCTCCAAGATAGATGATATGATAGGCCATAAAAGGAGCCTCAATAAATTTAAGAAAATTGAAATTATATCAAGTCCTGTTTCAGACCACAGTAGAATAAAACTGGAAATCAACTGCAAAAGGAATCTTCAGAATAATGCAAATACGTGGAAATTAAATAACCTACTCCTGAATGAGCATTGGGTAAAAAACAAAATCAAGATGAAAATTTAAAAAAGATTCGAACTGAATGACAATAATGACACAACCTGTCAAAACCTCTGGGATACAGCAAAGGCAGTGCTAAGCGGGAAGTTCATAGCCCTAAACACCTACATCAAAAAGACTAAAAGTACACAAACTGACATTCTAAGGTCACACCTCAAGGAACTAGAGAAACAAGAACAAAACCAAACTCAAACCCAGCAGAAGAAAGGAAATTACCAAGATCAGAGCAGAACTAAATGAAATTGAAACAAAAAAATACAAAAGATAAATGAAACAAAAAGTTGTTTCTTTGAAAAGACAAATAAAATTGACAGTTCATTAGCAAGATTAACCGAGAGAAAAATCCAAATAACAACTGATACCACTGAAATACAAAAGATCATTCAAAGCTACTATGAATACCTTTATGCACGTAAACAAGAAAACCTAGAAGAGATGGATAAATTCCTGAAAAATACAACCCTCTAGCTTAATTCAGGAAGAATTAGATACCCCGAACAGACCAATAATAAGCAGTTAGATTGAAATAGTAATTTAAAAATTACAAACAAAAAAATGTCCAGGACCAGGTGGATTCACAGCAGAATTCTACTAGACATTCAAAGTAGAATTGGTAGCAATCCTTTTGACACTATTCCACAAGACAGAGAAAGAAGGAACCCTCCCTAATTCATTTTATGAAACCAGCATCACCCTAATACCAAAACCAGGAGAGGACATAACCAAAAAAGAAAACTACAGACTGATATCTTTGATGAACATAATGCTAAAATCCTTAACAAAACACTAGCCAACTGAATCCAACAACATATCAAAAAGATAATCCACCATGATCAAGTGGGTTTCATACCAGGGAGGCAGAGATGGTTTAACATATGCAAATCAATAAGTGTGATACTCTGAATAAACAGAATTTTTAAAAATCACATGATCATCTCAATAGATGAAGAAAAAGCATTTGACAAAATCCAGCATCCAGTTTTTGATTAAAACTCTCAGCAAAATCAGCATACAAGAGACATACCTCAATGGAATAAAAGCCATCTGTGACGAAACCACAGCCAACATAATACTGAATGGGGAAAAGTTAAACGCATTCCCTCTGAGAACTGAAACAAGACAAGGGTGCCCACTCTCACCACTCCTCTTCAACATAGTACTGGAAGTCCTAGCCAGAGGAATCAGACAAGAGAAAGAAATAAAGGGCACCCAAATCAGTAAAGAGGAAGTCAAACTGTCACTGCTGACGGTCTGATCATTTACCTTGAAAACCCTAAGAACTCCTCCAGAAAGCTCCTAGAACTGATTGAAGAATTCAGCAAAGTTTCCAGATACAAGATTAATGTACACAAATCAGTAGCTCTTTTATACACCAACAGCAACCAAGTGGAGAATCAAATCAAGAACTTAACCCTTTTATAATAGCTGCAAAAAATAATAATAATACTTAGAAATACACCTAACCAAGGAGTGGAAAGACCTCTACAAGGAAAACTACAAAACATTGCTGAAAGAAATCATAGATGACATAAACAAATGGAAACACAGCCATTCTCAGGGATGGGTAGAATCAATATTGTGAAAATGACCATACTGCCCAAAGCAATCTACAAATTCAATGCAATCCCCATCAAAATACCACCATCATTCTTCACAGAATTAGAAAAAATGATTCTAAAATTCATATGGAACTAAAAAAGAGCCCGCATAGCCAAAGCAAGACTAAGTGAAAAGAACAAATCTGGAGGCATCACATTACCTGATTTCAAACTATGCATAAGTCCATAGTCACCAAAACAGCATGGTACTGGTTAAAAATAGGCACATAGACCAATGCAACAGAATAGAGAACCCAGAAATAAACCCAAATACTTACAGGCAACTGATCTTTGACAAAGCAAACAAAAACATGAAGTGTGGAAAGGACACCCTTTTCAACAAATGGTGCTGGGATAATTGGCTAGCCACATGTAGGAGAATGAAACTGGATCCTCATCTCTCACCTTATACAAAAAATCAACTCAAGATGGATTGAGGACTTAAATCTAAGACCTGAAACTATAAAATTTCTAAAAGTTAGCGTTGGAAAAACCCTTCTAGACATTGGCTTAGGCAAGGATTTCATGACCAAGATCCCAAAAGCAAATGCAATAAAAACAAAGATAAATAGCTGGGACCTAATAAAACTAAAGAGCTTCTGCATGGCAAAAGGAACAGCCAGCAAAGTAAACAGACAACCCACAGAGAGGGAGAAAATCTTCACAATCTGTACATCTGATGAAGAACTAATATCCAGAATCTACAACAAACTTAAATTAGTAAGAAAAAAGCAATCTCATCAAAAAGTGGGCTAAGGACATGAATAGACAATTCTCAAAAGAAGATACACAAATGGCCAACAAACATGAAAAAAATGCTCCACATCACTAGGGATCAGGGAAATCAAATCAAAACCACAATGTGATACCACCTTATTCCTGCAAGAATGGCCATAATAAAGAAAATGTGGTATATACACACCATGGAATGCTACTTAGTCACAAAAATGAATGAAATAATGTTTTTCAGCAACTTGGATGGAGCTAGAAGCCATTATTCTAAGTGAAGTAACTCACACATGGAAAACAAAAAATCATATGTTCTCACTTATAAGTGGGAGCTAAGCTATGAGGACACAAGGGCATAGGAATGATACACTGGACTTGGGGGCCTTGACGGGGAAGGTTGGGAGTTAAGGGATAAAATACTACATATTGGGTGCAGTGTACACTGACTCGGTGACAGGTGCATCAAAATCTCAGAAATCACCACTAAAGAACTTTTCCATGTAACCAAGAACCACCTGTTTCCCCAAAAATGATTGAAATTAAAAAACTAAAAAACAAACAAACAAACAAAAATCTTGCTGAGATTTTGATAGAAATTACAATAAACCTGAATATCAAACTGGAGGGAAAAACAAAAAACATAAACATTCTAGTGTTTCTGGATCAAAAACAAGTAATGTTGAGGTTTTGAAGAATATGTTTCCTATACAATTTTCTAAATATATGTGGATTCTGTTATAACTGAGATAATATTATAGATTTTATTCTGTAACTTTTCTCAATTACTATAATAGGAAAGGATTATATTCAATATCACTGACTTTACTTACACAATGGGTTTAGTTGCTGTGTAGTATTTTGTTCTATGGTTATTGAAAAATGTACATAATCTATCACCTAAACAAAAGAATATGGTTTTCCCTTCTAATTTTCTTAAAAGACATCTGACTATTTAAAAGCAAAAACAGGCTGGGTACAATGGCTCACACCTGTGGTCCCAGAACTTTGAGAGGCTGAGATGGGTGGATCACTTGAGGTCAGGAGTTCGAGACCAGTCTGGCCAACATGGTGAAACCCTGTTTCTACTAAAAATACAAAAATAAATTAGCTGAGTGTGGTGGTGAGCACCTGTAATCCCAGCTACTCTGGAGGCTGAGGCAGGAGAATCACTTGAACCCGGGAGGTGGAGGTGGCAGTGAGCCGAGATCACGCCACTGCACTCCAGCAAGACTCTGTCTCAAAAGTAAATAAATAAATTAACTAAAAGCAAAGAAGTAACATTTTAAGGTGGAGTTTATAATGAATATAGAAGGAAAAGAGATGACAACAATGGCACATAGGATGAACGGGAAGGCCAATAGAATTACACTGTGGTAAACTTTTCCATTTGTGAATGGGAAACAGGAAGCGTGAAGTGAGGAGTGTGAGGAAGGAAATACCACGTAAGGAGTGTGAAGTGTCAGAGGTGAAGGGTAAAGGGATACAATATAAACTCTAATGAGCAGCCAGTGTTGAAAACCTGCTCTCTCCTAGGTGGTTGGATCTACTTCCAAGGCTTTACAAGTTATCTCTATGTTGCTATGCTTTTAAATACATCATTTTAAAAGCAAATGCACACTTTTAAAGCAAATTAATGATTAGGCTGAGCTCACACGGAATAATGTCATATCCTTCTCTTCCTTGGCACGGCATTTTCCCTCTATTACAATCTCCTCCTCTAGCCTCTGAGAGCATGAGAACATCCTAAAACAAATACCCTTGAAGTTTTCCCTAAAAACAAAACAAAAGAAGGTGACATGGAAACCAAACCCAAATACAGTAGTGGAGAAAGGTAGACGATGATTCTCTTAGGAATGCCTCTCAGATTTTTATTTCTTCGGGATTTATGAATTTGTAATTATTTCCATGATTGCACAAAGGCTTATAGTTACAACCATTGAATCCAATCAACAGTTGAGACTATTTAGAATATCAGAGATATATTTTTAAGTTTAACCATAAGAAACTCTTACTAAAATTTCACTATGTAGAACCCGGCTTCTAGGTTTTCCCTTTATGCTTCCAAGATAATAAATGTGGTAATGGTTTATTCATTCAATAAATATTTATTGAATGCTTACTATATTCCAGGCAGTGCTCTCAGGTGCTGAGCTTACAGCAATGAACAAGTCAAAGTCCTTGCTTTATGGAATTTATCTTCTAGTACAGGGAGACAGTAAGCAAGCAGACAATTCAGGAAGAAATATTGCCAGAAAGAAAAAGCAGTATGAGGGGAATGAAGAGGAGGGAAGCGTGTGTGAGTGATCAAGGGGACCTGTTTTAGAGAGGGGTTCAGCAAAGGCCTCTTTGAGGATATGACGTTCGATCAGAGGCCATTAAGGTATTTTGCCTTGAAGTCTACTTTGTCTTATATTTTATTTCCCAGCAGTCATAGATTGGATTTTCTGGAAGCAGAAGCTGAAACAGACTTTGAGGTGCACAGTGTTAACTAAGGATCAATTCCTGTGAGAGGAAGGGCAGGGGGAGCAGGATTGGGCAGAGGGAGATGTTGAAGTGTCATGCCTTGGCTAATCTGTGTCGGTCACACAGGTCTGATTTTAAAAAAACATTTTCCTGGTAATAGCCTTGTTCATCTAAAAGTTCAAATAATCAATTATACTGTTAAGTAAGTTTGAATAAATACTTGATAAGTGTTAACTATATACTAAGCACTCTGATAAGAACAGGACAGGAAGGAGAAGGAGAAATTCTGTCCTCATGGAGCCCTCATGTCCAGAGTGATAAGGTGTATGCGAATAATTTCAATTCAATGTGGAAACTGTATTTAAAAGGGCTCACTGTGCATCAGAGGGCATGCTTAAATGATTTACCTGGAAGTACATTTGTAGCTAACTGACCTGGCAGGCTCATTGGTATACAGTCTTCCTCAAAAATCAAGTATCCCACTGGCACAATCTTAAGGTTATATTTGGAAGCAGCAGAAGGTTGATAGACCTTACTCTCAGAATAGCCCAGATCGAGGACATCTCTTCCACACTTTATCAGTCAGGACTCTGGGACTTCAGCTGATGGGTTTTGGGAACATTTGAACAGATAATGGATAAATAAAACTTTCTTTCAAGTAAGAGAATAGGCCCGTATTACTTTTCCACTTAAGCCCTCATAGTTACAGCTGTACACAATGCATAGAAAAATAATTTCCCTACCTTCAAGAGATTTTTCTGTAAAGGAGCAATACATAGATACTTGGAAGATATTTATATGTTACAACACAGTATATATAACTTATTTGTATTCAACTAATGTCTAAACGCTCTGTTAAAGAGGATCAAAGAGAGAACCCTTTCTAATGTAAGATAAAAGAAAACTGGAAATTCTAATGAAATGAAAAAAAGTAAAGACAAAAGTTGAATAGGAAATAAACCTCCTGAAGAGAACTGCATAAAATTTTCATTTAGAAAAATACAGATACTTTACTTCAGAATGAGACTATATCAACAATATAATTATTGTGACTATTAGTTTTTATGCATTTATTTTTCTTTATGCAAATAAAGAAATACTTGTTGAAGAACCCTAGGAATGGTTGAAAAGGAGAAATAGTACTACCCACAGTACTAATATTCACACCTCAAGAATAACTATTATTGCCATATTTCTGTGTATTGTATTTTTTTCATTTAACTTTTATAACCTACCTTCTTTTCATATCACGATATAATACTGGGGTGAAAGGGGATCTCAAGTTCTAGGACAGAAGAATCACATAGAAGCAGAGAAGCTTTATTTCAATAGCTTTGAGTGTGAAGGATGACTTTGCTATGAAATTCTTAAATGTTAGTGTTGCTAGCTCAGAGCACCCCAATCTATAGGAGAGACTTATTTTATATACGGAAGAGGATAGAGTGATTGTTTACTGAGAACAAGTTTACTTATTTAGGGAATTATTTCTTGTTATTGGAGTTATTTTACTTTCTAATCCTTTTCCCTTGAATGCTGACTTAGGTGTGCATTTCCTGAGAATCACCATTGAGGCCTGGGAAGCATGGGGCAAATCATCCATTGTCTGATGGAATTTGTCCTCTGACTAAAATTATCTGCCCATTTGCTAAGTAATGTACAATTTTAGGCTACATAAATGAGGCATGTTAAAAGCAAAGAAGCAAAACATGTCCCTGTGGCTTTTTGAGGCCATCTCTGAATAAGAAAATTTTTACCTGTGTCTGTTTGACTGTTTGTCAACCCTCTAATACACTTGGACAGGCTCCTGACTGCATTTCACTTTGGTGCTCTTCCTGGGATGATATGTTTGACATGTGATCTCTGCATGAGGAACTGCAAAGCAAAGAAATCAGCTAAGCCTTCTGAGGTAGAAGGTGGACTTTGTGATGCTCGTAGGGTTCAAACTGAGATCTTAGTAGGAGACTGTACAAATTCACTTTGCAATGTACTGAAGGAAAATTCTTTTGTCTGACAGGTACAAAACAGCCCCTTTCCTTTCCCCTCCAATCATTGGCAATAATTTAAATTCAGAAAGCTGCTATTCCTGAAAAACACTTCTTTATTTAACATCTTCTTCATTACATCATTTCTTGTTGTTGCATGAAAAAAAAAAAGAGCCATGAAGGAGACCACTACTAAGGTAGCATTGCTCTTTTGTTTAATTCATGAGAAATATAATGTTTTTCTTTTTTGTTTTTAACTAATTCAATGTGGCTGAAAATAATAGTGAAATACTAGTGATCATGTAAAAAAAATGAACTAGACTGATTAGGAGAGAATATACACAACCATTGGGAAGCATGTTAATGAGAATACCAATTTTCCTTGGTAAATGCCCACAGAAGCCAAAGTAGAGTTGGGGCTCTCTCTTTTCTTGGGCACATTATACATTTATGGAAAGAGAGATGCTGACCAGGTACAGCGGCTCCTTCTGGTAACCCCAACACATTGGGGGCTGAGGCAGGAGGATCACATGGGTCAGAAGTTTGAGACCAGCCTGGGCAACATAATGAGATCCCATCTCTACAAAAAATACAAAAATTAGCCGGGTATGGTAGCACATGCCTGTAGTCCCAGCTACTTGGGAGACTGAGGCAGGAGGATCCCTTTAGCCCAGGAGTTCGAGTTTGCAGTGAGCCATGATCGTGCCACTGCACTCCAGTCTGGGTGACAGAGCGAGACCCAATCTATCTCAAAAAAATAAAAATGAATAAGAAAGAATGGTGCCTCTTTACCACACACTAAAAACTAAGTAGAAGTTATCAGTTTAGAATGATGGGGTTATAATTATTTTAAAAATGGAGAATCTTACCTGGTTTCTATTGCCTTCCACTTAATTAGAAGTTTTCTGTATTTCACAAGCTGAGAGGATCAGTAGTCGACATATAGGTTAACTTCCTGTTTTCAGGGATCTTGGAACTGATGCTCTTAGAGGTGTGGCGATTAAGTCAGAGTTCTTCCTGAGTGACCAGCATCATCCCGGAACATGTACGCATGCAAGCACATGAATCCTACAGCATTCTCTTCATGACCATTTGCTCTAGCCAATGGTCTTCATAATCTCAACTTGCCTTCTTATGTCAGGCGTCAGAGTTAAGCAAATGTAAAAATGTTTCTCTTCATTTCTACTTTTCATTGCCAATTATTCCAGATAGAAATGAAGATTGAATAATAGAAATCTAAAGGTTAATAGTATTATTTTCATCCTGAATATAAAAGCCTTGGCTTTTGGA
Source organism: Theropithecus gelada (assembly GCF_003255815.1). NCBI lineage: Eukaryota > Metazoa > Chordata > Mammalia > Primates > Cercopithecidae > Theropithecus > Theropithecus gelada. The sequence goes on from NC_037680.1 coordinate 28,438,421, forward strand.
GCTTAACCATCATACTTTATAAATGTTAAGGGAAGTCAAGATCTGACAGCAAGTATTTCCCCTTTGGTTGTGAACATATTGAACTTGAATTAGTTCAGTGCTCTCAGCATTTAGTTTTTAAGGCATGTTATATACGTGTTCACACCATAAGAAACAAAGTCTTAGAACAGAATGTTGATTTTGTGTTTTCAGATGGTTCAGATGCCATCAGAAAAGGACAACAAAGATGTTAATTGCACATCTGTTTGACTGCTTCCAACCTTTTCAATAACCTTTCAGGACTTCGATGCTTTTTGGTTTAAAGTTGCATCAAATGATTTTTTTTTTAAATAGGATGGTTAGAGGTTATATAAGAGGCAATATTTTATTATTATGACTTGGAGAATGACACTAGAATAAAATCTTAAAATATTTATTCTGTAATTCTCAACTTTGAGAATATAAATGCCATCCGACCTGACAGTGAGAGTGAAATGTGTCTCTGCTTGCCTGCATGTGCATTCATGTGCTTTGGGCTAGGGAATGAATGTCCACTTGGAACAGGAATGAAAAGAAATTATAGAATGTGTAAGCAAAAACTCAGTTGTATGTAAGAAAACGCAATTCCCCCTGAAGAAGAGAAAGAGCTGGAGTCCTTTAAAATTAACTGCCTGTTTTTCTGTGGCTAGTGAGCCTTATCTCTCCCTTTCCCAGGCATTGTGAAGACTCTGTTTCTCTGGCTGTGCAGCTGCAAGGTCACTAGACAGATAATCTCAAGTCATAAAACATGTTGTTCCTTAAAAAGTAAGAAATAATGCAACGCATGTCTTAATTGAATAACTATCTTTGTTTCTCGTTTCTGTAATATACTCCCCCCTGCACAAATCTCCCTGTACCCCACAAAATGCCTAAAAGGTAGCTTGAGTTTTTGTTTGGGGCTCAGTCCTTTGGATGTTAATCCAATTGGGTCGGTGCGCCTAAATAATTAAATAATTCCTCCTCAACCCCTCGGTCTCTCTGATTCCATAATTATCCCACTGCACACTCACTGAAAAGCCAAGTGCAGGCATTGCCAAGGATAGGGTACTGCTCTTCACACTCTGAGAATACTAACTCACATAGGACAGTGGAGGGTTTTGTGTCTAATAATGGGATTTGTGAGGATTTAAGCCAGGAGGAAGAATGGTTACCACCATTAAATATCTATCTCTTCCTCCTACAGCTTTGTCCTCAGAAAAGCAGGCAAGCTTTTTTATTTCTAGGACTTGAAGAGCAAATTCAGTTTATTATCATAGACCTGGACTGAGGGCTGGGATTATGGTGTATACAGTTTGTTGCCTACTCAACAGCAAATCCATCTTCTTCCTTGCTAACAGAAGCATAAATAGGTGACAAAGTGCTCAGAGAAGGAGAGCCCCCTTCAAACTCCCAGGGATTCTGGGAAATGCTTTTGTCTCTAATAAGTAGGGTGAGCATATATCCCAATTTTCCTGAGATGGCACTGGTTTATGTGTATTGTTCTTGTATAATTATGAATAGTGCTTCATTCACTTTTAAATATATTCTAGTTTGTGTTGGTGTGGATGTGATGAAAAGGGAACACTTTTACACTGCTGTTGGAAATGTAAACAACCACTATGAAAAACAGTAGGGAGATTCCTTAAAGAACTGAAAGTAGAACTACCATTCAATCCAGCAATCCCACTACTAGGTATCTACCCTAAGGAAAAGAAGTCATTATGTGAAAAAGACACATGCAAATGCATATTTATAGCAGTAAAATTCATAATTGCAAAGATATGAAACCAATGTAGGTGTCCATCAACCAATGAGTGGATAAAGAAAATGTGGTATATACACACCATGGAATGCTACTTAGCCACAAAAAGGAATGAAATAATGTGTTTTGCAGCAACTTGGATGGAGCTGGAGTCCATTATTCTAAGTGAAGTAAATCAGGAATGGAAAACCAAACATGGTGTGTTCTCACTTATAAGTGGAAGCTAAGCTATGAGGATATAAGAATGCATAAGAATGATATAATGGACTTTGTGGACTCAGGGGGGAAGGTTGGGAGTAAGGGATAAAAGATTACATATTGGGTACGATGTACACTGCCTGGGTGAGGAGTGCACTAAAATCTCAGAAATCACCACTAAAGAATTTATCCAAGTAACCAAAACCCACCTGTACCCCAAAAACTATTGAAATGAAAAATCAAAGAGATAAAATAAAAGTAGTCTAGTTTGAATGATAAATCATATGATTTTCTCTGCCTCCAGTAATGTAAAGTGATTGTATGATGATTGGAGCTCAATCGTTGAACTATTTTATGACTATGAAGATAAGTGCCAATAAAGAATCAGATCTAGAGCCAACTGATTCTGGAAGTTCAGTGGCTCTGGATTTGATGGTGAAAGTGAAGGCTTGTTTTTCTCATTTACTTTCAGAAAAACATTCTGTTACTTGTAGGAAGAGTAGGAAGGAAAGGAGGAACAGGCATATGGCCTTTCCATGAACTTTTACTCAGCAGTAGACAAACCATGGTTCTTCTATTTTTCACCATTCCCATTCAACCAAATGTAATTTCCAGAATTCCTAAAGAGGAAACATGGAGAAAATAATAAAAAATATAACTCAGAAATCTTACCCAAAGTGATTCAAAATCTGCCATTACTCCTGCAAAGTGATGAGTCAGTATCATCCTCCCCGCCCCCGTTGTCATCAGATGGGTCTGGGGACTCAATAATTTGACTTTTACATCACTGAAGTGGCTAGGTTCAAAATTGACATTTTCTTTATAGATATGACATTCCTGGTGTACTATTTTAGTGGTGGATATTTTATTTAAAAACTCTGAAAATCATTCTTGATTCTCTTTAAATTATATTGAAAAGAGAATACATTTCCATTTACTTACTTGCAATCACTTTAGAAAAAAGATGAGTGAAACAGAAAATTTCCAGATGGTTTTTACTGAAAAAATGACTTGTTATCTAACTAATCTATGTTCAGCCAAAGCAAATGAAAATCCATTTAAGATTGTTTTAGTATTGATACCAAACACCAAATTGTTCATATCTCTTCCGTATATATATGGATAAAAATCGATTATAACTTATGAAACATACCTACTGTCTTTCAAGAGAGAAACATACACAGGGAGAGGATCACACATAATTCCTAGCACATTATTCAGTGAGGCACTTTTTTTTGACTTTCTTCATTGCACTGTTATTAGATAATGACGTAGTTCTATGGGGTTTTGGTTTGATAGGAACTGGACACTTAAACAGGGTAGTTTTATTTCCATTGCCTTAGATAGTGCATCTTTTCTGGCTTTGTCTCTTTAAAAAAAAATGTTCTTTTTCTTGCTCCTTCTCCAAAAGTCCATATGTACTTACGGCCAATTGAAGAGTGGTAGATCAGTCCTTGGGTCATTGATTTGTCTGAATTAGTTCAATGCCCTTATATATCTGTAGTAATCTGCATCAGGGAAAGAATTAGTCTTCCAAGCACAACTTCCTCTCTTCCTTCTGTTGGATCCTATGACCATCTTGGGTTTCCTCTGTGGCAGAAGCATGGATATTGTAGTTGACAGCTCTGCGAAGACTACGTGGTGTGAAGAGAAAACTTAACACCCGACACTCCTACTAGCATCATATAAAAGCGTTCATCTCCCTGTACACTTGTGAAAGTGATTATTGCTTTTTTGCATCCCAATGGCAAAGATTTTAAAAAATTGGTATCTCATTTCTGTTTTAATTTTTTTTCTTCAATGCAGAGGGTGTATTTTTTTGTTATTTCTCTTCTTTTTTAAAAATGGTCCATTCCTATCTTTTCCCTTTCCACCGGAGTGTATTTTTTTTAGCTTGAATTTCTTGCAACAAAAACGTGTGTCTGTGTGTGTATGTGCATAAGACAGTGGTCCTAAATTGGGCTTGGGGTTGAGGAAGTAATGTCAGAATCATCTTACCTCCATGTAAATATGGCTGGATGAGGAAAAGGAAGCCGGATATTAATATTTCGACAAAACAAGATATTCTGGTACCCTAGCTAATTAATTAACTCATCAATTCACTCATTTGTGCAGTCATTTCACAAATATTTATTGAGTGCCTACTGTTTTAGGCACTGTTCTAGGACCTGGAGCCACAGCTGCAGTGAGACAACACCCCTGCCTGCATGGAGCTTGCATTGCAGTGGAGAAAATATATGACAACCAGCACATGACAATGAGCACTGTGAAAAGAATAAAACAGAGTAAAAGAATAAAATGGGATAGCGGTGGGAAATTTAAATACCACAGTCTTAACCTCACCGTAAATGTTAGATAGCCTTTTGGACAAAGAAGGAAGAGTTATCCTTTGGCAACCTTTCCCTCCCTCCCGTCTTCTTTTCCTCCCTCCCTTCTGCTTTTCCCTCCTTCCCTCTTTCTTCCTTTTGCAACTGCAATTAGGACAAGTAAGGCAGATGCAGTGAAAAGATCTAAGGTTTTTTTTTTTTTTTTCTTTTTCTTTTTCTTCATGGAAAAGCCTATTCCTGGTGAATATTTTATCATCCCCTCCAAGGAGACAATTCAACCTTGGTGAAATTGGCTTGTACTTGAGATGAATAGATGTCTTTTAGGTCCCATCAGCTCTCTTTCTTCATTGCCCAATTCCCAAAGGTGACTGAGGTATGCACAGAGTATTCCATGACCTCAGAACTTTCACATTAACACGCTTGGCTAACGAGCTTTTTCTTGGCCTGTATGTGTTGGCTTATCTCCATTTTTGAATAGAGGAGTAATTAATTTTCAAGCATTCTTCTTGATTCAGTCAGAGAGCTAATGATGTTGAGCATAAAAATACTTCTTCTAAAATGAAATTTATGCCAGTTCACTTCTGTCCAGCAGTTCTTCACTCTCAAGCTTCTTTTTTCAGCTTGTTTCAAATTAAGCCTTTTAAAATCTCCTTGTCCTCATTTGAGCCTGTTTTAGAGGAGCAGTCTTAGAGGAACATTGTCATAGTGACCCTCACTTATCTTACCAATTCAGTTCACAGCTTCTAATTTAGTGGACTCTGTTTATGAGTATTTGTATACATTAGCATAATGTTCTCAGTGACTCCTTGGCCTTTAACTTTTCCTCTGAAAATTTAAGTACCTCTTTCTTGAGATTTCTGTAGACCAGTATCTGGGCATTTGTAATGGTCCTTTAAAATTAAAGTACAATTCATATATTAACATTAAATAAGTGGCTGGCACACTAATCCCATTGTCTTCTTACTGGAGAAGAGAGAACAATAGTGAAACAATAAAGTAGCAAATATAAAGACATCGAATATGCCTGCCTACATATTTGCTTGCTAGCAATATCTCCAGTGCAATGGAATCACATTCGCATGCAGCAGGGAAGTGGGACAAAAGGAGAGATTCCTTCTGTTCCTTTCTTTGTGCCAAAACTTCAGGTCAAATGTTTTTTCCAATTACTCTTTTAATTGTTACTATTTACATTCAAATGTGGATTACCAATGCTAAGAGTGGCAGATTATTTAGGAGTGTTCCTAATCCAAAATTGACTTCAATTTAGCTTTGAAATGCACTTTGGTGCTTTAATTTTAAGATGGGATCATGAAGATTCATAATATTTCACACAACGTGTGGTATCTAGTTCAATTATTTAAGGAAGTAAGTAAGCTGAAAAGGGGGTAGTAATGTGGTCAGAGTGTGGACAGCATCAGGCATGCCAGAATTCTCATCAAGACTATGCTGTTGGAGAAAAAGGTGACCTCAGAAATGGTGGCAGTACTTATCTCATCAGATATTTGAAAGGATAAAAGAGAGAAACGCATGTAATCACTTAGCGAGGGGCTCAGTACGTGATAAGCTTCCAATGTGAATTATTATTATTGTCACTATTTGAATGCGTCAACTACTGGATGTATGTATTGGATTTTGAAATGTCAGACAAGGTTTCATGTGAAAATCTTTTAAAAATGTATTATCATAGGCTTTGGAAAATGTGTTATCAAGGATAAGAAACCAGACGAATGCCAGCGAATGTAAACTAAGAACTACATAAGTGCTTCTCTGGATCAGCAAGGCCAAATGTGAGGTCGTGTAGGAGCTGGTGCTGGGCCTATACATTTTTATGTCTTTTATAATTGTTTTGAAGGCAGGAGAACAGAAGTTGCCAACTTTGCAAAATTACTCAAACTCTAGGAATGTCTAGTAGCTATATTTTTTTAGAAAGCTAACAGAAGGATCTGTTCTGGAGTGTTTCAAAATGAGGCAGATAAGCTTCAATGTGGCAAATATACAAATAATGCCTTTTTTTATAACATGTATGAAAGGTGAGCTAACAGCTTTGGTCCCGGCCAACCAGACCAGTTGCTGTGTTCCTTAAAGCTGCCACAAAGGCCCAGGAAAGGCTGGGCAAGAGATGGAGGGAGGCTCCTCATTGCAGAGCTTCCCCACCTCCTATGTAATCACTGCACATTGTGAACTTAGGAAAAACATAATGAATGTGGACCCAGTCCAAAGAAGGCAACAAAAATGATCAGGAAGCCAGAAGGACATGTATAAAAAGAAACTCCAACACTGGCATTTCATCAGCAGCTTCTGAAACCTTAGAAATGTTGAAGCTGGGAATATTCAGAGAGAATATACCAAACACGTTAACACAATTATGAAAAAGGAAAATGAATTTGTTGATTAAATTTTGGCCTATTAAGATAGGTGGGATACTCCTCAAGGTTTAAAAGAGACTGTTAGTACATATGAAAAAAAATAGTTTCAGAGCAATAATGAATATCTGAAACTTATCAGATCAAATAAAAATAATGAAACTTAAAGATGGTAATAATGAATTATTAGATTAGAGCTTCAGATCAGGTTATTTGGGCAAAAGAAGGAAGTTTAACTTAATGATGATGCCCCGGTTGGCAACTTCAACACATGGTTTCATTTTCTTGGTTTCATTATAAGAAAATTAGATTGAATTGTTCATCAGTCCTATACAGTAAGGCAATATCTCCTTTTTTTAAGGTGTTAGTCAATTTGATAAATGTGTTGTATTCTTTTATGAGATGGTCAGTTGGGTGTGGCCATAAGAAGAGATATAGGAGAGGTTCAGGAAAACAAAGTCTGTTATGCTTACAGATCCTAAAGACAAGAGGAAGTCATGCCACACCTCACAGGGCCACATGAGAAAGACACCAGGTGGTCAGAAGGAAGAAGAGTTTAGGTCACTGCCTTTATTGTGGTTTCACAGAAAAAGGCAGGGCAGGGCCAGGTAAATAGTTTTGGACTGGTTAGCTTGAATAATTTCCACAGGCTTTGGACTTAGGTGTGGTGCCTAGTTATCTGGCACCTGGCCTGGGGAGGATTAAACAAAAAAATATTACCCCCTGGGGTGTATGGCCAGATAGAGGAGGTGTGGCTCTGGATTGGTTAGTTCGCATATAGATGTGACCCAGGCTGGGCCCTTTGCTACCTGTAAGAATTGACCAGCCCCAAGAAAGGCAGCTTCTCCCTAGCCAGAAAGATTTTTTAAGACATCAAAACATAAAATACAGAAAATTTTAAAAATTACAATAAAGTAAAAATCTATTTTGATAAAAATTTTAATTGAAATATAATATGCATATAGAGAAATGCACAAATCAAAGTGATGAATTAGCACAAAGTTAACCCACTCATATACTACCATCTAGATCAGGAAATTGAACCTTCCCAGCATCCCAAAACCTCACTGACACTTTCCCAATCCCTATGCCTTTCTTCCGCCTGCCCTTTCCCCAGCCAAAGGTGACCACTGTCATAACCTCCAATACCATAGATTAAGCTGCCCTATTTTTGAGCTTTTTACAAAAGCAATTATATGGTATATATTCTTTATTTGTCTGACTTCTTTATTCAAAATTATGTTTAGGAGATTCATTTATATTGTGTACTGTGGTAGTTTATTCATTTTTGCTGGTTATTATTCCTTTATATGAATATACCGTAATTTATTTATCCATTCCAATTGTGGACATTTGGGTTGTTTCCACCTTGGGGCCATTAGGAACGAAGCTACCATTGCTATCTTGTACATGGATTTTGGTGCACATTTAAAGCCTGTCTGTTGAGTATACACCTATGAGTTGGATTCTGAGACAGGGTATGCCTATAATTAACAAATTTTGGAAAAAGATAGAAAAATTCCACAACTTCCCTTCTCTACATCAACTCCTCAATGTTTTCTGCATGTTGGAAACTATCTTTTCTGCCACATGAAGCAAGGAGATGACCTTTACTTCTGGGTCAATACTAAAAGGAGAAACATACATTCTGAAGCTGCTGGGTGTCATGGCTTATTGGGCAGTTTCAGACCCTCAGAATTTAGTAACTCTGTGAATCTCCATGAAAGGTGCTGCTTTCAGGGCACCTGCCTTCCTCAGGCCACAGAATTCGCTTTCACATGTGGATAAAGCTTCTTCGCATTGACAACTCTGTAACATCTGGAAGTGGACTTTGATATTTTCCTTTGCTAATAGATACTGCTATCTAATGAAGGGTGAATTGCAACCTCATGTTTTCTGAGACTTCAGGTAGGGCTGCCTGGTACATTGCTTTATTGATGTTAGATAATTGGAATTTTTGGATCTGCACCTAGGGGACAGTCAAGGCTTTAGAGTAGAAGGTATGGGTGCTATCCTTTCACTGACTGTTTGAATGCAAACAAAGTGCTGCTTTTGTAAAATATTTAATATCCCTAAGAAAGGACTCAGTCAGCACCCCTTCGGTGAGTATGTCGATTCCCACAAGATTGATATGACTTGCATATTCTGCAGAGACCTCATTTAGCCTTTACGTTGTATTTGGTTATGTATAGAAACATAGTGCCAAACTTAATTTCATATCTGCAGTTTTTGAGCACTTGCTGAGTGTTTTATGTGTATGACCTCATTTGCTTTTCCAAACAACCCTATGAGTAAGATGCTACTATTATCTCTTCTTATAAATGGAACAATGAAGACTTATAAAAGTGAAGTACCAATGGTAAGTAAGTGGCCCTCATTGGAGGCAGATTCAGAACTCAAACTCAAGTTTTCATGAATTCTACTACTGAAATTGTGGGCTACTTTGTACACAGTCTCCTTGCTCCCTACTAGACTCTTTTGGTCTTTGACTTGTGATCAATCTAGTCTTGTTTCTTGGTTAGTAAGTTGGCAGGCTTCCGGTCTCTGTCCTGTAGGAGTATTTTCATCATTACCGTCTTCCTTCAGTTATTGCCTCAGAATTCTTTCAGCCAAGGAGGTAAGTACTGCCTCTGCTCCCAACCCCATCAGATTATATTCTGGCACTTTTGTACAAGGCTATATCCAGCACATAGATTTTCCTCTAAAGCTTTCTGTTTATTGGTTGATATTTGAATACCAATGCTCATTCAGGAACCGTGCTGCAAACTATGGCATGTTGATGGTTTGCAATGCCATAGTTATTCTACATGGCATGTTAATACCTGAGAATGGTGTATAATGTTAAATGGAAAAGACAGAATATAAAGTGGCATGCAACAGCTAATTATAATTAGAGATTTGTGCCTGTACATTAATAAAGACTGGAAGATAGTTTTCATAAGGCTGGTATTAATCACTTATTATAGTCTTCATTGTGTGCTAAGTTGCTTAAAAGAACTAATAAATAATAGCTTGATTTGGAAAAGTGATGTAAAAATAATTGAAAGAGAACATAAACCAAGGATCGTAAGTGGAAATTATACTAATACCTTCTTTGAAATCACATTTACAGTTTATAAAGTATATGCACATATATTTTCTTATTGGAGGCTCCTAACAGTGAAATAAGGGAACAGGTATTATCTGCCTTATTTTATAGAAGAAGGATTTGAGACTTAGAGAAGTTGTTTGATTTGCCCTGGGTCACAAGGGGTAGGACAAGGATTTAGCCCAGATATTTTTGTGTGTTTTTGAGATGAAGTCTCACTCTGTCACCCAGGCTGGAGTGCAATGGTGCGATCTCGGCTCACCACAACCTCTGCCTCCCAGGTTCAAGTGATTCTCCTGCCTCTGCCTCCCAGGTAGCTGGGATTACAGGTATGTGCCACCATGCCTGGCTAATTTTTGTATTTTTAGTAGAGACGGAGTTTCACCATGTGGCCAGGCTGGTTTTGAACCCCTGACTTCAGGTAATCCTCCCACCTTTGCCTCCCAAAGTGCTGGGATTATAGGCATGAGCTGGCCCAGATTTGACTCTAGGTTTAATGTTCCTTTTATCATATCATGTTTTATCATATCATGTTGCTTTCTTTTTTACCAGAGGACAGAGCTACTAGCATTGGCTGCATAGCAGTAAACTTATATGCCATATGATATCCATTAAAATTTAAAACCAAATCAGCATTTGCAAACTACATCTTCAAAGCCATCTTCATCGAGAAACTCTGGCCAGTTACACATCTCTAACCAAACCTCAATCTAATAAATTACTTAAGCTGTGAAGAAGAAAAAATATAATGTGACCTAAATCCAATCTTCCTTAATCCATTCTTTTGGGCTATAAAATAAATTCTCAAGTATATGGTAGGTTTTATTTTCTTCCTTTTAAAAACTTAAAAAAAATTTTAAATTGTGGTAAAATCCAAGTAACTAAAAATTTTCCTTCTTACCAATTTTTAAGTGTATGATCTAATGATACATTAAGTGCATTCACATTGTTGTGTGACCAATGGCTAGAACTCTCTTCATCTTGTGAAATGGGAAGTTGGTACCCATTAAATCACTACTGCCCATTTGTTTTCCCTTCCCTGCAGGCCCTTGCAACCACCATTCTTTCTGTCTTTATGAATTTGACTACCCTAGGTGCCTCATATAAGTGAAATCATATGCTATTTGTCTTTTGTGACTAGCTTGTTTCATTTGGCATAATGTCCTCATGTTTCATCCATTGTATCATGTATCAGGATTGCCTTCCTTTTTAAGGCTACACAATATTCCATTATATGCATATACCATATTTTGTTTATTCATTCATCTGTTGATGGACATTTGCGTTGTTTCTACCTTTTGGGCATTGTGACTAATGCTGCTATGAACATGAATATACAAAGATCGTTTGAGACCCTGCTTTCAACTCTTTTGGATGTATATGCAGAAGTGCAATTGCCGGATCATGTGGTCATTCTATTTTCAGTTTTTGGAGGAACTGCTATATATACAGTTTTTCATAGTGCCTGCACCATTTCCACCAACAGGAAATGAGGCTTCCAATTTTTTCTTATCCTTGCCAACATTTGTTATTTTGTATATTTTTGTAGCGAACATCCTATGGCTACAAGGTGACATTTCATTTGGTTTTGATTTGCATTTTTGTAATGATTAGTTATATTTTTTTGCAAGTGGTAAAACTATTTGAAATCTTTTTCTTTTTCTTTTTTTATCATACTTTAAGTTCTGGGATACATGTGAAGAATGTGCAGGTTTGTTCTGTAGGTATACATGTGCCGTGGTGGTTTGCTGCACCCATCAACCCATCATCTACATTAGGTATTTCTCCTAATGCCATCGCTCCCCTTGCCTCCCACCCCCTGACAGGCCCCAGTGTGTGATGTTCCCCTCCCTGTGCCCATATGTTCTCATTGTTCAACTCCCACTTATGAGTGAGAACATGCAGTGTTTGGTTTTCTGTTCTTGTGGTAGTTTGCTGAGAATGATGGTTTCCAGCTTCATCCATGTCCTTGCAAAGGACATGAACCCATTGTTTTTTATGGCTGCATAATATTCCATGGTGGATATGTGCCACATTTTCTTTATCCAGTCTAACATTGATGGGCATCTGGATTGGTTCCAAGTCTTTGCTATTGTGAACAGTGCTGCAATAAACACACTTGTGCATGTGTTTTTATATTAGAATGATTTTTATAATCCTTTGGTTATATACCCAGTAATGGGATTACTGGGTCAAATGTTTTTTCTAGTTCTAGATCCTTGAGGAATTGCCACACTGTCTTCCATAAGGGTTGAAGTAATTTACACTCCCACCAACATTGTAAAAGTGTTCCAATTTCTCCGCTTTCTCTCCAGCATCTGTTGTTTCCTGACTTTTTAATGATGGCCAATCAAACTGGTGTGAGATGGTATCTCAATGTGGTTTGATTTGCATTTCTCTAATGACCAGTGATGATGAGCTTTTTGCCATATGTTTGTTGGCTGCATAAATGTCTTCTTTTGAGACGTGTCTGTTCATATCCTTTACCCACTTTTTGATAAGGTTGTTTTTTTTTTCTTGTAAATTTGTTTAAGTTCTTTGTAGATTCTGGATATTAACCCTTTGTCAGATGGATAGATTGCAAATTTTTTCTCCCTTTCTGGAGGTTGCCTGTTCACTCTGATGATAGTTTCTTTTCCTGTGCAGAAGTTCTTTAGTTTAATTAGATCCCATTTGTCAAGTTTGGCTTTTGTTGCCATTGCTTTTGGTGTTTCAGTCATGAAGTCTTTGCCCGTGCCTATGTCCTCAGTAGTATTGCCTAGGTTTTCTTCTAGGGCTTTTATGGTTTTAGGTCTTACCGTTAAATCTTTAATCTATGTTGAGTTAAATTTTGTATAAGGTTTAAGGAAGGGGTCCAGTTTCAGTTTTCTGCATATGGCTAGCCAGTTTTCCCAATACCATTTATTAAATAGGGAGTACTTTCCCCGTTGCTTGTTTTCATCAGGTTTGTTAAAGATCAAGTGGTTGTAGATGTGTGGTGTTATTTCTGAGGGCTCTGTTCTGTTCCATTGATCTATATACTTGTTTTGGTATCAGTACCATGCTGTTTTGGTTATTGTAGCCTGGTAGTGTAGTTTGAAGTCAGGTAGCATGATGCCTCCAGCTTTGTTCTTTTTGCTTAGGATTGTCTTGGCTATATGGGCTCTTTTTTGGTTATATATGAAATTTAAAGTAGTTTTTATCTAATTTTGTGAAGAAGGTCAATGGTGGCTTGATGGGAATAGCATTGAATCTATAAATTACTTTGGGCAGTATGGCCATTTTCATGGTATTGATTCTTTCTATCCATGGCATGGAATGTTTTTCCATTCGTTTGCATCCTCTTATTTCCTTGAGCAGTGGTCTGTAGTTCTCCTTGAAGAGGTCCTTCATATCCCTTGTAAGTTGTATTCCTAGGTATTTTATTCTCTTTGTAGCAATTGTGAATGGGAGTTTGCTCATGATTTGGCTCTCTGTTTGTCTATTATTGGTGTATGCGAACACTTGTGATTTTTGAACATTGATTTTGTATCCTGAGACTTTGCTCAAGTTGCTTATCAGCTTAAGGAGTTTTTGGGCTAAGATGATGGGGTTTTCTAAATATACAGTCATGTTATCTGCAAACACAGATAATTTGACTTCTTCTCTTCCTATGCGAATATGCTTTATTTCCTTCTCTTGCCTGATTGCCCTGGCCAGAACTTCCACTACTATGTTGAATAGGAGTGGTGAGAGAGGGCATACTTGTCTTGTGCCAGTTTTCAAAGGGAATGCTTCCAGTTTTTGCCCATTCAGTGTGACATTGGTTATGGGTTTGTCATAAATAGTTCTTGTTATTTTGAGATATGTTCCATCAATGTCTAGTTTATTGAGTGTTTTTAGCATGAAGGGGTGTTGAATTTTATGAAAGGCCTTTTCTGTGTCTATTGAGATAATCATGTGGTTTTTGTCATTGGTTCTGTTTATGTGATGGATTATGTTTATTGATTTGCATATGTTGAACCAGCCTTGCATCCCAGAGATGAAGCCGACTTGATGGTGGTGGATAAGCTTTTGAATGTGCTGCTGGATTTGGTTTGCCAGACTTTTATTGAGGATTTTTGCATCGATGTTCATCAGGGATATTGGCCTGAAATTTTCTTTTTTTTTGCTGTGTCTTTGCCAGGCTTTGGTATCAGGATGATGCTGGCCTCATAAAATGAGTTAGGGAGGAGTCCCTCTTTTTCTTTTGTTTGGAATAGTTTCAGAAGGAATGGTACCAGCTCCTATTTGTACCTCTGGTAGAAGTCGGCTGTGAATTTGTCTGGTCCTGGGCTTTTTTTGGTTGGTAGGCTATTAATTACTGCCTCGATTTCAGAACTTGTTATTGGTCTATTCAGGGGTTCGACTTCTTCCTGGTTTAGTCTTGGGAGGGTGTATGTGTCCAGGAATTTGTCCATTTCTTCTAGATTTTCTAGTTTATTTGCATAGAGGTGTTTATAGTATTCTCTGATGGTAGTTTGTATTTCTGTGGAATCAGTTGTGATATCCACTTTATCTTTATTGTGCTATTTGATTCTTCTCTCTTTTCTTCTTTATTAGTCTGGTTAGCAGTCCATCTATTTTGTTAATCTTTAAAAAAAACAGCTCCTGGATTCATTGATTTTGTGAAGGATTTTTCATGTCTTTATCTCCTTCAGTTCTGCTCTGATCTTACTTATTTCTTGTCTTCTGCTAGATGTTGAATTTGTTTGCTCTTGCTTCTCTGGTTCTTTTAATTGTGATGTTAGGGTGTCAATTTTAGATCTTTCCCACTTTCTGATGTGGGTATTTAGTGCTATAAATTTCCCTCTACACACTGCTTTAGCTGTGTCCCAGAGATTCTGGTATGTTGCATCTTTGTTCTTATTGGTTTCAAAGAACTTATTTATTTCTGTCTTAATTTCGTTATTTACCCCAGTAGTCATGTAGAAGCAGGTTACTCAGTTTCCATGTAGTTATGTGGTTTTGAGTGATTCTCTTAATCCTGAGTTCTAATTTTATTGCACTGTGGTTTGGGAGATTGTTTCTTATGATTTCCTTTTTTTTTCCCCCCTTTTTTTGCCTTGCTGAGGAGTGTTTTACTTCCAACAGTATGGTTGATTTTAGAATAAGTGCTATGTCATGCTGAGAACAACGTGTATTCTGTTGATTTGGGGTGGAGAGTTCTGTAGATGTCTATTAAGTCCACTTGGTCCACAGCTGAGTTCACGTCCTGGATATTCTTGTGAATTTTCTGTCTTGTTGATCTGTCTAATATTGACAGTGGGGTGTTAAAGTCTCCCACTATTATTGTGTGGAAATCTAAGTCTCTTTGAGTCTCTAAGAACTTGCTTTATGAATCTGGGTGTTCCTGTATTGGGTATATATATTTAGGATAGTTAGCTCTTCTTGTTGCAATAATCCCTTTACCATTATGTAATGCCCTTCTTTGTCTGTTTTGATCTTTGTTGGTTTAAAGTCTGTTTTATCAGAGACTAGGATTGCAACCCAGTTTTTTGTTTTGTTGTTGTTGCTTTATATTTGCTTTCCATTTGCTTGGTAAATCTTCCTCCATCCCTTTATTTTGAGTCTATGTGTGTCTTTGCACCTGAGATAGGTCTCCTGAACACAGCACACTGATGGGTCTTGACTCTTTATCCAATTTGCTGGTATTTGCCTTTTAATTGGGGCATTTAGCCCATTTACATTTAAGGTTAATATTGTTATATGTGAATTTGATCCTGTCATTATGATGCTAGTTGGTTATTTTGCCCATTAGTTGTTGCAGTTTCTTCATCATGTTGAAGGTCTTTACATTTTGATTTGTTTTTGCAGTGGCTGGTACCAGTTTTTCCCTTCCATATTTAGTGCTTCCTTCAGGAATTTTTGTAAGGCAGGCCTGATGGTCACAAAATCCTTCAGCATTTGCTTTTCTGGAAAGGATTTTATTTCTCCTTCACTTATGAAGCTTAGTTTGGCTGGATATGAAATTCCAGATTGAAAATTCTTTTCTTTAAGAATGTTGAATACTGGCCCCCACTCTCTTCTTGTTTGTAGGGTTTCTGCAGAGAGGTCCACTGTTGGTCTGATGGGTTTCCCTTTGTGGGTAAACTGACCTTTCTATCTGGTTGCCCTTAACATTTTTTCCTTCATTTCAACCTTGGTGAATCTGACGATTATGTGTCTTGGGGTTGCTCTTCTTGAGGAGTATCTTTGTGGTGTTCTCTGTAGTTGTGAATTTGAATGTTGGCCTGTCTTTCTAGGTTGGAGAAATTCTCCTGGATAATATCCTGAAGTGTGTTTTCCAACTTGCTTCCATTCTCCCTGTCATTTTCAGCTACATCAATCAAACGTAAGTTTGGTCTTTTCACATAGTCACGTATTTCTTGGAGGCTTTGTTTGTTTCTTTTCATTCTTTTTTCTCTAATTTTGTATTCATGCTTTATTTCATTAATTTAATCTTCAATTTCTGATATCCTTTCTTCTGCTTGATCGATTTGGCTACTGATACTTGTGTATACTCCACGAGGTTCTCGTGCTGTGTTTCTCAGCTCCATCAGGTCACGTATGTTCTTCTCCAAACTGGTTATTCGAATTAGCAATTCCCCTAACCTTTTATCAAGGTTCTTAGCTTCCTTGCATTGGGTTAGAACATGCTCCTTTAGCTCAGAGGAGTTTGTTATTACCCACCTTCTGAAGCCTACTTCTGTCAATTCATCAAACTCATTTTCTGTACAGTTTTGTTCCCTTGCTGGCGAGGAGTTGTGATCCTTTGGAGGAGAAGAGGCATTTTGGTTTTTGGAATTTTCAGCTTTTTTGTGCTTTTTTTTTTTTCCACCTTCGTGGATTTATCTACCTTTGATCTTTGCTGTTGGTGACCTTTGTGTTGAGTTTTTGTGTGGACATCCTTTTTGCTAATGTTGATGCTATTGCTTTCTGTTTGTTTGTTTTTCTTCTAACTGTTAGGCCCATCTTTTGCAGATCTGTTGAAGTTTTCTGGAGATCCACTCCAGACTCTATTTGCCTGGGTATCACCAGCGGGGGCTGTAGAACAACAAAGATTGCTGCCTGCTCCTTCCTCTGGAAGATTCGTACCAGAGGGTCACTGACCAGATGCCAGTCAGAGCTCTCCTGTATGAGGCGTCTGTTGACCTCTGCTGGGAGGTGTCTCCCAGTCAGGAGGCATGGGGGTCAGGGACCCACTTGAGGAGGCAGTCTGTCCCTTAGCAGAGCTTGAGTGCTGTGCTGGGCGATCTACTGCTCTCTTCAGAGCTGGCAGGCAGGAATATTTAAGTCTGCTGATGCTGTACCCACAGCCACCCCTTCCCCCAACTGCTCTGTCTCAGGGAGATGGGAGTTTTATCTATTAGCCCCTGACTGCTGCTTTTCTTTCAGAGATGCCTTGCCCATAGAGGAGGAATCTAGAGAAGTAGTCTGGTTACAGGGGCTTTAAGGGGCTGGGGTGGACTCCACGCAGTCTGAATTTCCAGGAGGCTTTTGTTTACACTGTGAGGGGAAAACCACGTACTCAAGTCTCAGTAATGGTGGACGCCCCTCCACCACAAAGCTCGAGAGTCCCAGGTCGACTTCAGACTCCTGTGCTGGCAGCGAAAATTTCAAGCCAGTGGATCTTAGCTTGCTAGGCTCTGTGGGGGTGGGCTCTGCTGAGCAAGACCACTTGGCTCCCTGACTTCAGCCCCCTTTCCAGGGAAGTGAACGGTTCTGTTTCACTGGCATTCCAGGCACCACTAGTGCACACACCCACAAAAAAAACCCTGCAGCTAGGTTGGTGTCTGCCTGAACAGCCGCCCCATTTGGTGCTTGAAACCCAGGAACCTGGTGGTGTAGGCATCTGATGGAATCTCCTGGTCTGTGGGTTGCGAAGACCATGGGAAAAGTGTAGTATCTGGGCAAGACAGCACTGTCCCTATGGCACAGTCCCTCATGGCTTCCCTTGGCTAGGGGAGGGAGTTCCTCAACTTCTTGTGCTTCCTGGGTGAGGTGATGCCCCACCCTGCTTCTGCTCACTCTCCATGGGCTGTACTCAGTATCTAACCAGTCCCAATGAAATGAACCGGGTACCTAAGTTGGAAATGCAGAAATCACCTGCCTTCTTCATTGCTCTTGCTAGGAGCTGCAGACCAGAGCTGTTCCTATTTGGCCATCTTGCCCAGGAATGGTTAGTGATGTTAAGCATCTTTTCATGTGCTTGTTGGTCATTTGTATATGTTTTTGGAAAAACATATATTCATGTTCTTTGCTCATTTTTTAGTCTAGTTGGGTTTTTTGTTACTGAGTTATAGGAGTTCTTTATATATTCTGGGTGTGAATCCCTTATCAAAACACACAATTTGCAAGTATTTTCTCCCATTTCATAAGTTGCCTTTTCACTTTGTTGATTGTGTCCTTTGATGCTCTGAAGTTTTAAGTTTTGATGTGGTTACATTTTTCTTCACTAGTTTTTGGCTTACGTTCCCTTTGAGAAATCAATAAAATAAATAGACCATCTCCCAATAAAAATAAAACAGATACATTTGAATGAAATCTCACATGCTAGCTCATGAGGTTTTCTGATTCCCTGGCATCTATCCAGGGGGCTCTAGGGAAGTTTTTGTCATTTGTCTGCTGAGTTTACAATGACTTGGCTGGGGTTAGGCACAGATGCTGGGTGCTGGAGAGACAGCACCTATTCTTCTGTGTTCTGAATCCAGACCTGCTTGATTCCAGACCCTGGCCTTGTATTTCCTCTAGTGGGGAAAAGGTAGGTCTGCAGTTCTTGTAATGACAGGAATTGAACTAGAATGACAAAAAGGAAGGTGTGGATTTGTGTAGGTGGTGGCTGAGTATGTGTATGGGTGTGGAGTGGGAGTGTTAGAGGAGTGGAGGTAGGCAAGAATGGTGTTGCCTGTTAGGGAAGTGGCTGTTCCTGAGGAGTAGTATTAAGGTCAAGGTCCAACTAGAATAATGGAAACCATTGTGAGCACTTAAAACAGAGGGAATTTGATTCAGGGGACTGATTTTACAAAAGATGGAAGAGGCTAAAAAACCAACCAGGGAGTGGATTGCCAAGCCAGAGTTCTGTCTAAAGCAGAAGAGTAGCGGGGAAAAGTCCAAAGCAGATAGGAAAAGGGAGAAACATACTGGCATCTCCTTCCTCCAGACAGTGTCTTCTATTGGCCAACCCAGCCAGAAACCAACTGACCTGAGAACCAGGGAAACAGAACAGAGTGGGGAAAGGGCAACAAATCAGTCTAAGGCAAACAGAACCAGGATGGCAAAGTGTACTCAGTACCGCTGTGCTATGGGATACCAACAATCCTCTCCTGTTTTATTTGGAAGATCCTACCTGTTTTTATGCATTCCATCTGCTGGCCTTGGCAGTAGCTCTTGAAATCTGCTGACTAAGCTTTATGGCTTAGGCTGCTATCGGTTGGAAGGGATATGACTGTCCTCCTTAGGTTCCACCAAGGCTGTGAAAATTTGGAGGGTAGATAGTGCAGCTGGAAGATAAAGGAGGGGTAAGCAGCCCAATGGCCAAACTCATGACCTTGGCTGAACAATGCAATTAAATGATTTATGGGAATAAGTCTGGCCAGTTGGTTTGGGAAGGTTGAGAACAGAGTGACTCTCGTAATGCACCCAAGGAAGCCAAGGTGGGGAATCTTCAAACTAGTAATTTTGAAATGATGCCTTCCTCTTTTGCACACAACGAAAACAAAGGCTTATTTCTCACTTTACTTTCTTTTGTGTATATCTTTTTACATATAGCCCTTAAGTGGAGTGAGCCACAATGACTTACAAAAAACACTTAAAAAATAAATGCACTTTAGTACATTTTAGAGAATGGAGAGAAGTGATAAGATGGGAAATGGAAGAGAAAGGGAAAACAGCCAAGAAAAGGAGCAAAGAGAGAAATGTAAAAGTATATTTTTTTTAAAGGAAAGAGGTAATGGGAGAGTCAAGGTATTAAATGGAAGATAAATAATGGAGAAAAATGAGAGACAATTGAGAGAAAGGTGGAGATGGGTTATAGAGAAGCAGAGGCGTTTTGAAGGAATCTTTAGTTGTGGTTCACTATCGGGTACATTAAACAAGGCATTTAAAGTTTTGATTCTATGGATATTCAGATTTCACAAGTCTAGTTCTCTTCTGTCATCTGTGAGCCACTTGCTTCTTAGATTCAGCCAGGATGAAGTGGTATAGTTGTAGCAGCTGTTGTAATATTGAGTTTGCAGATGGTCTCAGCCCAGAGGTACACCTGCCCACCCAGCCCTTTTTGCTCCTGATGTCTCAGCCCCTTCTCAGGAACCAAACTCTTCACTGTCAATGACCAAAGGGTTAAACTCTGGACCAGCAGAGAGTCTTCAGATCCCTGCTTCAGGAATCCATGATGATTGGTTGGCAAACACTTTGAATGTCACCCCTGTGTTAATGGGGTTGTTACTACACCCAGCACTGAAGGGTTATTCTCTGGGTTTCAGCTGTACTGATAAAAATTTTGTCATCCGGTAGGCTGGAAGAAATGAGGACAAGGATTAGATGTGGTTTGAAGGCCAGCCTTCCTGACTCTAGCTTAAATGAAAGAGAAAAATTGAGTCAATGATATAGATATTTCCCAGATATCAGCATAACTTTGGGATTAGATTGCTATGCTTAACTGGGGCACCCTGCCTAGTAAGGAGCTAAGGTGAAGAATAATACTTCAGTTGAGCATAGAACTTTGGCAGTGTTGTATCTAAACAACACCTTGACCCCATGTTATCTGATGATTTGATCTCTTTAAAAGATTCAAGCTATTGATCAAATCTCTTTTTTTTTTTTTTTTTTTTTTGTGGGACGGAGTCTCACTCTGTCACCCAGGCTGGAGTGCAGTGGCATGATCTCGGCTCACTGCAAACTGCGCCTCCCGGGTTCAAGCCATTCCTCCTGCCTCAGCCTCCCGAGTAGCTGGGACTATAGGTGCCCACCACCACGCCTGGCTAATTTTTTTGTATTTTTGTAGGGACAGGGTTTCACTGTGTTAGCCAGGATGGTCTTGATCTCCTGACCTCATGATCTGCCCTCCTTGGCCTCCCAAAGAGCTGGGATTACAGGCGTGAGCCACCATACCCGGCCTGATCAAACCTCTTAAACAGAAACTTGCTCAACAGAGTTCCAAATCTGGGATAAGCATACATTAAGAGTTACATTACAGGTTGGCCGTATGCTTCAAAAACCCCATACCAAATTCAGATATCACTTAGTGTGTAGGGGGCGGGCAGGGGGTAAGGGGATGCTTGGCCACCAGTTACCTTTTATCTCTGCTTCTAGCTGTGTATTATGAGTAAAAACTTACAGTTATTAGTATTTCAGTAGTCTCAAACCCCAGCATTTTCATATAGTCACACCTCCCTAGTACTAGGATGTTTGAGATCTTAAATTTACACTCTTAGTTTTTTGTTTATGTATTTTTTTTCCCAGAAGTTATCACTCTTTTTACTTGATGTCCCAAAGTTACTTTAAGTATAAGAATTTAATTGCTAGTTTTGCTAAGATATTTTCTCCTTTCTCTGAGAAGCGCCTGGGGTTATTTATTTCCTTACTGCTTTCTTTTTCTTCGATGAAATCTTTTTTCTCTAGTCAAGTAGTTCTGTTTTCTGTCCATGCTGTGATCATGGGAGAGAAACCTTGCACTATGTTCTCTTAAACAGAAGTGACTTTCTTCTGGGATGTGAGCTGAAGTTGGCCTTTTCCCCGCAGCATTGGAGCACAAGCCTTAGGACAGCTTTCTCTGGGTGTTCAATATCCTTTCTAGGCAAGCCTGGCAGCAGCAGCAACAGCTGTAGTTTGGGGATATTTCCCAACCACTACTGAGTAGCTTATATTAGCACCAATCAAAAGGAAATTCCAAGAGCACAACCGGATCACATTGCACCATTTCTTTGTCATTTACTTGACGGCCTTCTCTCTCAATTCTATTGGCCAATCTTCATGAATATTTGCCAAGCCTTCCCTTAGAGAATGAGCTGACCGAAAAGTCACCTTGTTCTATTCTCCTGGAAGGGGATTTTTGGGAAGATAAAAATGAGGGACACTAAACTTCAAACTTAGCCTCTCTACAACCTGAGCCGGACACCTGCCTCGTGCACTGTTCTTTCTGGCAGGAAATTGGGAAGGCTGTGGTAGCCTGAAAATGACGAGACACTGAGAGACACTGGGAGATCTCACTGTGGAAATGGCTCTGACTGTGTGTTTAGCTGTGCAGGTCACAGATTACCAGGTTGCAGTCGTTTCTAGGAGGCCTGGGCTTTCTGCAGAGGAGGCCCTGCTGAGAGAACAGCTGAAGTTTGCCCCCAAGATCAGAGAGCAAACTTGTTTAGGTTAAGGCTTCAAAGTACCAGCTTTTATTACATTTTAATGATCAGAGTCATATTTTATTCATAGGGCTCAAGCTGAGCACCCCGGAGTTAGTAAAGCACAAGGTTTCTATTTCACACTTAGGCCAGTCTACGAAAAAGTTTGAAATAGAAGGAAGCTTGGGGATTGGGCCTCATTATTAAATAATGAACATAAAGGATTTGCTGAACACTGACAATAAAATATGTAGGATAACAGACTTATTATTTAGCTTTCCATGGTTTATGTTGAAGATGTAAATAAGTCACATCTCGTTTGGTAGAGAACTAACCTCTCGTTAATTTGTATTTCCACACCTTCCCAATACACCTCTAGCAGAAATGCAACTCTCCCTCGAATTCCTCTCCAACTATGAAAATGTCAGAACATTCTCTGTGTTTTACCTTTTGCTTTCTGAAAAAGAAAAAGAAAAGAAAAGAGAGAAGAATTGAGTTGTGCTCCATTTCTACATATAATGTGGAGAAGATTGAGTGAGGTTCTAATTCATTTTGTAGGAGAGAATGAAGAAGAATTTAATTTCCTTTTTACCCTGCTGCTAGATGCGAGTAATGATAGAGGGTGATTAACTTTTATGTTGCTGGAGCATTTTCACATGAAAGTCATTTTCAAAGAAACAGCAAGTAAGCCTAGTAATTGAGAGAGAGTTTAAGGCACTTTCAAAGTGACCTCTGTATTTTGGGGGATATTAGGACGACACCAATGGTGTGTGAGACTCAGCGGTATAATTGGAATCAGTTGTGAAAGATTTATCTGTAAATCTGCCTTCAACCCTCTGACCAAAAGATAAAGCCCTAATTGTGGCCAATGTTGACTTTTCTCTTTCTTTTTCACTTTTTGCAGCTGTATTTGCAGATCAAAGGACGCTTCTAGAAGAAACTTCAGGTTAATCATGATAACAGTTGTTCAACATCAATTCAGCGTCGTCAGTTTTCCGTGATCTGCCTTAATTCAGGGTCATATTCCTGCATATTTGGCAGGTTCCCTATAATTATGAAATGAATATGTAAATGAGTAAAGAGAAGGCAACGTGAGCAAAATAATTCCTAATAGCAGATAATCCAAAAGCCATTTTTCTTGGGCACTGCAAAACATTATACGGTTTTCTTTTTTTCTGGTGTAGATTTACTTCCTTAATTACATTTTGTTTGGGTTAATACTAAAGTTCATGTTTTTATTTTTGCACTTTCACACTAATTACGTAAATTTACAAATGTCGAGGGTGCTGAATAGCAAGAAGACATCAAGAGTAGAGTAAAACTGTCCCAGTAAGAATTCTTAAGGGGGTAATCCAGTTAATTTTTCTAAATGACAACAATATGTTATTTACATATTTTACCAACCCCTGGTTCCCCGAAAAATTGGGGCTTCAACAGTAAGAGCTATTTCATATGCATATTATCAATACTTTGCCTGAAAAAAAGGTACATTTAGTTTCAATGTTTTCAAGCTGTTTTTTGTAGACTTCTTGATTCTTGAAACACTGCAGTGTTGGAGATTCTTTTATTTAGATGACAATAGATCCCATTCTTAAGTTTGAGGTTTCTTAAAAATTATTTTTATGGGTACATAGTAGGTCTATATATATTTTGGGAGTAGGTGAGATATTTTGATACAGGCATACGATGTACAGTAATCACATCAGGGTAAATGAGGTATTCATCACGAATCATTCATCATTTCTTTGTGTTATGGACATTCCAGCTGTATTTCAAGTTTCAGTTTTCTTATTTGTGAAATGGAAATACTAAAGAGGTTGTTATGAGGATTAAAGGAGGTAATCTACACAAGATATTGAGACAGTTGTGGCCTCACTATAAATGGTCAACACTATTGGGTATTTTCATTATTATTATTGCTATGTGCTCTGCATTGTAAATTAGCATCAACTTCTGCTTTCTTATAAAACTGTTAGTGGCTGGGATATCTTCATCAATGCTAAGCACACGGGCTAATGGTTCACAAACATGTTACCACTAAAGAGCTTTCCATATCTCATAACACAATAAATGAGCTCCTTTTATTAATTTTGAAACATTAATCAAAGATGTTTAACTGCTAATTGGAGCTTCTGATTGATGTGACGTAGTCAGTATTATAACAGATGGATGTAATTCCTGCTGTTTGGCAAACTAATAAATATTTTCTTTTAGGCTTTAAACACTTCGACTTATAGCTCGAAGACCTAATTATTACCTACTGTAGATATAACCATATTTAAAGACCCTGATTTATCTGTTCTTTTGCATTTCTCCAGGGCATAACATTGGACCGAAAAGCGTATATAGCAATAAATAGTTCAACAACTTTAACAGATGGGGACGCTGAGGCCCAAAATGGTTATGTGGTTAGGCAGAGTTGAGACTAGGATGAGATCTGATCCCAAGTACTACACTTTTCCCAAGATGCCATGTAAATGTCCACATAAAGACAACCTAAATCATCCTGTGATATCTTAGCATGTTTTTTATTCAGAAGGTAGAGAATTAAGGTTCTTTGCCCATAACAAGGATAATAGCCAATAGTTGAGCAGTTACTATGTTATCAGTCAATTGTGCTAAGGGCTTTATAAACATGATCTCATTAAATGTTCATAGGAAATTTAGAAGGTAGTTAATAATATTATCCCTATATTACAGTTGGGAAGGTAAGGCTTAGAGCTCAGATTGTGAGATTAAGAGCTCAGATTGCAAATTGTGAGCCAGGATTCAAAACGAGGTAACCATGACTCTAGAATAGTATAGGCCCTGTAGTTTAACCACTCCACTGAACTGCCTCCACACCCTTGTCTCTGCACCAGTGACATGGAAGACAACGTTTGGTGTCTATCTATGGCTGTTTGTCTTAGTGAGTTTGGGCTGCTATAACAAATTATCACAGACTGGGTGACTTAAACTGCAGACATTTATTTCTCATCATTCTGGAGGCTGGACGTCTGAGACCAGGGTGCCAGCATGGCCAGGTTCTAGTGAGAGCTTGCTTCTTGGATTGTAAATTGCCATCTTCTTGTGTCCTTACAGAGTGGAAAGAAGACCAGACAGAGCTCTGACATCCCTTTTAAAAGGATGCACATTCCATCATGAAGGCTCCATCCTCATAACTTAATTACCTCCCAAGGGCCCTTACTCCTAGTACCATAACATTGGGGGTTATGATTTCAACATAAAAATTGTATGTAAACACATTCAGTCCATAGCACTGTTTATTTTAAGGAACTTAGGCCAGTTACATAAATGAGGACAAAGCCATGGATTCTAGGCTGTAAACACAAAGGAACTTTTATCTACTCCATGTTCATGATCTGCATTCTTAGCCTAAGCTACTTGTCTTATAAGTGTAGTCTTGGATTAATGGAAACCCAGTGAAAATGCTGCTTCATCAATAAAAATCCTTCTCTACTTCTATACTTTTAACTGGCAAATTTAACCATTCAGGGACCAAGAAGGGGGCTAGGAAGACCAAAACATTACCCAGATAGTAGTCATAAATCCCGGGTCCACGTGCCTCTTTATTTAGGAGAGTCTCTCTAATACTTACTCTTGGCAGGCATATTTCCTTCATGCATTGCCTTTGCCTGTTCTTTCTCTATTTTTCATTTGGGTGATTTTTATATTGAATTTTTGAACATACTAAACTCATTAATCCTTAGGCTGCCATAAATGTATAGCTATTTTTCTATCTGTTTATTGCCTTATAATTGTATTCATTCTACACAGATAAAATTGTTACAGTTTTATGTTGTAAATCAATTATCTTTTTCTTTATTTCCGCCTTGAGTATGATAGAAAGTACACCTTCATCCCAAGAATATCTTAATAGTCACCTATATTGTTCTATTATTTTTATGGTGTCTTTTGTACATTTAAAACCTTAATCAACTTGGAATTCATTTTGAAATAAATAGGGAGACGTCTTTATTTTTCCTAAATTATTAGTCTTTTAACCCTACCTATGTAATAAATAATCCACCCCCTTTTCATTTATTTAAAATATTTAAAATTCTTATATATGCATTTTCTTCTTCAATTTCTATGCTGTATTAATGAATACATTTCTGCATCAATATTATACTAGTTTCAACTATTGTTGAATATGCACTTAATTTACACAATGCTTGACTGGGTTTCTAGTTTCCTGGCCCTTAGCAAATTATAGGAAGTTACCCCAAGGGTCTTGGAAGCATGAATATATCAAGAAATGATTTTGTGGAATATTATTCAGCCTTAGAATAAAACAAGGAAATCCTGCCATTTGTGGCAACATAGATGTACATGGAAGACGTTATGCCAAGTGAAATAAGCTTGACACAGAAAGACAAATATCTGAAGATCTCACTTACGTGTGGAATTTAAAAATGTCAAACTTGTAGAATCAAGAGAGTAAGAGGAGGGTTACCAGGTTCTGGGGGTGAAAGGAACAGGGAGATATTGGTCAAAGGGGACAAAATTTCAGTTATGCAAGATAATTAAGTTGTAGAGATCCAATGTACGGAATGGTAATTATAGTTAACAACACTGTACTACATGTTTGAAATTTGCTAAGAGGGTAGATCTTAAATGTTCTCTATAAACATACAAAAGGTAACTATGTGAGGTGATGAAATGTTAATTAATGAGGTAATCATGTCAAAATGTATACACCTACTAAAACATCATGTACATTCTAAATATATACAATTTTTATTTACCAATTATATCTTGATAAAGCTGGAAAAATAGAAATAATTGTGATTAGCTTGACTACAAGGTGAGAGACAGAAAACCCTACAAAGTAGTATTGGAAATTCAATAAAAATTATTTGGGATTACTAAATAAAAGTCAAACTTCTTTAAAGATCTCCAAAACCTCTGAGACTTTCACTAAATGATTGATATTCATAAAGAATTCAGTCTATAAAAAATAAGCATTCACATATTCTTAGAATCAGAGCCTGTCTCTCAGACTGAACTGGGTTATTGTGAAGAATGGAGAATACCCAGACCCTGTTCTACCAGCTGGATGTTATGTAGTAAATTTCAGCCCTTATTTGTGATCTGTTCAAAATATAGAAGAACTAAAAAGGAATACAAATTTAAATCAGCTCACAAAATAACTGAGCCAATTACTTAGCAAGTGTGCTTTCTTCTCTTTGGAAAATTGCTTGTGGAACATGCAAATTTTGTAATATTGTTCTGCAACATGCATAACTACCTAAATCAGGTTATTTTTAACCTTCGGTACAACTGAGAAAGGTAAAATCTTAGAAGAAATAGCTCTGACATATCTATAAACACGAATTCTGCCTTTTCTATAAATTCTTCCCTCTCACCCCCAACATCTCAAGATCTAAGAAGAAGTAACAGTACCTAAGAGGGCTTAGGAGGCTCACACTCTGCTTGTGGGTTCCCTTGATTTCTTTGAGGAGAATCTTGTGATAACATGGGAGAACAGGGAGGAAAACTGCTTATGTGGAAGACAGGGAGGATGACTTTGACCAGCTGTACAGAGCAAATTTATTTTAAAATCAAGATTACTTTTTATTCAATAAGACATAACAGAACTCAAACAGCTTGATGAGTTGTAATAAGTGAGTATACCCATATAAGTAACACCCAAACCAAGAGAGAGAACGTTTCTGTAACCTCAAAAAATTCTCTCATGTTATTTCTGGTCAACCCTATCTAATTAAAGAGGTAATAATCACTGTTCTGGTTTTCTAACATTATAGGTTAGATTTCTCTGTCTTTATAATTCATACGAATGGAATATTATTATAGTATGTACTTTTTTTGGCCTGACTTCTTTCAGTCAGCAAAATGATTTTGATATGCATCCATATTGTTATGAGTCAATAATTGTTTCCTTTTTATTGGTGAATATAATTTCATTGTATGAATATTTCACACTTGTTTTATCCATGCACGTGTTCATGCACATTTGGGTTATTTCTAGAGTTTGGCATCTTTCCTAAAATTTGGTATTAACAGCCAACATTTAATTTTAGCTATACTATGAAGGACACAAACCATATGTTTATTTCAATTGATGCTGAAAAAGCATTTGATAAAGTTCAACATCCTTTCATGATAAAATCCCTTAACAAACTGGGTATAAAAGGAACATACCTCAACACAGTGAAAGCCATATACAACTGACCCACAGCTAGTATCATACTGAATGGGGAAAAACTGAAAGCCTTTTATCTAAGATCTGGAAAAAAGACAAGGATGCCCACGTTTACCACTATTATTCAACATAGTACTAGAATTCCTAGCTAGAGCAATCAGACAAGAGAAAGATATAAAGGGCATCCCAATTAGAAAGGAAGAAGTCAAATTATTTTTGTTTGCAGGTGATATAATCTTATATTTGGAAAAAACTCAATACTTCACTGAAAAACTATTACAACAGATAAACAAATTCAGTGAAGTTGCAGGTAAAAAATCAACATACAAAAATCAGTAGCATTTCTATCTGCAAGAAGTGAACAATCTGAAAAAGGAACAAGATGGCCAGGTGCAATGGCTCATGCCTATAATCCCAGCATTTTGGGAGGCCGAGGTGGGCAGATCACTTGAGGTCAAGAGTTCAAGACCAGCCTGACCAACATGGTGAAACCCCATCTCTACTAAAAATACAAAAATTAGCTGGATGTGATGGCATGTGCCTGTGGTCTCAGCTACTCAGGAGGCTGAGGCAAGAGAATCACCTGAACCTGGGAGGCAGAGGCTGCAGTGAGCCAAGATTGTGCCACTGCACTTCAGCCTGGGCAACAGAATGAGACTCCATCTCAGAAAGAAAGAGAAAGAAAGAAAGAAAGAAAGAAAGAAGGAAAGAAAGAAAGAAAGAAAGAAAGAAAGAAAGAAAGAAAGAAAGAAAGAAAGAAAGGAAGGAAAGAAAGAAGGAAAGAAAGAGAGAGAGAGAAAGAGAGAGAGAAAGAAAGAAAGAAAGGAGGGAGGGAGGGAAGGAAGGAAGGAAGGAAAGAAAGAAAGAAAGAGGAAGGGAAGGGAAGGAAGGAAAGGGAAGGAAAGGAAAAAGAAAGAAAGAAATTCCACTTACAATAGCTACAAATAAAATAAAATACCTAGGAATAAATGTAACCAAATAAGTGAAAGATTTCTACAATGAAAACTGTAAAATATTAATACAATAAATTGAGAATGACAGAAAAATGGAAAGATATCCCATGTTCATGGATTAGAAGAATCAATATTGTTAAAATGTCCATACTACTAAAAGCAGTCTACGGATTCAATGCAATCTCTATCAAAATACCAATGATATTCTTAATAAAAATAGAAAAAATAATCTTGAAATTTATATGGAATTACAAAAGACCCAAAATAGCCGAAGCCATCCCAAGCAAAAATAACAAAACTGGAGGAACTACATTATCTGACCTCAAATTATATTACAGAGCTACAGTAACCAAAACAGCATGGTAATGGCATCAAAGTAGACACGTACACCAATGGAAAAGAAATAGGAACCCAGAAATGAATCCATATACCTACAGTAAACTAATTTTCAACAAAGTTGCCAAGAATATACATTGGAGAAAGGACAGTCTCTTCAATAAATAGTGCTGAGAAAACTGGATATCCATATGCAGAAAAATAAAGCTAGATCTCTATCGTATATAAAATTAAATCAAAATGGGTTAAAGACTTTAAGAGCTGAAACTATGGAACTACTAAAAGAAAACATCAGGGAAGCTATCCAAGATATTGGTTTTAGCAAACATTTTAGAGTAATACCCCAAAACCACAGGCAACCAATGCAAAAATGAACAGATAAGATTACAGGTTAACAAGCTTCTGCACAGCAAAGGAAGCAATCATCAAAGTGAAGAGACAACTCACAGAATGGGGGAAAATATTTGCTAACTATCCATCTGACAATGAATTAATAACCAGAACATATAAGAACCTCAAACAACTCAATAGGAAAAAATCTAAAAATCCAATTAAAAAATAGGCAAAAGATCTGAATAGATATTTCTCAAAAGAAGACACACAAATGTTGAAAAGCTATATGAAAAGATGCTGAACATTATTGCCCATCAGAGAAATGTAAATCAAAACTACAATGAGTATCATCTCACCCCAGTAAAAATGTCTTTTATCCAAAAAATAGGTAATAACAAATACTGGCAAGGATGTGGAGAAAATAGAACCCTCATACATTGTTGGTGGGAATGACAATTAGTACAACTACTATGGAGAACAGGATGGAGGTTCTTCAAAATACTAAAAATTGAACTACCATATGATCCAGCAACCCCACTGGATATATCCAAAACAAAATAAATCAGTGTATCAAAGTGATATCTGCACTCACTCCCACGTTTATTATTTATTCCCACTGGATATACCCAAAAGAAACAAAATGAGTATATTGAAGTGATATCTGCACTCCCACATTTATTGCAGCACGATTAGGAATAGCCAAGATTTGAAATCAACCTAAGCATCCATCAACAGACAAATGGATAAAGAAAATGTGGTACATATACACAATTGAGTATTACTCAGCCATAAAAAAGAATCAGACCTTGTCATTTCCAACAACATAAGTGGAACTGGAGGAGATTATGTTAAGTGAGATAAGCCAGGCACAGGAAGACAAACTTGGCATGTTCTAACTCATGGAAGCTCAAACTTAAAACAATTGAACTCATGGAGAAAGAGAGTAAAATGATGGTTACCAGAGTCTAGGAAGAGTAGTTGGGAGTGGGAGATGGGGATGTCTAATGGGCACAAAAATATAGTCAGATACAGTAAACAAGATCTAGTATTTGATAGCACAACAGTGTGACTACAGTCAGCAAAAATTTGTTGTACATTTTAGAATAACTGGGAGTACAATTGGAATGTTTGTAACACAAAGAAACGATGAATGCTTGAGGTGATGGATGCCCCATTTACCTTGATGTGATTATTTACACATTGTATGCCTATATCAAGATATCTTATATACACTATGTACCCATAAATGTTAAAAATTATTTTTTAAAAAAATGTTTGATTATAGCTAATCTAATAGGTTTGAAGTAGTAACTCTTGGGTGTTACAATTACACTTTCTTGATGACTAATGATGCTGAGCATGCTTATTGATTATTTTTGTATGTTTTTAAATGAAGTGACTATTCAAGAGTTCTGTATTAAAATGTGGTTGTTATTTTATTAATGATTTCTAAGAGATCTCTGTATATTTTGGAGGCATGCTATTTATCAGATATATTGAAAATATTTTGTCATTCTGAGACTTAATTTTTAGAAGAAGATTAAAATTCTGATGAAGTTTGAGTTATGAATTTTCCACATTACACTTGGTGTTTCTTTTGGTGTCCGGTCTAATAAATCTACCTACTTCAGGGTGGTGCAGATATTCTCCCATGTTTCTTCTAAAAGTTTTTAGTCTTTTACAATTAGATGTATAATCCATTTCAGATTAATGTATAGGTATGGTGTTAGGTAGGAACCCAAGTTTACTTTTTTCTATGTAAATACCTACTTCCTGCAGAAACTATTGAAAATATCATTTCCCTATTTAATTATTTTAATGATTTGTTATTGGTTATTAATGTGAGGGGTTGTTTCTGGATTTTTCTGCAAAACTCCAGACTCATATTCAAATGCCCTACTTGACATTGTCTATTGTGTCTAATAGACATCTCAAGTTAAACATATTCCCGGACTGTGCTCCTTCCTCCCCTTCAAATTTCTTCTACATGTAGTCTTCTCCATCTCAATTTATCATATTTCCATTCCTCCAATCATTCAGGCTAAAAATCTTGGCATCATTGTGGATACTCTTTCTTGCATCCTACACCAATTCCATCAGCAATTTTACTTTCAAAATACATCGAGAATATAATCACTTCCCTGGCCACACCATCTCCCACCCAAATGACTATACTGATCTCTGTCCCCACCCTTTTCCCCAGAGTCTATTTTCAGCAGCTGGAGTTTCAAGACCTTTTGAAAACTTAAGTCAAATTATTTATCTGCTCAAAACACTGGAGGGACTTTCCCTTGGTTTGGAGAAAAGGCCAAGGTCCTGAAAATAACCTTCATATCCTGCAAACCTTTTCTGACCTCATTTCCTACCACTCCCTTCTGTCTTATTCATCACAATCCCCTTCCCTGCTGCTGTTCCTTGATGGCAGGTGAGGTTCTACCTACCTCAGGGCCTTTATGGCACTGTTTCCTCTGCTGGAATGCACTTTCTCCATTATTCTATATTCCTCCTCCTGCATTTCCTTCATGTCTTTGATTGCTGTGATCTTTTCTAATTGGGTCTTGAGATCTCTCTCTTGAGAGTAGCCATAAGCCCAGATAGTCACTCTCCAGGAGAGACTGTTGGGGTAGGGACTAGGTTCCCGTGTGTGTGTGTGTGTGTGTGTGTGTGTGTGTGTGTGTGTGAGGTGAAATGCAATGAGGTGATGAAACCAAAAGACTTTCATGAAACAGAATAAATTTATTATGCATATGACCCAGAGAGGTTAGGGGTGCTGATGTGAGGAATCCAGTGGTGGCAGGGAGTGCAACGGGTGTGAAAGAGAGAGAGAACCTGTGGAACTATGCCTTTCTTAATGTCCATGGTATTATCCCCTAGGCTTTCCTTCACATGTTGTGGATTGGTTAGTTTAAGGAAAACATGCACAAGGTGGGAACTTATTGACATGACTCTAGCATTGGTCATTAGGTTTTTATCACGATCAGCAGCTGTGGGGAGTGTTGAGTTTGGGGTCAGTGAGATGAGGAATAAGCGGGCTATCCAAAAACAACCACATGGGGAGGGGACATTTTAACCAGGGCAAAGGTGACAGGGTACACCTGGATTTCAACAATTTATATCAGGCCTAAAATTGGATACCCAGGCAACAACTATATTAAACAAATGTATGACATTAATCAAACATCACTTTACCAGCGAGGGTTTGCCTGACTGCTTACTGAAAAGTATACCCCCTACCAACTACCCAGTACTTATTACCTTTTACTATCTTACATAAAGCATTTTGTTTGTTTATCCGAATAAACAGGGATGTTTTTCCTGTTTTACGTCCTGCTATTTACTCCACATCTAGAACAATTCCTGGCACAAAGTAGGCACCCAATAGATATTTGTTAAATAAACAAGCTAATTCCTTCCCTTCAGGGCTTGAGAGGTGTTTGGGGAGGATGAAAATAAAGACTAAGATTGAAACAAATTTGTTATTAGTCTTGAAATTCTTAGTCCTTGTCAGCATCATCCTGGGGTCTAATTTTTTTAAAACATACAACAACTGAAAATCCAGGAGGTACCATATCCTTCCACAAAGCCCCCTCTGCCCTTTTCCTAGAATGAACCTTACTTATCTTATGTAATTAAGAAGAATACAAATGTATGAAACACATTTTAGAAATACTTTCAACTAAAAAAAAAAATGGACATCTTAAAGTTTTAATACAGAATTAGGCTTTAGTCACTTATAAAATACATTGTATTTCCAAACAATGAGCAAAAAAGGGGCTATTGTATGCACTATCAATAAAGTTAGGTAACTTCTCATAATAAAACACTTACCATGTCCCAGAGGATGTGCTCAGGTTTTTGCATGTATGATGTCATTTAATTCCCACAACAATATTATTAGACCATAGTATTATAATTATACATATTTTGTTGTTGAGGAATCTGGGACTTAAAGAGTTTAAGTAATTTGACAGAGCTCACCAGCTGTGCCTATATATTTCCTCAAGAGCATCACACTAGAAAATAAACCTTTTGCTGAATTCCCAATGTTGACTGCAAAATTAAGAGGCTCTTTAAAACTCCTGTCCCAAGTTAGAATACAGCCAGTCCTAGACTGGTTAAGGCTATTGTTAGAGATTTAGTATTTGTGGACAAACTTCTGGACCCCACTTTCCCTTACCAGAGAAGATGTTGGGTAATAATACAAATAGCAAATTTAGGATTATTTTGTCGCCATCCAACTACTCCAAAATGAAATCCCCCTTGGCACTTTGAAGCTCTAGGAAGATTAATTTCTACCCATAGATCTCCAGATTCATATATAGTTGAATAAAAAGATTCATGAGTTTCAAGAGGGAAAAAAAATTCAAAGACCTGGTTTTGGCCTAGCTCTGCCAGCTTTAGGATTTGTATTAAAGACCATTCCCCTGCAATCACACACTTATATAAGGGAAAACGTAAGTTTCACATAAGCTTAGAAACAGTTCTGGTGTTACAGGGAAGATGCTGAGCATTGTAAGACTGAGCAAACGTGCCCTCTGTGAAAGGGGGAATTAGTCTCATATCATGGTCCTCTTTAAAGCTGCTGAATTGCCCTTGGGAATTTCAATGCTGTAATGCTCTACTTGGTACCCTGATATAATCATTTTCTGATCTTTGCAGCCTTGAGTCACCTTGCCCACAGGTATGGGTAAGTCTGTCTGGAGAATCTAAACTCTCTGCTTCTACACAAGGAGAATAGAAACTTTTCCAGTTAGTTCATTGACATCTGGTGATCTCCCATTAGTTCCTAAAGTCCAGAAATGACTCATGCTTTATTTCTTCAAGACCCTTGTTCCAGTAAGGGTAACACTGGTTTAACCCCTTTTCCATAAGTTTCCTCCCTTCTTTCCACTTCTTTCTACTCCTCATCCCTCTCAGGTCCATTACTGGTGCTCAGTTTCCCTGGCAGGACAGCTCCCTTTACCTTCTCCAGGCTACCTGGTGTCTTTGATCTTCAGGCTCTGGCTGTCTACCAGCAGTTCATTCCATCATATGCACATCCAGATATATAACAGGAGTAGGATGTGGAGAAGGCTTTAAATCAAGGCAGCCACATGACATTGGCTCAGATCTGGGACTTAGGCTATATAGCAAAGACTCATATGGAAACCAAAGAAAGAACTAGCCTAATCAGAGTGAAGGTTTTGTGCTGAGGAACAGTGAGAAAGGAGTGTGATGGGAGCAGGGCGTGATTTCTGAAAGCTCAGCAGTTAGAGGAATTTCATATTTGATGAAACAGGTAGAAATTGGAAATGCTTGTTCAAGGGGGTAAAAGCAAAGCTTTAAGAAGATTACAATGGTTATTATGGTATGTCGGATGAATTAGAGGCAGAGAGAGGAAGGTTTTACAGCAATAAAAGAACAAAAATCCATGGACCAAGTTTATGGGAATGGACTGAAGGAGGCAAAACCAAAAAAAAAAAAAAGAAAATTCTATAAAGGAAGAACAAATAAGAGATAATGACAGGCAGAATTTATATGCTTAACAGCTGGGAGAAAATGAAGACATGTAGTCGAAAATCCAGATGCTTTCAAATACATATTCAATTATTTAATGTTAGATGAATCACAGAGATACATTTTAAAAGTTTTTTTTTAATTTTCTAATGGTCAATGCTTATTTTGTAGACACAAATATGCTATATATACTCAGAATCAACAATGTTTAAGAACAAGCTAATAATTTTTGGCTTAGTTCAAGGAACTAGGTGTTGGTGATACTAAATTATAAGAATAGTATGAATAGAGATCTAAATAAACTTTAGGAATTAAAGATAACAAATGATTTTATAAGAAGTTTTTCTAGCATGAACACTTATGGAATGACTTGCTTGCCCCAGCTCGCCTGGGAATAATATATGGTGAACCATTACAAAAAATGTGAATTGTATTTATTTATTATTCTGACTTGGGGAGAAGGTTGGTTGGTAGGTCTTGTTCTTCTGTTTCTTGAAAGGTAGAATTGGTTTAGAGACAGAATGATATATTGTAGACAAAGCAGCTATTCTGAAGTCAGGCTAGCGTGGGCACTAATTCCATCTGCTATTTAGCAGCTATGTAATTTGTGCAAAGTCGCTTCACCTGTGAGGTGGTCGATTTCCTATTTGCAAAATAGGAATAATAGTACATAATTCATGAGTCTGTTTGCAATAATTAAACGAGTTAATGTGGTATAATGACAGATGCAGGAAAGGCACACAGTAAATGCTAGTTTCCTTCACTGGAAAACATCAAGAAAGGTTCATTTGCTCAGCCAAGAACTAGAAAGGTTATCTTGATTAAACCTTAGGGAACTAGTGTAGAATTTATTGGGTGAGAGAAAAATGTGTGTGTAACCAGTGCTACCTGACTTTTGTCAAATTACGGTAAGGTGTTGACTCTAGTAGACAAGCAAGGACAAAGAGATGATGTGAAATATCCACTACTCTTAAAGAAAAGTAAGAAACTAATCAAGGAAGTCAACTGAAAGAATAAATTATAATTCCATCCCAAGTTTGGGCAGATTTATTTCCATTTTTGAAGAAAAGTAATTGTATCAGTGAATAGATGGAAGGGTCAACAATACAAAGATGAAGAAGGGACCAAATCATAGTAATGGGGCAATAAATCCAGAGTGTCTGAGAAAGCCAGAAACAAAACTATAAAAATCAACAAAAGTCGTACGTCTGACTTTGTTTTTGGAAGCAGATGTTATTGTGGATAGATGGCAAATCATCAGCACAATGTGAATAGTTGTGTCTTTTGCTGCATAGGAAATGCTGATTTAGTATTTGGGAGGTTTTTATTAAGAAATTTAATCTAAGTTTGGTGGAAAACAGGGACAAGTGATTAATAATCAAACTGAAGGATGAAAAAAGGGACAAAGCAAGTTTAAATAAAGGAAGAAAAATGAAGCAGAAACTTATTTAAGGAATCCAGGCTAAATTATGACCTTCAAGCTTGCATAAATAGCTCTAAACAAGAATAGCAATTAGTGAGGTAATGGCCTAGTATTTAGAAAACCAATAACTTTTCTTCTGTGTGTATTCTGGGGGTATACATACCAGCACAATGATATAAAATAATTAGTTGTTAAAACTGAATGAGTTTTACCTTAAAGCAAGGACAAAAATAAGCCAAACAGCTCATGCATGTATGTATAGTTTGTGTCATTTAATTTGTACGTGAATTCAGCTTGGAAAAGAAAAAGGAACAATACTAAATGACTAGAGGAAGTTTGTAGGAAATTAGAGAAGCAGAACATAATAGAAATGGTGAAGACAGTAAAGAAATTTAAGAAGGAACAATTCATGGGTGCAGCAGACCAACATGGCACAAGTATACATATGTAACAAACCTGCACGTTATGCACATGTACCCTACAACTTAAAGTATAATAATAATAAATAAATTAAAAAAAAAAAAAAAAAAAAAAGAAGGAACAATTCCTGGAAGACATTTTAAGTCTGAGATGAGATCCCTGATGTTGTATACATTAAGGGAGGAAGTCAATGTTACCCCTTGAGAAAGGCAGATGAGGGCCAAGAAACAGAAGATAATGATTTGTGAAGATTTTATGGAAAATAGTACAATTGAATGTTCTTTGAGAGCAGAGATCATGAACAGTATGTGGTTGGTGTCTCGTTTGGTGTTTTTTAAGTAATCCTAATCCTAGGAATTAAAACTGAAAGGAGATAGTACAGAGTAGGAAAAAAACTGTAGTTCTCTATTATTTAAATAATTTTTTTATGATGCCACCTATATGTTTAAACCAAGTCTTGGGAACTCAACTGTCTGATATTTCCAGATCCTTGCTTTATGCTATTGGTATGTTTCTTTTTCTACTTTTTGTCCACATGAGACTGAAAAATTGATTAAGAGAATCACTGTTTAGACAAATACTTGTGGAGTTGTGCACAAATGCGGTGCCATGACTGTGACAAGGTTTTTTGTTTTTTTTTGTTTTTTTTTTTAAGAATTTAAGCATGCAATTAGTAAGGGAAGAATATGGAAGGTGCTGAGGAGTTAATAATAAATGGGCTTAGTGAACACCAAATGAGTGGCTGTCAATATCTGCCTTCGCCATGCCGTGTGAAGGACGTTGAGTTACAGGCACTTACACCAATCTCTGGTACCTTCACATTCTCCTCCCCCCACCATCTAGTCTTTTAACGTTTCATGCACTGACCCACAGGCAGGGTAGGAAGTCATGGGGAGCCACAGGTAAACCCCTCTCAGGTAACAGAATATTGACTTTAGCAATCAGAGTCAACCATTAGCTCACAAAGTTGATGGATATTAACCTAGTTCAAGACCAAAGCCTCAAAAGAACTTAGTTGAAACCACCTCATACAACTTTTAAGAGAAGCTGGGAAAAGCCAGGTCTGAAGAGCTTTCATGATGGATGATAAAACAGTGCCTTGCACGGCCCTAAGGAAAACAAGTGAAAGATCTGGCATGAGAACCATCACTGTGTGCACTTAAAAGGGAGCAATGAAAATCACCCCACAAACTTCAGGAGACGTGGTTGTGGTTTAATGGCTTGTTTATGATGTTACACGGTCAGTCACGTTGAGTCTGCCCACAGTTATCGTCATTATACAGAGAAACTCAGCAAATGAATTCTTCCCAGTGGAAAAACAAACTCTTTTGCCAAGTGGGGTAGTAGTTTATCTGTCATAGAGTTGCTGAAACCAATCATTATTTTTAGGACTGCTGAAATTATTTAGGAATTCCTTGTTCCTGGGTAGACAGACCTGAAGCTTTCAGCTGACCTTCACCGCTTCTACCATTAGGACCATAAATCTCCCCCGAAGGCAGACAGCACTTGGGTAATTTCAGAGAGGGCAAAGGAACAGAATTATAGGTTGTCTGGGAAGGGTTGAAAGATTAGACCTCTGGAGAAAAAAATAAAATGAATCATGTTGAAGAGTAACTATTTCTTAGGGTCAAAGTTTAAATGTCTGTAATCAGTGTTTTAGTTTGACTTGCTGCTAAGATAACTAATGCTCTCAGGTCTTGGATTAATTGAAAATAAAGCATTACATTCAGAACAGATGATATTTATTTCAAAAAACAAAGAGAACACTCATTAAAAAAATAAAAAAAACCCTGCCTATGAGTCATTAAAAACATGTAGACAAAAATGACCTAACTTTACTTTTCTGAAATGAGTAATTTTCCTTTTCTTTAATTAATTATAAAAGCACACAATAGATTTCTTTAAAACAAGAATGATAGATTAATATTAGGGTGGCTCCTCAACTTCTTTTTTTTAAATGCCTCTTTCTGCATGCAGCTTAATTTGTATTCTGTCTAAAGCTTTCATTTAAAGAGCCATAGAAGATTTTGGAAGAAATTATAGGCTTCTGATCCTGATCCTACTGTCTAGGGAGGTAGTTGTAGGCCCTGTGCTTAAGGCAACTTTGAAGGAATGTATGTCATGTGTGATCTTGTATACACATGACTTAATCAACCGAGTGGCATGTTAAAATTGCTTTTGTACTCAGCAGCAAGTACGCCAGCATTGCATGTTTAACAATTCACTTAAATATTAAATATTTATGATTTTTAAAAAAATTAACACAATGTGCAATTGGAGAGAAAGCATGTGGAATATTTTGTTATATCAGAAATTCTTGTTATATACAGATGTTTCTGTAGTCTGCCTACAATATGAGTATTTGAATCCTAGTTTTCTCTATTCATCTGATTCAGTTATACTGGGAAGAAGATAGCATGAACATTAGTGCTTGGGAATGGGAAACTTTAAAAATTCAAATCTTCCAGATATCACATCTATAATTCTGTAAGTACTTGTAAGCAATTTGATATTGCATGTAAAAAAAAAGTATAAGGTGGAAATGAAGTAGAAATCCGTGACAAAGGAAGATACTGGTGAATCAGAGAGAGACACAAAAACATGACTATTTTCAGGTGCTTGCTGAGAGTCAGTTTCACTGAAGAACAGCCGGCGTCTTTGTGGCCGGCTCATCCCAAACACTTACACTGACAAGCAGGCTCTATTGCACCTGGGCGAGGTGGCTCTGTTTCTCTGATAGAGAAATAGTTCTTCAACTGGCAAGCAATTCTTCAACTTTGACTCAGTTTCCTCATTATTCAACTTCTCAGAGCAATTGTGCCTTTCAAATGTCATGTGGGAAAGTGCAGTGTAAATAAAATCTCTCATTCTTACTGTTGGTCTCTAAAGTGCTGTTATCACTCCTTCTAAGCCAGGAAAGCTTAGGGAATGGTGGCCTTGATCTGAATCAAGTTAGCTGCTCCTGTAACAACCCTGGTTTGTTTTTTTTTTTCTTTTGTTGTTGTTGTTGTTGTTTGTTCGTTTGTTTTTGAGATGGAATCTCGCTCTATCATCCAGGCAGGAATGCAGTGGCATGATCTTGGCTCACTGCAACCTCTGCCTCCCAGGTTCAAGAGATTCTCCTGCCTTAGCCTCAAGAGTAGCTGGGATTACAGGTGTGTGCCACCACACCTGGCTAATTTTTGGTATTTTTAGTAGAGACGGGGTTTCACCATGTTGGCCAGGCTGGTCTTGAACTCCTGACTTCAGGTAATCAGCCCGCCTCAGCCTCCCAAAAGTGCTGGGATTAAAGGCATGAGCCACCGCGCGCAGCCCAACCTTGGGTTCTAACGAGATCTTTCAGGACCCTAAGAAGGGCCCCGACGTCTAGTGTATCACCACCAAGGCCAGGCAGGTCAGAAACAATTATGCGGATAAAGCTAAAACACAACCCAAAACAGCAAACCAAAACAAAAACACACTACATTCCAAACAAAAAACAAAAACAAAAACCTTAATTTCTGCTCATTTTATCAGCTATCTTGAAAGAAAGAATCTTTTTTCCATTATTGTTATATCACTTGGGTTCTTTGCCTTGCTTATGTTTACATTTTTCTCAAAAATGAGCCCTCTGACATCTTCATTTTAAGGAGTAGTGGCCAAAGTAGAAGTTTTGGGAGGCCCCAGAGCAGAGCTATTTCCTTGTGTGAAGACACACCTCTGGGGAAAGACTGCTCACAGAGTGACCCAAACCCAGCCATAATGAATAGCCAGATGACTGCAATGATCTCAGCCTATCCACAGGTTTAAATTGTTGCTTGAATGTGTTCACGTGGCAGAACTGGTAGTAGGGTTTGGTTGGCTGGGCTTGTCATGTGTTTCTTGTTCTATTCTAACTCTTACTTCATCGTGTTATTATAATAATCTTCCAAATAGTATTGTACTTCCAAGAATCTAGGTTAGATCTCTGGCTCTGAGTGACTCGATCAACATGCAAGTTCTGTTTGTTTGAAAATTGCAGAGTTAAGCTCTCTATGCTTGTTAGAGCCAATTGTACATGCAAACCTTTTTTTTTTTTTTTTTTTTTTTTTTGAGACAGAGTCTCACTCTGTCGCCCAGGCTGGAGTGCAGTGGCACAATCTCAGCTCACTGCAACCTCTGCCTCCTGGGTTCAAGCTCCTGCCTCAGCCTCCCGATAGCTGGGACTACAGGTGTCGCACCACCGCGCCCAGCTAATTTTTGTATTTTTTAGTAGAGACAGGGTTTCACCATGTTGGCCAGACTGGTCGCAAACTCCTGACCTCAGGTGATCCGCCCACCTTGGCCTCCCAAAGTGCTGGGATTATAGGCATGAGCCACTGTGCCTGGCCTATGGATACTTTTTGTGTGTGGTGCCTGAAGCGGAGGATGATATTTAAATCCTTTGGTAGCATGATTACTGAAGATCTAAAAGTAATGAAAAAGACTGCCCATGACTATCAGTTCATCGACAACACTGAAGGAAGCTTGCTTTCTTAAAGGCATAGAACCATATGGCAAGAACTCACAACTACTGATGTTTAGAGATCTGCTGGAATGGGTAAACTGTCTCCCCTCCCAGAGCAGCGGATAATGTCATTTGTCTGCCTGCAGGTCTTTAATTATGGTGAGGCTGCTCAGTGCACCCCAATGACCTTACTGCCTGCTCTTTCCCATTAATTTTGAAGTTGTAACCCAAGTCAAGGGATGTTTCAGTGTGACCCTGAGGTTACTTTAGTTTCCCATTTGTGTTTAAGCAAATAACTGTGATCAGTAATTTCCCTCTGGAACTGTAAGAGTATGGCAATTACATGAAATTTGCTTGGTTATTTTCCTGCATGCCTAGAGTTAGAAGTAAGTGCATAAGGCACTTGGAATGATAATTTTTAAGATACGCATGAGACCCTCAATAGTTCTGTGTTCTCTCTCTGGCTCATCAACAGTCCCGTTGTCACTTTTAACTGCACAGACTCAAGAAGATACTGTACATGGAGGGTATATTCTTTTAACCCACAGAGAAGAAATGGTTTCTATTTTCTCCTACCAAGTTGAAACCATATATTTTCTCTGTATATAAAGGCTAACACTTGGGCAATATTTTCTTACTTGAATTTTTTTTTTTCTGAAACAATATTTTGATATTTCTAAACTAAACTATGTTGTAGTTGGCTAGGAGACTGGCTGAATTTTGGAAATGAATTAAATGAAGTGTTATGTCTGTGTAGCCATTTAGAAAAGTATTCACATTCTCAACAGCTCTTAAGAAGGCAATACATAATCAATAATGATGTACTGTTTGGTTCTTCTGAAAACCAAACCCTCTGTGTAGGGAATGCACTGTTTTCTAAGAAATCAATGGACATTAATTTTATAGAACCACAAGTCAAATTTATAACAAGTGGAGAGAAATAAAAATTTTGACACATCAACTTCCTAGAAATAGGATAAATGTTTAATTATGCAGTCTGTTTTGTTATGCCATAGAAATTCTAGAAGGTCCTGTGTTCTAGAATACAAATAGTACTACAGAGTTTTATGATGACTAAATGATACACTGATGTTGTAAGGTCTAACAATTTAAGAAATGATAAAATATGACAAAGTAGATAAAATAGGCAATAAAGTAGAAAGCCTCAAAATTTGCTAATAAAAAAACTGTCAAATTTTCACTATGCAACTTAATCACTATTAGACATTGACCAAGTCCCTTAATATTCCTGAACTTCAGTTTCTTCATTTATAAAATAGAGATTCCAATACTTTACTCCAGGCACACGGTTACTGGGAGGATGAATAAAATATTTATGATAGTGTATTATAAATCATAATATGCAATGCAAATGCTTATATATGCTAACAATATTTAATATGTGGCAAAGATTCTTTAAAGATTGTAACCTTTGCTATCACTTTAAAGAGTTTACTGGAGTGCTGGTCTTGGAAGCTCACATTTTAAATTTTCTTCATAGATATGTATGTCTATAATTGGCATCAATGGTCAACAGAAGAATCATGACAAATGATCTAAACAGCTTAGCTTCTCATAAATGTGGATAATAGCTTCTCATAGGTGTGGAGAACAGCTAGTTCAATAAGCTTTTCTGCACATATATTCTTTTTGAAGATAAATCAAAATGGAAAACTATTAAATGAGCAAATGTGTTAGATCTCCATGGGGCAAATGGAAAGACCAGTGAGCACAGTATAAAGAGGCTGATGGTGTCTTTCATG
This sequence comes from Theropithecus gelada, assembly GCF_003255815.1. Classification (NCBI taxonomy): domain Eukaryota; kingdom Metazoa; phylum Chordata; class Mammalia; order Primates; family Cercopithecidae; genus Theropithecus; species Theropithecus gelada. The sequence goes on from NC_037680.1 coordinate 28,481,822, forward strand.
TCCTGGCATTACCTTGCTGGGTGACTTTTTCCAAATCTCTTCTGACTCCAGTTTCCTGTGGAGCCTGATGAAAACAGGGGACCACAACTATGGAAAGGCTATTTGGGAAGAATTTATGAGGGAAGGAGTGAAGGGGAAAGAGTCAGCAAGGTGTGGCCCAGGAAAAGTGGAGGCTTGGCCTGATTCACTGGCACCTCTGGCATAAAACACTCAAGAGCACTTGCCCCTTGGAAGAGGGGAAGGCAGAGGAGGCTAGAGAAGAGGCAGTTGTGAACTCTTAGGAGGCAATAGCAAGCAATACTCACAGCTGGGGTGGCATGCACAGGCCCAGTAAAGAGAATGGAGGTGGGGCACCAAATCACATCTATGACAAACAAGCCATACATTTTCCTGTGAAGACCTTTCTAACGAAAAGTCATGTACATGTGTGTTATGAACAAATGACCCCAGACAGTTGCTTCCTCCATCTTTGTTGAACCCCTGCGGACTTTACTTTAAAACCTGGAAGTAGGTTTACCTTCTTCATGCACATCCACCCTAATGCTAACTTTAGTAACAATATCACCTTGCCTTATAGGATGGACTCCAAGGAAAAGTCTACATTGCAAGAAAAATGCTAAGTTGATTTAAATGGCTTTGACAACTAAGATTCTTCTTTTTTGTGTTCTCCTTTTTTTGCCTCTCCTTTTTTGTGTTATCTTCCCATTCCCCATTTTCCGTAAATATGAGATTTGCTCTTTGATTGACTGTGTAGGGCCAGCAGGGTGAAAAGCTGTTATCAAAAACTAGGTATCCAGCATTTAATCATGTAAATTTCAGACCAAAATATGTAACCAATAGTTGGTAAAAACTTAGAGTGGTCTTTCTCAAAGAGAGTCTTTCACCTTCCAAAAGATTTCCAGAAGCAAAGATTTATGAAGCTAAATAATGTATGAGATATGCTGCACATTTCATTCCCATTGGGAGCTTCATCAGACACTTTGTAATTAATTAGTTTTTGGTTTACTGCTTATTGTCTGTGCTCCACTTGTTTGTGAGTCCTGCAAGTGTGGGTATCTGTCCTATTCATCGTATCACGAGCCAGGCCCAGAACCTGGCTCATCATAACTCTCAATAATTATTGTTAAAAAATTATGTACATAGTAGAGCTTTGAAAATTCCTTGAGTAAAGATTTCTGTTTAGTGTGAGTTTAATGTGTTAATCCAGTGTTTCCCAAATGAATGTATGCACAAGAAATTCTCCTCTCCCCAAATCCCCCCAACACAGAGCACCCATCTGGAATATATTTGGGGAAATACTATCTTAGAGCAAGAAAAGACACTTCAATAGAGGGTGGCATTTTGTGTTAGTCTAGATGGTGATTGTGTTGGTCATTCACCTTTTGCCCTTCCTCAGATCCATTCTCTACCCTCCTCTATCCTGACCTCCACAGGCTCCATCATCTGGGTTCCATTGCCCTCTGGTTTCCAGTTGGTCTTGGCCAGTGGGAAGCAATGCAAGAGATGGAAGAGCAGGAAGAGAGAGGTCAGAGTATGTCTTCTCCACTCCCTTTGCTTGGAACTGCAGCCGTAGCGGTAGATGCATCCCTCCCTGATGATCTTGCCTCCCCAGCAACCCCCCTTACTCTCTTTCAGCTCTCCCAGGATCCAATGACATGTATCTTCCCTCACTCTGTCAGGGCTCAGGTCTCAGGGTGGTACTGACTTGCCCTGGTACTATCCTTGGAATCCTCAGCTTTGCCTATAGATTTCCTTGATCACACCCAAACCTCTGCAAAAAAGTCTTTCATTACAATCTCTTCAGAAACCCCATCAGAGCATGCCTTCTATTTTCTGTGGGTCCCAACAAATACAGGGATAGCTTCCTCAGTCTGAAATGAAATACCAAGAGGAAACTGAACAACTTCCTGGCAGAGACAGAGCTTCACATAGTGGTTTTGTTATTTTGATTAAAGTTTTATGAATTCTCAAAATCTTATCCACACCTCTACAAGTTAGTAAAGAAATAAACTCCAGAATCAGATATAGTACTCTTATGAGTTATCCATCTTATTAGTTCACAGTTGGGAGGTAAACTATGTATGAGATAGTTTTAATCTATTCCTCACACAGATTTTGAGCTTCAAAGAAAATAGGAACTTACTCCACAGAGCCATCAATCATCATTTTTAATATAGTTCAGGACACTGTGGGCACTCATTCCATGTTAATTCAATTCTTATATTCATTTAGATGATGGTCACAGCTGCTGAGAGTAGACCAAGTGGAGGCACATCCATTAGCATCAGACAAAAGTATAACATTTGGCAGCACTGTGAACAAAGGCAAAGAGGGACACATTTGTGAAAAGAAGTGACCAGTTCACAGGTGTAATGTTTAGCATTTTTTAACGTAATATGAAGCCTGAACTAATGTACTTACTTTTTATTATTATAAACTTGGCAATAATTAAGATCTATCCAGTGGTGGTAGAATAATACCTAATATTACCTAATAATACCTAAGAGCATAGTCCCTGTAGATAGGGGTGGTTTTGTAACTGCATGAAGTGTTGGTTTTCTAATGAGCTTTAGTAGGTTTATTTGCCTTGGAAATCAATGGAGATGGGACACTGAAGATCAAATGATGTCATAAAACAAAATTCCTTAAGAGGCATGGAGAGAAAATTCTGCATTCTGATGACGGGGTTGTAGAAATCCAATGACTTGCACAGGCCCCTGATGGATCCCATGAGCAGTAGGAGGGGGTTATTACTAGAGAAGATGCAGACAAAGGCCTGTCCCTGCAAGTTAGTTCCCTGAGCTGGTCAGTAATAACCTACTATAACCTCAAAGAGCCTCCAGCAGCATCACTATAAATACTTGACTGTCCATGAAGAGTTGGTCTTTTCCATCAAAGATTTTGAGAGGAGTAAAGTCAGTGTAACTACTGTCTTTTTTTTTTCTGAGCTCTTTTGCTCATTCCTCTATCCTTGACCTTAGTCCCTTTCTTCTTGGCATAGTTTCTATCATCTTGGAAATTATTTTGCAGGATGAAACAGTTGCTTTTTAGTTGTGTGGGTCTTTGATAAGGGTTGTGTGTTTCCCTTCTGTGGAACTGGTTCATAGGATTGCAGGCTAAACCTGCTTGGGCAGCTAAACTTGTGATGAAAATAATGATAACTCAGTTCTGGTTTTTTTTCTTATAATTATTTATTTTAATAATCACTGCTCATATGCTTATCTTCTTCTCAAAGTATTATGTCCTTGGAAACCTGTCTATAATCTCTATCTTGTCCTAGGAGCTGACTCTTCCCAGGATGACTGAGAGTGGAAACAACCAGTCCCTCAGGGAAGGCCCAACCCTGACTTTTTATCTCCACCGAAAAATGATATCAGAATATGCAAGTGTGGCCAGGTGCTCATGTCTGTAATCCCAGCACTTTGGGAGGCTGAGGCGGGTGGATTGCTTTGAGCCAAGACAACATGCCGAAACCCCATCTCTGCAAACAATACAAAACTTAGCTGGGCCTGGTGGCCTGCACCTGTAGTCCCAGGTACTAGGGGGGTGGGGGGTTGCTCAGGCAGCGGGAGAATCACCTGAGCTCGGGGAAGTTAAGGCTGCAGTGAGCCCTGATCTCATCACGACACTGCACTCCAGCCTGGGCGACAAAGCGAGACCCTGTCTAAAAACAAAACAAAACAAAACAAAACAAAACAAAAAACACAAGTGTATTTCCCTATGTCTGACTTATTCAGTCTAAATACCATGTGTAGGATATACAGTTAAGGTTAAGCTTTATCCAGCCTGGTCCAGAAGTGACCACAGCTACTTCTCATGAATAAGTTTAGGACCTAGGCTTACACCACCATTCTTGCTTCCTACTTTGAGGTCCCAGCCGCTTACCTTGCCAGTTTTTGCTGCTTCTCACATAGGTAACTTTTCAACCATTTGACAATGTATAGCCAGAGCATTTCACAACCCTTATATTTCTAGTAATGGTATCTATCATTTATGTAAATCAATGGTTGATTCTTGTAGTTTTCTCAGATCAAACCATCTAAGTGGATCCAAGTCTCCAACTCTTCCCTTTTGAAAGCAGCTGTGTTTTTCATTCCTAGTATCTCCGTTAAGATGTCAAAGATTCTGTAGACAAGCTTCAGAGTATAAGCCCAGGGTACTGCATTTAATATGCCAACCTAGCCCTTGAAAAAAATCGAGGTAGATCGTGGCAAATTATGGTTGACCACTGTAAGCTTAATCAAATAGTAGCCTCAATCACAGCAGCTATGCTGGATGCAGTGTCGTATCAGTGTTGACATGTTCTAGAACATATCTACATAGCATCTCACACTTGGGCACTTGGTATGTGGACTATTTATTTGGCATATATACCCTTCAGGTTGCATCAGGAATTAGGATCAAAAGCAGCTTCCAGTCACCTGGGATGAACAGCTGTACTCAATCAGAGCCTTACCCCAGGGTGGTGGTTACTGCTTTTTGACAGAATATAATCCAAAGGATCTTGGTTATCTTGACATTCCACAGAACATCATACGAATCCACTGCTGCCTAGGCATTTTGGTGCCTCCTGCCAGTGGTCTAGCAGGCAGAGAAAGGGGTTCTTAAAGTCACTTGCTGACACTGACATTTTGAGGGGTTAGGGTGACTGCTACAGCATGGGAGCTGGAAAGAGGCCATCTGACATATAAGAGGCTCCCTGGGGAAACTTTTAGTACTTCCCTACAATAAGACACCATGGAAGGATCCCCCTCCCATGCTCCTAGGACCTCAATATGTCCTTACATTTCCACAGCTTTCTATTGCAAGACCTGCAAGACTGTCTTCTGGCTGAATGTTTTTTTTTTTTTTTCTTGCAGTGGGTGGGTGGGTGGGGGGCGCCAGTTGGTGGGGGACTGAAATCATTCTTGGTCAATTCATGGGGCAGGCCAACATGCCAGGGAGCCAATGCTCCCAGAAGCAGCTCTCAACCTGTGCTACATGGGAGTTAGTGGGCAAATACCCCAACTTCTTCTCCCTTGGACTGGAACCAAATGGTGCTATGGAGAAGCAACTGCTACAGAAGGTTAGAGAGGGAATAATCACAATGGCTCAATAGGAAAGGCTTCACAGAAGAGGTGAAACTTTATCTTTTTTTAAAAAGACCATATTTTGACAGGCAGCTAAGAGAATGGAGTACATTACATAAAAGGGAAGATACAGGCAAAGGTCTAGGAGTATAATAGCTTTATTTTATCCCAAGCAGAATAAACTAATATTTCTTATCCTCCCCTCTATGTACCAAGCACTGTCTAGGTCATTTACCTACTTTTTTAGGGGGAAAGAAGATCAATTCAACTGAGGCAGAGGCATTTGAGTAGAGGAGCATTCAAAATGTATTAGAAATGTGGCCTGCAAGAGTTTGAAAGAATATTGGTGGGATTTGAGTAGCGGAAGTGAAATATACAACTCTTAGAGGTTAATTCGACAGCATGAGTAGCAAAGACTGGAGTAAAAAGACATTGGGGGCTGGGAAACTAATTGGGAGACCTTTGCGATAAACCAGATAAGGTATAACATAATGAGGGGCTCACTAGGACAAAGGCCATGTGGGATGGATAAGAGACTGTCAAAATATGTGAAGGGAAGAGGGAGAAATTAAGGATGTCCTGCTTGATGGTGGAGGGTGGGTGGAGGGAGAGACATTAAATGAAAGAGAAAGAATCAGTAGTCTGGAAGGTGGAAGAAATTATTAACTCACTTCACCATACCTCTCTTCCTTTTGGTGTAAACCCTTGCAGCTAGGAGCTTGTGAAACCTAATGCCAAAATCAGTGTTTGTGTACTGGATTCACCAGGGGAGAAAATGTTGAACCAGATTCTCAGCCTGTCTGAGCCTCCTGCCTTTTGTATGCTTTATGTATTGTAATATTTAATAAAAGGGAAACTGTACTCTTTAATTCTCATTCCAATTTGCTGTCCTTGTGGAGAATCTTATTTTCACAACACTAGGGATTGTAGACATCCTAAATTTGGAATTTCCCAACTCTCATCAGGATAAGTCACATCTTTAGTGGTTCTTAAGTGCAGTGTTTGGGAATTTAATTATATTATGCAAAATTAGTAAACAGCTATTTCAAGACAAGGCTGATTAAAATGAATCTGCAAGGTATGGTATTTATTAGTATATTTTCAAAACTAAGCGATGTAGTGTCTTAGCTCTTGAAGTTGAAAGATGAGCGGCACCTACAAAACGATATAACAGGGATGATGGCTGGTGTTTAAGTTTCAATGGAACAGTTGTTTTGACAATTTCATATGGAACCGATTAGCCCCTTTGAGGGGCTGGCTGAGATAGACAGCTGCACTCTACCTTTCCCCTGCGTCACTTACATAGCCCTCTGCATTTTTCTCACCTATTCTGTACTTTTTGCTCCTTTTCACATTGTTAGATGTCTTGTCCACTGAAAGGGATTCCCAGCACTATGAGGATGGCTATGGGCAAAGGACTGGGGCACTGTGAAGGAAAGATGATAACCAGAAATGCTAAAAATCAGAGGCATCTTTCTGCTGGTACTTTGGCTAAAGCCATGGGGATCATCCCTCTGTGATGAGGTCACTATGTGCTAAAGGAGGCCCTTGGCTACTGTGTGCCTTATGGAGTTCCATACATTCCTTTCTTAAGTTTCTTTGTTTGTGAAAGTAAGGTGCTAGGTGCAATATATTCCCCAATCCTTTTCTCATTCTCCCTCTGTTTGTATGTTGTCCCTATCTATATGCCCTTTCCTATTTTTAAGGAATTCTGAAGTGAAGTCACTTACATACTTAATACCAGATCATGTATAGCCTATGAAATCTGCCTTGCTCTCTGAGATTGATTTTTAACAGGATTCCACAGTCAGGCTGCTGTTCCAGAGACTGACTGGCTGAGATATCAGTTGGGCCTGATTACAAACTTTTGGAGTCAGATGGCATCTCAAGATCATCATCAACACGCAGTTTCTTTCTGTCTTTGGCCACCTGAATATTACACGCAAACACTCATGTCACTTTGATCATATGTAGATCCCCTGGTATTCTGCTTTAGGGAAAGTAGTTGCTGTTAGCTCAGAACTCGTTCAAATATTTAAAAATATGGATCCTCTGCCTAGAAATTTAATTTAGAAGAAATAATAGAGGACAAACCTAACATCTGTGATTGTTTTTTATGGACACCTTTTCCCCCTTGCATCTTAAATTCCAATCTGTGACTAGTCTTTGTTTCTCCCTTGGTACTGAAGGGAATGACATCGTCTCAGGTTGTATCTCTCTGGGCTTCAGCTCTAGGAATCATTTCTGTATCTTCCGGAAACCATGGACACTCCTATTATTTGTGGTATATTTTCAATTGTGTGCCAGCTCCTCGGTTATTTTGGAATCAACACATTTTAACCTTTTTTCTGCTTCTTGTCATCCCTTTTCTTCTTTTAATAAGGGACATACACTTCTTTTTTGTCAGTTCCACATGATTTTCTTTCAGGACCTACCTGTCTGGAGGGGCTGTCTAATTGCATTATCTCCCCTCCTCTGGTACCCAGCACAGGTTGGCCCCATCCTGTTAGCCTGAACCCTGATTGGTTCAGGTGGGGATATGTGACCCTAAAGCAAGTCACTCCTAAAGCCTCTCTGGGATTTTTGTGGGAGCTTTTAGGAAAGTGACCCTTTCTTATACTTCATCTGGAATTGCTATCTGTAAAGAGAGTAAAACTTAGGATTTGCAAGGACCATCTTTGCCACAACATGGGAGAATCTGCCTAAGAAAGAAGCCAGCACAAAGAATAGCAAAGCCAGGAGAGAGGGGTGGGGGAGCTTCATGGAGTGCTTGAGACATTTGAGCCCCAGGCTTCTAGCCTTTCTAGGCCATTGGGTCAAAAAATTCCCATTCCTGCGTAAGCTAGTTAAGTTGGATTTCTGCCGCAGCATCTTAAGTGTTTTTGACAAAAATACAAACACAAAATGCCAGTTATAGTAAAAAATGTCACCTTAAACAAGAAAAGTTCTCACTAGCCTGTAACCAGAAATATAATTCCACAGATATTAAGTAATGAATGAATGAGAGAGGCTAGATTCTTGTTATATCCAGAAGTTGGGGGTCAAGAAACCAAAGTATCTCCAATTTCTAGTTTCTCCAGTCTAAGGCCCACCTCCCCAAACATTACTTCCTTTTCTAGAAGCAACCTATTTCCAAGACAGTGAACAGTGGAAATGGCTTCTCCTGTGGAGGAAGCCCACCTCATCCACAAGAACAAGGTGTTGCTCACCAGTCCCAGCAGGCTGATGGCTCAGCACATACTGGTTAATAATGCATTCAGCCTTTAACAACATCTTGTGTAGGACAGTGCCCCACCAGTCCAGTCCAGTTGAGTTGTTTTTGTTAGTGTCTCTCTTCCAGCACGTGGTGAAGGTCACTCCTTAACCTATGACATTCCTTAACTTATGGCACTTAATGCTGCCTAGTTAACACACCCCTTAACAGTGCCCAGAATTCAGCTGAATGTCTGGCTCTGCTGCTAAGCAGCTATTTGATTGCTGCAAAAGTAGCTATTGGGTGGGTGCCATTACTTTTAATTTCAAAAACTGCAGTTACTTTTGTACCAACCTAATAAATCACAGTTTAGGAGTAACTCAGCCACAAGAGCGAGACTCCATCTGAAAAAAAAAAAGAGTAGCTCGGCCACTCTGAGTCTTGTTTTATTCAACTATAAAATGGGGCAAAGAGACTACTTACCTCAAAGACACGTCAAAAGATAAACTGAGACAATATCTACCAGGTTCTTAGCCTAGTGCCTGACTTGTAGTAAGTTCTCCATATAATAGAACTAGATAATAGCCTCGCTATTGACTTTCTACAGTCCTCGTTGCCTCAGTGAGCTTCTGTTTACAAAAGAATGTACCCAAGCCTTTTGAAGAACAAGAGATAATTGCAGGCAAAGTGCAATATACCACCAACCTGATAAAACACTTGTGCCCTAACCCATAAAAAGGGGTGAGGAATATTTTTTGCAAAGACATCCCTCTGCTTTAATTATTCTTAATGGTTCAGATTGCCTGGAGCACTTAGCATCCAGACTAAAGTATGTATGGTTTAGCTCAATGAGGTCTTCAAAATTTTCCCAAACAAAATTTGGTAAGAACCTGATTTACTTATGTGAAAGCAGAGGTCCTCTTCTAATAGTTCTCCCAAATTGAGAAAACTGCCTTCCCCAAGATTAAAACAACCTACTACCCCTTGAGAAACAGAGCACATTTTGCAATCATTAAGACATTTTCTTTAACTTCTATCCATCCCAGTTTCAAAAGCCTTTGCTAGGGCACTCTGTCCCATGATATTTAAATCATTATCAGTGTAAAAACACAAAGATAAGCAATATGTTGTTGTTATTTTTGTTGTTGTAAGGATGGAGATAGTTGGATGGGTGAGCTTGTTTATTATTCATTGGCACAGCAGGAGGTACCAGATTTACATTTTATTTGGGAATAAAGAAGGTATCATCTCTGCATTCATGAAGCTTACGGTCTAGTGGGTGGGTAAGTAAGCAAATATGTACATACGAAGTGCTGGGAAGTAAACAGGGTACAGTGATAGAGAGTAAAGGGAATGGGGGACAGTATTGAAATATGGTGGTCAAGACAGGGTTCCCTAAGGAGGAGACATTTAAGTTGGTCCCTGAAGGATTAGAAGGAGTGGGGAAGAGAAAACAGCATGTTTCTGGACATAGAAAAGACTCAGCATTTTCAAGGAAGTGAAGGGAAGTAAGGTATAGAGGGAGAAGAGGAGAGTAGCAAGAGGCAAGAGTCAAATATACATACACTTGCAGATGCTTGAATTTTATTCTAAATACAATTAGAAGACATTGGAGTCTTCTTTTACACTGCCATTTACACAGTTCAGGTACTTTTAATCAGAGTTATGATTTTAAAAGACTACTTAGGATTTCATATGAGAGTAGATTGGAGGACGCAAAATTGTAAAGAAGGGAGAACAGAGGAGAGGCTTTTGTAGTGTTTCAAGTGAAAGGTGGTGGTGACTTGGTCGGGTGGTAAAATGTAGAGCCCAAGAGATGTAGACTATTTGAGACGTGTCTTGAAGGTAAAATAGTTCTTAGTGGTTGATACGTTGTAGGTTGTGAAGGAGAGAGGGATGAAGAATAACTCCTAAGTCTCTGCCTTATGCCACTGGCGGGCCAGTGTGCCCTCTATTGAGATAGAGAAGACTGGGGGAGGAAAAGGTTTTGAGAGACGGGAGTGGGAAATAAAGTGAGTTCAGTTTTAAACATGACAACTTTGAGATGCTAACAAGATATTCATATAGAACTTGTCACATAGCAGGTGAATATTCCAGTAAGGAATTCAGGGCTTAGAGATAGACATTTGAGAAACATAAGCAGATTGGTATTTAAAGACCTGTAGCTGGATGAGATCACCTGGGGACAAGGTAGAGAAGGATCAAGGATCAAGCCTTGTGAACCCTCATAATTAATGGAGAGGTAAAGGAAGAGAAGTTGGCAAAAGAGACTGCAGAGGAGCCACCAACGAGGAAGGAAGAAAACCTGGAAAATGCAGGCTCATAAAGGGCAAGGAAAGAATATATACAGAAGAAGTACTCAGCTGTGAGAGATCTGGAAGAAAAAGCTCAAAGAAGGGAGGGTTTTGCTATGTAGGGGAGAATAAGTAATATATTTTCTCCACTCATCACTAGGTTCGTGGCTAAGAGCCCTATAATAAAAGACAGATTAATAAGAGGAAAGCATACACATTTATTTAAGATAAGTTTTACACAACATGGGATCCTTCAGAAATGAAGACTCAAAGAAACAGGGAAATTGTGTATTTTTAATGCTTCAGTTTGATGAAGAGTGCACAGTCAAGTAGATGAATGATTGGACCAAAGGGGTATGATCTAATGGTACTAAACTGGAAGAACCTGGCAAGGCCTGTTTCCTCAGATTTTTCTGTGTTCCCATGTCTTCCTTCATGAATAAAAATGTTAATAAAAGGTCTTAAGACCTACTTTGTGGGAGAAGGGAGAGAGAAGGTCAGGGAGTGACCTTCCTGCTCTGTGATTTTCTCAGTGTCCTTCAGCTTCAAATATTCAGTACACCCAGGCACCACAATTTGGGGTAGCGTGTTCTGAGCCCTGTTAACTACATGAAGATGAGAAATGACCTGGACAAGGTTGTTTTTGTAGAGTAGAGGGGACAGATAGCAGGTTGAGTTATGAGTGAGTGGGAAATGAGAAAGTAGAAACAGAACACTCAGAAAATATCTCAGGGACCTGGTAAAGGGAATTAGGGAGACAGAGTAGTCATTGGAAAGGAGTGTTTGGTTTTCTTAGATATAAAAATTCAGACACTATTAGTTTACTGATAGGAATCAACTATTGTATTACTAGGGGAAAAGCAAATGATGACTTAGAAGAATGAGGATTATCAAAGGCATGAAGTTCTTAAGAGAAGGAATAAAGTCAAGAGTAGTGCTCTCAAGTGTTTGTGTACATAAACACAGAAAACCCCTGGAGAGGTTGTTAAATGGCAGACTGTGAGGCTGTAGGTGTATGATGGGGCCTGAGAGTCTGCATTTCTTACATTTTCCCAGGTGATGGTGATGCTGGTGCTGCCGGTCCACAGACCACTTTGAGTAGCAAGGGTAGTACATAAAGGGTTATGCCTTTAATTGAAGAAATGACATTTCTTCAGTTGCAAGAGGAGGGAAGCCAGAGAAGATGGGTAGCTGCGGAGGTGGCAGGGACGGGGGCAGTTACCTGATAGTTTCTAGTTGCTAAGTAAACTCTGAGAGTGAGGGAGGGGGAAGTTGAATAAGACATTTGAGAAGATAAAGGCATAAAAACTATCTTAGAGAGTAGAAATGTAAGCCCTAAAGAAACATAACTAGGTTTGGGGGCAGAGTTGTGGACCCATCTGAGGTTTTCAACTATGACTTGACATGAAACCAATCTACAGTATTTAGCAGCTTGGGTGCCTACAAGAAGAGGATGGTTGGATCTCACTATTATTGAGATTTTGCCAATTGATTGTGAAAGAGGGAGTGAGGGGTTAAAGAGGGGAAGGTCTTTTCAAAAATTATTATAACAATGACCATGGAATCTAAACTTAACTAGAATGGAAGTGCGCTTATTGTTCTTGCCAAATGCGTGTCAGTTGAGATAGGAACATTAATTTCTGTGTAGAGATATGTCAAGGTATTCTGGAAAAAAATACTGGCTCATTATACAAGACATGCTATTATCTTAAAAACAAAAGCACTAATTCTAATTGAGAAATGAGAGGTATCAAATATCTTTGGTTTTTCTGTTATTCCTGTGTATTTGTTAAGAATATATTTAGGTATAAGAGCAGATTGCTCAACAAATATTAGCCTCAAAGAATCTAACATAACAAAAAATCTGGAAACATTGCTGTTGTTCTTTTAAATGCTTAGTAATGCCATACTGGATCCAATCTCTTTGTGTACTTTTTGTCCTCCTAGTCATTACCTTGTGCTTACAAGATGGCTGCTGCTGCTCCAGACAGCCCTCCCATGTTCAAGTCAAAATGAAAGGAGGAGAGGATAATGCTAACTATGACTGTCTCTTTTTATCAGAGCTATAAAAGCTTTTCCAGAAATCCCGAGCAGATTTCCACTTACATTTCATTGGCTGGTCATCATTATGCAAGGGAGGTGTGTAAAATGAATATTTAACTTTTCTACTCTCTATGATAGAGGCTGACGGGGGAAAAATGTTGTGAATGGGTGTGAATCAGCCCACCTACAATATCTGTTTCATTCAGGGCTGGCCGGAGAGTTTAAGTATCTCTGTTTTAGAGCAATCACTCCACTAATACTATCCTATTATATTAACGATACTGTGCTTAATAATAAGTAAATAACTGCCTTCTCCTCCACTTGGCTCTTCTGCTCTCAGCTAGCAAGAAGGTCTGTATTTGAGAAGGAATATGGAATATACTGGGAACTTTTATTCTCTGGGCTTGCAATGACTCTCTCATCTGACTCACCTTTCCGAGATATTTCCATGCTGGTTTAGGAGAAAAATAAAAAGTGAAGAACAACGATGTTGAATTCTAGGGAAACACTCAATTCTGGATCATCTACCAGAACATGATTTGTTTAAGGATTATACATATTGGAAGGGGAAAGCTACTACCTTCAACCAAATCCTGTGTTCTCATTCCTAAGAGTAATTCACAGAGGTTCTCGGCAGAAAATAGAGGAGTTCTATTACTTCTCAACCAGGTTATTTGAAAGCTGTGTTCTATAATTCACAGGCAGAGAAATGCCTTTAATCCAATGCCATGATAATATAAGATTTTAAGGAATTTTGAGGATTGGTGAGGAAATCACCAGAAAAGTCAAATATATGAACACCAGTTGTATTAGCAGAGTCTCTGGGACAAGGCCTCTCACACATAGCACACCAGGCTCCATGCGACCTGGCCCCTGGCATCCTCTTCAGCTACATCTCTTGCTTCTGCTTCTTGAGCTCTGCCTACAGCCAGTGAACTAATACTAGCTCCCTAACTGAGCAGTGTCATTTCATATCTCCTTTACATATACTATTATACTCAGAGTGCTATATCATGCAGGGTCCCAACAGGGAACAGGTGGTGCACCCAGAAAGGTAACGGAAGGTAGTAAAGTAAAGGGATTCTCTGTAGAGATGTGGGCAGGATTAGTGAAGCCAGTAAGGGAAGGTGCCTACCCTGGGGCCAGCAACAGCAGGCAGCTGCCAACCTTGGTCCCTTCTAGTAACTGTTTCCTTCTCTTGCTAGAACTTGGGAGGGAGTCCTTGTCAGATGGAAGAACAAAGCTACTATCAAACTGGATGGAGAGGGAGGTGGAGGAATAAGTATCTCTCTTTCCTCTTGCTGGCACCTCCCCTCAGAAATGCAAACTTGAAAGGCAGGGAACAAGAGGGAACGCAGTCCATAGAAGTCAAACTCACAGCATACTGAGAAGGGAGAAGCCTGGAGATTATGCTGGGCATTCTCCATTTACCTTTACAGATCCAAATGCCCTGCCTCCCATCTGTTGTCCTAGCAAATTCATTGTCACTTATTATGCCCTGTGTAGCTCACCCACTATGCCACCTTCTGCAACTTCTCACCAGCCCCTTCTTTGCTTCTCCCTACACATGGCCGTACCTCTCTGTGACACTGACCACTTCACATCCCATCATTGCTTAATAGATTAGTGCCCTGCTAACCTGTAAGATTGTTGAGATCAGAGACTACACCATCTTTATTTTGATGTATGTATTTTTATATTCTCAACCCCTGGCCTACTGTCAGACATATAATAGATGTTCAATAAATGTTTGATAAATTAAGAAACACGGAAGCATATGAACTAAAGAGGCCCCCAAAGACATATCTACTGAAACATAACTCTGTCAGCACTCCTTTACAAATAACGAAGACTGCATTCATTGGGACTAAGATTGAAGTGTTACATATGGGCCAGGCTAGGTGGTTCATGCCTGTGATCCCAGCACACTGGGAGGCTGAGGCGGAGGTCAGGAGTTCGAGACTAGGCTGGCCAACACGGAGAAACCCCGTCTCTACTAAAAGTACAAAAATTAGTCGGCATGGTGGCAGGCACCTGTAATCTCAGCTACTCAGGAGACTGAGGCAGGAGAATTGCTTGAACCCGGGAGGCGGAGGTTGCAGTGAGCCAAGATCACGCCACTATACTCCAGCCTGGGTGACAGAGCAAGAATCTGTCTCAAAAACAAAACAAACAAAAACCCCCAAATGTTATATATGTAGCTTATTATGGACTTCATACAGTGAGAGTGTCACATTTATAGTAATAGCTGGAATCTCAATGCTTCAAAGGCCCTGCCTGCCTAATTGATAATAAGTCATCTCCTCTCCCCAAAGACAGTGGAGAATCCCCAAGTGTGCCTACAGGTGTTGTATTCTGAATGATTCTAGCTTCCTCCTTACTCTTCCTCTAGGATTTAGGGGTTCAGCATGGAGTTAGTCTCCCTCCAGGAGTCCCAGGTTAGGGTATCATCTCCCAGTGGATGCAGTTTTGCAGAACTTTCACCTTTCTGCTGCCACTTAGCCGCCCACTGGACACTGCCCTTGCTGCTACCCATATTACTGTCAGTTTTCCTCTAGACTGGTGTCTGCACCACCACAGGAAACTGATCAAGCTTGAGCCTGCTGACTATACTGCTGATCATACCTGGCCTGCCCTAGAAACCACTGGTCTCCACGCTGTCAACAGGTTCCTGTTGCACAGCTCCCAACTTCCTCTAATTCACCAATTGCCAATGCTGCTCTTCCCCATAATTTACTAGGGAAGTACTTTCTCATTGACTGACCAGATTTTTCAGAAGGGCCTCCTATAGCAGAACTGTAGGGCCTCTAAAGACAAAGTTCTCTATTCCTCATTCCTCTCTTTTGCAGAGCCCCCAGGCATTCTGGGGTTGGGGTTATATCTGGGTGGGTACGTGAGGGCCTTAATCCCCACTCAGAACTAAAGTGTTAGCCCTTCTTGCTTAGTTAGCCTCCCTGACAGGTTTCATCTTTCAAGATGATTTTTCTCCAGGGGTCCAGGTTCCATTTCTTATAGCTTGCTTCTCTTTGAAAATACTTATTTCATCCAATGGGTCTGTAATGTCTGAAGCCACATTATACAGAGGATGCAAGTTATTTGACATAGGTCTCCAAGTTTCCATAAAATTCAAGTAAAATTAGTGGGGATCTGTTTTAAATATCTTCAGGTACTCTGAGTTAATTTTAAAATTCAGTAAATATCTACAACAGGGGGCTTTCTGCTTAGAAAACCAGAGAGACTTTTAGGAAGTTGTATTGTTTAACCTCACACTCTACACAGACAGTCTCACACCCAGCCCAGACAAGATACCCAATGGTATCTGGCAGGGACAGCACTTTTTTATTCGACACATAAAACATTAGTGATTTTATTTGTCAGTAGGCCACGGCCAGGCCTGCTACAAACCCAGTGATGCAGTACGTGATAGAACTTAGAAGCGGAGTGGTGCTGCAAGAAATTCCTAATCATTTTTTAAAAAAATTAACTGATCATGATGGCATACACTAGTAGCTATACTCCTATACACGGGATAGCTGTATACTCCTATACAGCTATACACAGGAGGCTGATGCAGGAGGATTGCTTAAGCCCAGGAGTTTGAGGCTGCAGTGAGATATGACTGTGCCATAATAGATGGCACTTGTATGGGTATTTGACCCAGTCCAGGGCACTCCTGAATAATAAATCTATAAACCCATGGGTCTATGTCTTCCAACACAGCAGAATCCTCACTCCAGTGGAACACTGAATTTTACAGAAGGAACTGGAGAATGACAGCTATTTGCTTTCCTCTTTAATCTTGTTTTTTTTCTTTTTTAAATTTTTATATCAGAAACAGGGTCTTGCTCTGTCATCCAAGCTGGAGTGCAGTGAGCTATGATTATGTCACTTGAACTCTAGGGCTCAAGTGATCCTTCTGCCTCAGCGTCCCAAGCCATCATGGTGGCTAATTTTTAGAAATATTTGCAGAGATGGGGTCTTGCTATGCTGTCCAGGCTGATTTCCAACTCCTGGCCTCAAGCGATCCTCCCACATTGGCCCCTCTAAACACTAGGATTACAGGCATGAGCCACCACACCCGGCTAATCTTATATATGTTATGTGCACTGCTTATTTGCTGGTTTGGTAGGCAAGAGAAATGAAAATCAACTTAAACTGAGGCAGATTCATCATTCATGCCTTGATTTATTCATCTATAAACTGGAAATGATAATCATGTCTTTCCTAGAGTGTCATTTACATGATTGAGTGATTTAACATATATAAGGAGCTTAGAACAGTGTTTGGAAGTTAATACTATCTACATATTTGCTATTATTTTTACCATTATTACTGTTACTGCTACTACTATTATACTTATTTGTAACTTTCAACAACAAGATAGTGCCTTAGACCTAAAAGAGGGATTCAATAAACATCTGTTGAAATGTTTTACGAAGGAAGGAAGATGAGGGCAGTTAGCTGGTAGGTGATAAGACTTGTGATCTCTATTAAAAAATGATGCTAATTTTTAGCCCAATAAACCAGAGTCAATGAGTAAACTGTATGTCAATACATTAGAGAGAAACAGAGACTATCTTCTTGTTCCCTAATTTAGATGGTAGTCATTTGTATTCAGATAAATTAAGTCCTGGTGCTGTCACTTGATGGATCACCAAAAATCCTCTAGGGTGGTGACTTTTGCGCCTCCAATCCTGCAATTACTTGAAGACTCATATGGGCTACTCCTGTGGGGAGGGGAAGTACAACTAGTGAGACCCCTAACTCAGCCACTGTCACTCTACTTTCAGCTGCTTTATATATAGTGGTTTCACTGCTTTAAAAATGTTCTCCATAATCACTGTACTAGACGAATCAAGAAAAGAAAACATGCACCCACCTTTAAGGATTTCTAGTTCAGCCAACCCAGACCTGTCACATCATGCTATTTTCCGGTAGGTCTGAGTGGAGTGATGTGTGAATTGTCCCCCGAGTTAAAAGCCAAGAAAACAACATGCTTTTCTAAAGACCTTTCTTTCTGCCTTCTCCCCACTTTTTATTTCTTGCCGTCTTTTTGTGCACCAGTTATGCTATATATTTTCTTTTTATGCTTTTATGGCTGCTAGGGTTACTTTTGGAGGGATACCATAAGACAGCAAAGAAATTAATGCATCAGGGGACTTCAAGTAGAAAAATCCATCTGACCTGGTGACAGTTGGTAAGCATTAGAGAAAATCTCATTTACTTGAGAACCATAACTTTGGCAATTTCATTTCGGCTTACTTCACTGCCCTTCCCAAAGCTCTGGTACAATCAAAGAGGAGGAAAAAGCAACTTTGCTGAACTTGGTCACAGAGAGAACTTTGAAGCCCACTGCAAGACTGTCCAGGAGAAAGGAACTGTAAGAAAAATATCTCATGGTTGTTGGTCTAAATCTGACTTCCTGATGCTCTGTTCCATTTTAATGAAAATTTTAAGCCGTGTCCCAGATTTTCCTTTTTAGCTGATGGATGGGGAGTATTGCTCCATAAGAAGGCACAAATTCTTTCTGCCTTTTTCTGCTTTCAGTTGCTTTATTGGGTGCTTTATCTCAACCACTTACAATTGTTTTATGATGAAGGCTATCTTCCAGTTCATCTTGAAATGGAATGTGCTATTATAATGGGTTGGGCCGAGGAAGAATGTCTTTCTCAAGAGAGGAAAAGTGGAATTTGTCAGTGATGCAAACCAGACAGGAAAGGAAGGAAGGAAACTCCAGTTATTCACAAAAGGGTACCAGGATGATGAAAAGTGAGCCCGACAGATTCCATCAGTGAGTGGGGTCATCAGCCCACAATTCAGTGATCTTGTCAACTAATCACAGGGCAGATACATCTTGGGGCCTGCTCTGGGCTGTGTACTGTTCTGTGCTTTGAAGATAGTGACAGGCAGTAAGGGTTTCATCAGGCAGAGTCATGAAGCCTCTCTCTGGGGAAGACCTTTGACCTGGCTCCTGTTTTTGTATCCTTAGTTTTCCGCCTACTCCAAATTTGACTCTTCCGAACATGCCTGAGGAATGGTTCCATCCTTCTTAACCTAATTAGTTCAATCAAAGATTCAAATTGGAAACTAAAATAATTCCCTAAGAGAAAGTTCATTTTATCCTCACTCTCCTATGATGTCCCTATGTCTCTGGGGTGTTGCATTTTTCTGACTAGCTTACTAAGAGTGACTTTAAAAAAAATGGATTTTATAACCAAAAAGTCTAATATTTTGTAGTGCCTCTGAGGTAACATCTAATTCAGAAGGAAAGAAACTAAGAAATAATCCAATTTTGTTTTATTTTTGATGTGTGATTTAAACCTGAGAGTCAACCAATTATTGATCATTTAATTAGGTATTTATGCCTATGTTAGTCATTATAGCATGCCAAAGAGTTTCAATACTCTTTGTTCACAAGAAGTTTAAAATTTAGTTGGGGAAACAAAATAATCTCAAATAGCAATTAGTGAGAAGACAATGTGATAATTAACTATATTTTATATTGACAAAACAAAGTGCTAAAGAATCAAGTCCAGAGAACAAAGTGGGGTAGAATGAGGTGTTAATTGCATAGTATAGATTAGAAATGAAGAAGCAGTTGCAGAGAGATGATTAGGGCACAGCTTTGTTAGGTAACTATGGAGGAGGCAGCTCTTAGGCAGCATTTTAAAAATCTTGTTCTTGGTTGTATTGCATTGTTCTGGGACCACTTCATGATTGTTGATATCAGATCCTATTAGTTACTCTAGTGTCAGGGAAGAAAAAGAATATACCAATACAGCTATGATGTGTTAGGCTGAATTTGAGGGTGATGGGGAAGGGTTACCATGGGGAAAGGGGTGCTAATTTAAGCTTTTACCTGGTAGCTTTTATCCCACTGACTAAACTCATTCTTCTCTTCTAAAAATGTTTTCTAACTTTTCCTAAAATGTCTAACAATGTTCATGGAGACTAATGATGGAGCTTTTAAAGACAGTAGATTCCATTA
This sequence comes from Theropithecus gelada, assembly GCF_003255815.1. NCBI lineage: Eukaryota > Metazoa > Chordata > Mammalia > Primates > Cercopithecidae > Theropithecus > Theropithecus gelada. Next base: position 28,501,409 of record NC_037680.1, read on the forward strand.
CATGATTTCATTTACCATCAATCCTGTTACTATTTTATGTGGCATAGTGGTGGGGTCTTCATGTCACGCACTCTAAACCCTGAGGTGTGTTAGCATTTTCTTGCAATGAAGATCCTGCTTCAGCTGCGTTGCATTCTTTTTATTGGGGAAGCTGAAGGAGATGACAAGATGAGTGATACTGTGTGAGGAGACCTCTTGTGCTCTTCTGCAGAGGTCACATTGGTTAATGCCTAACGCTACCTACAAAACACCAAGGGCTTATCTCCTATATTAGTCCTTTCTTACACTATCTCATCTTATTCCTGTGGGCATCTATTCCAGCAGAGCCTTCCTGGTAAGCTTGGGTTTATTACAAAGGATCCAATGGGTTTTCTGTAAAAGTCATAATTAATCTTACATTTCCAATTTGTGAACTGGTTGGAAACAAAGTCGCTTACTTGCTTTTATTTATCTGAAACTGTTGAAACACATGCAGCTGATTTGATGAGCTGCCAGGGACCACCAGTGTTCTTTGGACCATACTATAAAAAACACTGCTTTAGGACCATTGAGAGAATGGGCTGCATTGTCTGAAAAGAGAACAAGATGGGGACTTGGTGCTATTTAGGTGGAAGAGGAAAGGGGCCTAAATAGGAAAAACAAACTGTTTTTATCTACTTTCACAACACTTCTGATACCAAATGTGGGGACAGGGCATTCCCACACCAACCAGTACTCCAACTCTCCAGGGACCAATTGTGCCCTACAATTTAATTATGACACTAAACTACCTGGAGTTAGTGCAGACCCCACAGGTTAAGTGGTCACTTTCACAAGACTGTCCCCCAGCTTGGATGAGAATTACAAGTAGTGAGTCCCAGGTTACCCACGCTTCTGTCCAACTTGGCTACAAACCGAGGGTTTTCATGACTGCCTCCTCAGGTTTGATCATTTGCTATAATGGCTTCAAATTCAGGGAAACATTTACTTGCATTTACTGATTTATTATAAAGAATATAACCAAGGATACAAGTGAACAGCCAGATGAAGAGATACAGAGAGTGAGATCTGGAAGGGTCCCAAGCCCGGGAGCATCTGTCCTGTGAAATTGGGATGCATCACCCTTCCTGCCCATGGGCACGTTCATCAACCTGGAAGCTCTCTGAATGCCACACTTTAGGGAATTTTAGAGAGGCATAACTGACCATTACCTCAATCTCTAGCCCCTTTTCCCTTCCTGAAGAATGGGGAGTAGGACTGAAAGTTCCAAGCTCTAACCATGGCTATGGGGGGTACCAGTTCCCATCCTGAAGCTAGCCAGAAGCCTATCCAAAGTTGCCTCATTAGAACACAAGATCCTTTTATCCTCCCCAGGAAATTCTAAGGGATTTAGGCCACTCTGTGTCAGGAACCAGGATCAAAGACCACATTATACAAAAGATGTTTCTAAAACTTCTAGCACTTAGGAAATTACAAGGGTTTTAGGAGCTCTATGGCAGGAACCAGGGGCAGAGACCAAATATATTAGATTTTATTATGTTACAGGATCTGACCCTAGAGTATGGTAGTTTTCTTGCAACTGGGCAAAGCGATGAGGTCACTGCATTACAATATTCTAGAGATGGTAGAATCTCAGATAGAAATGACTCTGTGAAACTGGCAGCCAAGCAGCATAGACTTGGAGGTCCCAGCAAAGATTTCCTTAGCTGAGCTTAGTGGGAGTGTGGAAGAGTGTTGGAGGGACTGTATGCAATTCTAGTTGTTGTTATACCCTTAAAGGCCTGAGAAATAAGAGAAAATAGCTCCACCTCAACTCGGTTATCTTCCATTTTTCACGGCAATGTAAGATTGAGGTTCTTGTCAGATTAAGAGTGTCAACTACGCCCTGATAGTCAATCTTGCCATCAACCTTGGTAAAGGGGTATAGGAAGCAGATTTCTTTTATTTACAAAAATTAAGACATGTAAATGTCATTGCATTCCAGAAGCTATGGGGCAATTCAGATCTGTTAAGTCTTCGGGGTTCCCGGAGGCTGTGGCGGCAGTGCAGGCCCAGAGCTAGGGAGGGACAGGCCCTGTGGAGGCCCCTTGGCCGTTAGTCCACCTCAGGCCCATTGGCTGCCCCTCCCCTCCCTGCTCCCAGTCCCCAGCCGTGGCAGCCCACTGGGAGTCCTGCTAAGAGAAGCTGAGACAGGGGGTCCTGGGGAAGCATTCCCGGTGCTCCTGAGGAAAGCCACAACAAGATGGCGGCTCCCAGTGGGAAATGGAGGCCGAGTCTCTCTGCTCTCAGGAGGCCAGGCCACTGTTTTTCTAATCCAATCATCTGGCTCTCAGCCCTCACCATCATGGCCACTGTCACCAGGCCTGCTGCCCACACAGACTGTGGTGTTCCAGGGAGCTGGATCCTGGCAGTCCCAGTGGCCTGTCTTTTTGGAAAGAGCAGGGCGGAGGGCGGGAGCACTTTCTTAGTGCATCTGTAAGGGATTCCGCAGCAGGTGCTCATCCCAGCAGCTTCAGGCTTTCGGTTGTTGTTTTTACATCTGTGACAAATGACATGGCCAGACACAGGGTAATGTCTAAAGAAACCTCTGTGGAAGAGCAGGATGCATGGGGCATGCTGCAGCTCACACAGCAGCTGCCAAGCACATGGGAGCCTGCACCCACCCAATTTGGCCAAAGAAGCCCCCATACTCTCCGTGAAAAATATTTCCAGAAGCTGTTGTGTCAAAGTATCGAAATACACAAACTCACAGAAAAAACAAACAAAAAACACCAACACTAAAGGTCGCTCTTGAGTCTGATTTGAAAACTAGGGTCAAATTCTGCAGAAACATTCACTGGGCAAGCAAACCTTGTAATAGCCACATCTGTAGGTCCTATCCATCATGCCAGGGAAAATGCCCCATTCACAAGTCCTCAGCTTCTGCTTCTAATTTCAGGGTTTGCTCTATAGTTAAAGGTAGAAGGTATGTTACCCACTTATTCTTATTCACAGATCTGAATATAGAGGTCAAGAGGGGAAAGTGACATGTCATACGTCAGAGTAGAGTCAACAAGAAAATAAGACAAACAATAACTGAGCCCCTAGTGTATACTGGGCATTGGTGAGCTGCTGGAGAAAACATAGTTCCTTCTTCAAGGAGCTCCATCCCCTTTGCAGGCAGGAGCAGGCTTCCCTGCAGCAGAAGGAAGCTTGAAATTAGGGTAATGAGGTTGAGCAGGGAGGGGCCACCATACTGCCCTGAGAGGATCTTGTATGGACACAGAGCTGTGGCATGGCCCTGCTTTGACCCTCTAGCTATGTTGTGGGGCCAGGTAGGGGCTGGAGTGGCCTCCTGCTTAAGATGGAATAACAAGGAGCAGATTTACCCTCCCACCTGAAACAACTAAAATCTTGAACAAAATATGTGAAGCAAACATGTTCAGGACATTGGACATCAGGCAATGAAGACCAGTGATATCTGAGAGACAGGAAACAAATGAGGTGAGCCCTATAAGTGCCCCCAACTTATTGCCTAGAAACAGTTTCCAAGGGTGGTCCAGGGAGGGTAATTTCCAAGTATTTGAAAAATAAGTGACACACCTATACATTATCTATGGATCAAAACAGAATTTGAAATGGGAATTAAAAAGTATTTTGAAGTGAAAGAAAATGAAAATATAAGATATCAGTATTTGTGGGATTCCATTAAAGCAGTGCATAGGAGGAAGGTTACAGCACTAATCCCCCATATTAGAAAAAGGTCTCAAATCAATTACTTGTTTCCACCCAAGAAACTAGACAAACAGGAGAGAATTAAACCCAAAATGAGCATTAAAAAAAGGGTTGGGCTTTATTATAACAACAACTAACGGTGTGACCTGGGCAAGTATTGTTCTCTCTGGTTCTGCCTGATTTCATCACTTGAAGAATGAGGATTATAAACAGTATTAGTGTTTTCCAAGTTATGGGCCTGCTGCACAAGAATCATAAGGGAATTTGTCAGAAATGCTAATTTCTAAGCCCTGCCCTAGATCTGGGGAATCAAAATTTCTGAGTAGGGCCTGAGAACCTTTCTCTCTCCCCTTCTCACACACACACACACACACACACACACACACACACACACACACACACACACACATTATATATATGTTATATATATGGATATATATCTGATATATATAAAATATATATTGGAGACAGGGTCTCACTCTGAGGCCCAGGCTGGAGTGCAGTGGCAAAAACATGGCTCACCACAGCCTCAACCTCCTGGGCTTAAACAATCCTCCTGCCTCGGTCACCCCAAGTAGCTGGGACCACAGGTACTGGGTACTGGCAACCTCCCTTGGTTAATTTTTTTTTTTTTGGTTAGAGATGGGATCTCTCCATGTTACCCAAGCTAGTCTCAAATATCTGGGCTCAAGTAATCTTCCCACCTTGGCCTCACAAAGTGCTGAATTTACAGGCATTAAGCCACCAAGCTCAGCCTGAGAAGCTATATATTTAAATACAGTAGTAATGGAATATTCTTAGAGAGAAAGTGTCCTCCTTCTTCGTGGCTTTCTGTTCAGAGACATGACTTCTGAGGAGATGCAAGGTAGGAAGTCTCAGCTCTGAACAGGAGGGGTCTCAGCTTCAGTATAACCTCTGCCCACCTATAACTCAAGCAGCTCAGTCATCATGGAAGACCGTAAGAGCCTAGACATGAGGATTGTAACAGTGACCAGGACGGACTAACCATAGGGATCATTCACTCATTTTATAATGGTAGGTAAGCCTCATAGATTTATCGTTCCTTCCGAGGTAGGGGAAGGAGTCTGATTATTACATAGGCTGGTTCCCAGCTCTTCCAACAATGTAGGAACTGATGATGTGATTTAATATTTCATTTCTGCCTATTTATGTTCCATAATTTATTTCTTTAATGTAAAAATACCTTTATTATGTCTTTGAACCACCTCAACAAATTTATTCTGGCCTATTTTCAGGCTATTCTCTAAAATAAATTTTATCTGGGTGAATTACTCTTTCTGAATTATACTACCAAGTCTTGTTCCTTGGCTGTCCTTTGAGAAATTAGACTTCTTCATGTGTTTTGGAACTTTGGTTTGCAGGCTCATTTTGAGCATCCCTTTCAAACTTTTCCCTCCCTAAGAATTTGGTGGTTTTCTTTACCTAGGCCAGCCCTTTTACTCCTAAACCAGAATCAGGTTTACAATCCAGCTTGGGATGTACTGCCCCTAGGGGACATTGTGGAGTATAGCAGATCCATTACCGAGTCTGCCTAGTGCTGGCTCAGTTCCTGGGAGTCACACTTGGTCTTCGCCCTTTGTCTCTTCAGGCTTGCAGCTTCATCTGAAGCCATAGTCATAATAGAGCAGCGAGCCTTGTTCGCCTCTGGCATCACATAGGAAGCCTGGCTCTGCTCCAGGTCTCACTCACATTTAAAACTCCTTTTCCCATAGGGACCAAACTCTCAGTCACCAGTGTCTACTTCCAGAGCCCAGACAACCCACGATTTATGGGATTTTTTTTGTTTCTGGTCCACAGAGATGTTTATCTTGAACCAGAGCCTAGTTAGATTTTCCTGCTTTTTAAAAATATTTCATCTGTCATTGCTATGTGTTCACAGAAGAAAGGTGAATTCACTGGCTTTTGATCATTATAAAAATCTGAGTTAATTCATTTGAAAATGGTAAATAAATGACATTTCTTTCAAGCACAAGTCTCTGGAGTGAGATCCACATCCTCTACAATAACATGAAAAATCCTTGTGGAAGACACCTCTGATTAACTCCTATTTATTCCTCCACTTGACAGAGCCTGAGCATTGATATCTTCTATTAATACTGCGGTATGTTGTACAAGTTGGTACTTGTTGATTTGCTAGAAATGTTATGTGTGTGCATGCACCATTTCCAAATAATCTGCCAACTGCTTAAAAGCAGGGACCATGACTTGTCATTAAAGTATTCCCTAAATGACATATTTTCTGGTAGCCACACACGGTAAGCTTCAATATAAATATCAATTATCCAATTGATTTACTCCAGGTATCCCAAATTTTCTTAATTACTTAATCAAGTGTACCATAATGATTAAAAAAAATATATCCAAAGGTAATGTTGAAATAAAAAAATGGACAACTATATACAACATACAAATGTGTACACATATTTGACACTTTCATGGGGGGATTTCCTTGCTACGTGCTTCGAGAGTTAGTGCCTATTGACCTTCAACTTGGAAAACATAATACAGTTCTCTACAATCCATTTTGCATTTATATGGAGAGAGAAAATTTCCCCATGAAAGGGGCCTCCAGCCTTGCCTATCAGGAAGTCAGCTACCTGTGACCAGATAGCCTGAGTACATTTTTTCTGGGAGCAGGTGTTAACCCACCCCCACGAGTTAAGAGCCTGCAGGGCCCCTACCTTTGGGAGATAAAGAGGCAGTCTGTGTGGGGTCCCTTCTCCTCCACAGAACCATTTGTTCTTGGGGTTACACCCCCTGCAGGAATCTTTCAATGCTCTTTAAATCGTGGGCATGCACAATGCACCTGACCTTGTTCAAAGACAGGGGCTGCACTGCCCCAGGCAAACACTGAAGAAATCCAACAAAATACATCTTACCAGGCTTTCTCTACTCTGTTGCATGGAAAGGCTCCTGTGTCTGCTGACCAAAATACTTACTAGTTTTCCCTTTTTTCTTTTCACTCCAATAACTTAATTAATGCACACCATCAGTTGTTCATAATTCAGCAGTAAGAATCTTTCCTTTGATAAGATGCAGCCAGTGGGAAAAACACAAAACTTTGTATCCTCTGTATTTTAGATCATTTATTTACTTCTAACAAGAATGTTTTTTTGGTGTGTGTGCCCATCATGGAATCAGGAATGGACTTTGCGCAAAGCATGTTTTATCCTGTAGAAAGAATAAAACACTTTGGAGGGTGGCATTTACTCAAAGGGAACAGATGCCTGCAGGGTGTTCTCACAGTGGGGGTGGCTGGTGACAAGGTGTGATATCTGCAGAAGAAATACAGGCAAGCACTTTAGCCCCCAAGTACTTCCCAGCAGAGAGTGGGCTTACTCACAACACCATAGTCGAAATCTGGCTCATGCTTGATAAGCAATTCACTCAGAACTTTACCCACCCAATGGTACCTGCATTTTAACTATAGGAAAAAGGACTTGAAATCTGTGGGAGGTTACCACTTCCACCACATACTCATGCACACACGTGCAGTTCCTTGCTGAGAGTAGCAAAGACGATACAGGAATTCACTGTAAGAGGTGTGTCCATGTATCTGTATGAGATTATGAGGGATACTTAACAAAAATGGAATTTGTGACCAGATGTGGTGGCTCATGCCTGTAATCCCAGCACTTTGGGAGGCCAAGGCGGACGGATCACGAGGTCAGGCAATCGAGACCATCCTGGCTAACATGGTGAAACCCCATCTCTACTAAAAATACAAACAAATTAGCTGGGTATGGTGGCAGGCGCCTGTAGTCCCAGCTACTCAGGAGGCTGAGGCAGGAGAATGGTGTGAACCCAGGAGGCGCAGCTTGCAGTGACCTGAGATGGCGCCACTGTACTCCAGCCTGGGTGACAAAGCAAGACTCCATCTCAAAAAACAAACAAACAAACAAAAACAAAAACAAAAAAACTGGAATTTGCTAAGTGATTGAAAGGTTATCCTTATACTCCAGGTTTCTTTTCAAGTTTCAGCTTAGGCTTACAAAGACAAACTAGATAGTTCCTGAATTCCTAAAACCCTGTGAAATGGACTGGTTGGAATGGGCAGTTTGTAACATGATACTTTTAGATTGGAAGGCCCAGTAAGGTGAGGATCTTGAAGTACTCACTCCATGAGAAGCTGTTATTCTCAAAATGAAAACAGTTTAAATAGGTGCACAGGAGCAGGTATTTATGGAGCAAAGAGGTAGGCTAATTTTTGCTTGTTCTCAATCATATTTAACATAGGGAGAGAAAAGTATGCCTGATCCCAGAAATGGCTAGCACAATACAGGGGAATTCTATTGGTTTCAATTCTTGGGATTGGGAGGGACCTCAGGAAGATGGCATAATAGCATTCTCCAGGTCCATCTCCCTGCAGAAACATCAATTTGAACAAGTATCTATGCATGAAAATACCCTCACAAGAGCTAAGGAAACCAGGAGAGAAAATACAGTACCTGGGCATAGTGATTACTGGGACTCATGAGGAAAAAATCATTTTAAAGTTTATTCCTGATTTTTTTCTTTCTTTGTCCAACTTAGATAACGTGGTCAGTCACTTGAATAATGAACTTACTATCATACACTCTTCCTTAACTACTGTCCTGTTGTACTAGCCCCCAGAGTGCTAAACATGCAGTAATTCTAAACCGCAGTTACTTTTGCACCAACCTAATACAACTTGTAATGAAGATTGTTTTTCATATCTGATTCCAACTATCTGTTGGTGGTGGCTTTGATCACCAGTGTACAGAGAAACAAGCTGGACTCAGAAGAAACAAGTGCATGAGTGGCTCACCCTGTCTATTATGGATAGAAGTGGAGAGTAGTGAGAGGTTCAACTTTATACTTAAGTCTCAAATGTCTATCTCTGTTGTCACTATTGAACTTCGGACCTGCATATTCAACTGCCCACTGGGTAATCTTATCTGGATACCCCAACTACCTCAATCTGCACATGCCTAAAATTAAAATAAAAGTGGGTTAACTGATCCATCAAATTGGCCTCATGATCCCTATGAGCACTGTGTCCTAGGCAGCCATTACGACATTTCAGATTAGTACTCAATTCAGAATAAACCCTCTTTGCCATCTGACTAAGGAAATTTGCTCTGATGGCAGAATTATAGGCATCCGCAATGGGGGTAAAGGAAAAAGTTGATGGGATGGTAGAAACACAGTGTCTTAAAATCTTACCCATTTCACGTTTCCTGGCTCTGAGTACAGAAATAAGATCACAGGGAAAAATTCAAACTATACTCGATCTCAAGTGCAATGATAGAAACTGGAAAAAATAAAGGTAATAAAACTTTTAGACTTTCTTTACAATATCCTATTTAGCTTATATATATCTGCCCATCTCCCTTAACTTCCTCACCTTAACCCCCAATATTTTTATTATCAGATGGTCATTAGGACAAAAGCTTATTTAGCTGAAGAATTACAGTGTCAATCCCATGTAGGATGGTCTATGTGTTTACGCAAAAGTGCTCTGTGACAGAAACAAGGTATAAAACTGATTGATGTCTTAAAGCAACTAAGGGGTCTCTACTGGTAGCCAGGATTACTGTTTCCTAGTATAAAAACTGGTAGAGAAAACTGAGTTCTTATAATAAATTCCATAACAGCAGCTTAGCTGTAAATGATTTTTTAAAAGTCACTTGACTGTGCAAACTGGTTAGAGCGGAAATATTTTAATGATATTTCAAGAGCTTAATGTCAACCATCAGTGTCCAATAAATGAAAATTACTTTTAGTGATACATCTGGAAATACGATGGTTTTTTGAGCCAAAGTCTCTCAAGCTTTGCATAGAATCTGAATTTTTATTTTTACTCTGTGCCTGTTATATAAACTTCTTATATTTGTTAGAGAAAAAAGAAGATAAATTAGACACTACTTGGGATATTGAAAAATGAATAAAATGTTAAGACATGTTAAATTTATTGTTGGCTCATTGAGAGAAAGAACAAAAGTCAATAATTTATTTAAGAAAAACAATTTTACTTAAAGAATGGGCAATATTTTAATAAGCAGAAATAGGAGAGGGAATATATTTTCAAATGAAAGCAGCATCACTGGAATGAAAAATGTAATGTGCCAAAGTCACTACTTTGAAGGGGAACATGCTCATCTCAATGTAAAATTTTGTTATATTCCTATAAAACCCTAACTTTATTTTCCTTGTTATCTGTTTAATCATTTAACTAATATTTATCGAATACCCACTCTGTGTAATGGTGTTGTGGGAGGAAATTGTGATATTTGTGAATAAGATAGTCACAGTTTCTCTTTTCACAAAGCCTACATTTAGTGGAATTTTCATTAATGGACTACTTCACACACTCATTATATTAGGTAAGATAAGGTATAGCTGTGTGTGGCATGAAATCTGAAATGACAATAATTTAAACAATTGCCTAATGCAAATATAGATCTTTAGAACTCAAAGAGTGGCTCCACCATTATGAAAAACGTTGAGTCCTTTTATCTTGCTGCTCTGCCATTCTTAATCAGTGTATGTATTTAGTCTTTGGAGTCTATTTCCTTTCACCTAGCGTAATGCATCTGAGATATGTAATGTTATTTACATCAATAGTCCATTCTTTTTATGATTGGGTAGTATTTCATTCTATGCATGTACTGCAGTTTGCTGATGTATTCTCCAGCTGAGAGAATTTTGGTTTCAAAATTTTGGTGATAAAATTGCTGTAAGTATTTGTTTACAGTTTTTTTGTGTGTGAACATAGGCCTTTTATTCCACTTGGGTAAATACATATATACCTTGGAGATATTGTGGGTTTGGTTCTAGACCACCTCAATAAATCAAATATCACAATAAAGCAAGTCACATAAATTTTTTGGTTTCCCAGTACATATAAAAGTTATGTTTACACTATATGGTAGTCTATTAAGTGTGCAATAGCATTATGTCTAAAAAAGGACATACTTTAATTTAAAAATACTTTATTGCTAAAAATTGCTAACAATCATCTGAGCCTTCAGCAAGATGTAATCTTTTTGCTGGTGGAGGGTCTTGTGTCAATGTTGATGGCTACTGACTGATCAGGGTGGTTGTTGCTGAAGGTTGGGGTGGCTGTGGCAATTTCTTAAGACAACAATGAAGTTTGTCAAATGGATTGAGTCTTCCCTTCACAAAAGATTTCTTGGTAGCACATGGTGATATTTGATAGCATTTTACTCACAGTCAGTCCTCTAAAACTCTACTGCTGCTTTATCTACTACGTTTCTGAACTATTCTAATTCTTTGTTGTCAGTTCAACAATGTTCGCAGAATCTTCACCAGGAGTAGATTCCATCTCACAAAACCACTTTCTTTGCTCATGCATAAGAAGTAGCTCCTTATATGTAAAAGTTTTATCATGACATTGCAGCAATTTAGTCACATCTTCAGGCTGCACTTCTAATTCTCTTGCTATTTTCACCACATCAGCAGTTACTTCCTCCACTAAAGTCCTGAACCCCTCAAAGTCATACATGAGGGTTGGAATAACTTCCAAACTGCTGTTAATGTTGCTATTTTGACCTCCTCCCATGAATCACAAATATTCTTCATGGCATCTAGAATGGTGAATCCTTTCAGAAGACTTCCAATTGACTTTGCCCAGATCCATCAGAGGAACACTATCAAAGGCAGCTATAGCCTTACAAAATGTATTACTTGAATAATAAGGCTTGAAAGTCAAAATGATTTGTTGGGAGAAAAGCTCAGTGTTGGGAGAGAAGCTGAGGCAGGGCTTTCATGTCTGCTAGACTTGCTGGCTCCTTGCTTCTAGTACTCCCATTATCTCAAGCAGCCGTATGTTTTTCATTCACTTGATACACTGTTTCCTTTCAACCCCCACATCCTCACCACCTGTTTGTTTGTTTGAGCACCAATAAATAGCACGGGCTCCCAGAGCTCGGGGCCTTTGCAGCCTCCACACTCGCGATGGCCCCCTGGTCCCACTTTCTCTCTCAAACTGTCTTTTTCTCATTCCTTTGACTCCACTGGACTTCTTCGCCCCCATGACCTGGTGTTGGGTCTGATCACCCCAACATTCCTGGCTGCCCAACATGGGGTGACAAAGATCCCAGTGAAGGAATGCCAGAGCGTGTGAAAGTGAAGGATACATCATCAAAGGATACCTGAGGATGTCTAAAAAAAGCTCTGTGGGAAAGCTGAGCACTCAGAAGAGCCAGGGTAACAGTGGGACAAAGTGAAAGCAGACATTCTGCTTACTTAAGTTTTTTTAAAGTGTTTGTTATGAAGTTGGGGAGTAAAAGTTAGTACTCAGAGTTTGTTATCACTTTTTAGTACAGTAAAGCAGTTTAGCCCATGATTCCTGGAACAGGGGACTATGGAGTTGGATGAATGGGAGAGAATTGGAAGAGACTTTTTTAAAAAGGTGTATAAAGACCAAGCAATGACAGGTACCATGGAGGGTGCTGCTGAGGCGATGATGGCAGAGGGACCCAAGGAAGCCAGAGGCTGCCCTTCCGGGGCACCATGAGGGCATAGGGGACCACGAGCTCTTCCCTTCCCTGAGCGGTTCTCCTGCTGCCGCCATCCCATGCCCCTGCAGTAGCCCCCAGGGCCACAACTGCTAACAGGTCAGAGCCACCTGGCAGGCTCAGGAGGAGCCAGGAGGCGACCTCTAGCTCCTGTGAGGGGCTGCAGGAGCAGGCGGGGTGTGAAGCATCCAAAGCCGTGGTGCTGCAGGAGAGCCAGAGCAGCTGAGCACCTGTGGGTGCTCCCGGCAAGAGGACAAGTGGCTGCAGCAGTCCTGTTGTGGCTACCTCACCTGGCACAGTGGCCCGGCCACCTTCCCCACCTGCTGCAGCCCCCAAACCCCACAGAGTTTCCCTTCATGTGGCGCTACTGTCCCGTAGGCCATGGTGCCGCCATTCCCATGGCTGGGCTATTGCAATCCCTTCTACTTCCTGAGCCTTGGGCTGTGGGGCCTGACCCCGGGGCAGCTGCTGGCATCAGCACCCCTGCTCCAGTCATGGGCCTGGGACCCCGGGATCCTCATGTGCAGGCATTAGTCTGGGCCACTCCATTGAGGAAGGTAGGATCTGCAGCCCCTTCATGAAGCCCAAGTGAGACTGGGCAACAGCCAGGCAAAGAATATGTTATTCCATCATTGGGCCACAGATTTATGGCAAGAATGGTGGATTTCTTTATTCTCTTCTTTGTAAAAGCAACCATTGTCTTCAGCATTGTGCACCACAGTGGGATAAAGGATAGCTCTAAGTTTGCTATGCACCATATAATGGAAGAAATAGATGAAGAGACATCAATGGAAGACTTGCAGAAAATGATGGTTATGGCTCTTATATACAGATTATTAGTTTGTTTTTATGAGATAATTTGCATTTGGGGAGCAGGTGGAGCTACCCCAGGGAAGTTCTTGGTGGGGCTTCGAGTTGTGACATGTGATACATTAGTGCTTATTGTACTAAGTCGGGTTTTAGTGATTCCTTTCTCAAATGTTAGCATTACAATGTCCACTATATGAGCTTTGATCAAGATTTTTTTGATTGCTTCTTTTTTCCCTGCTTTCATCACACTGCTGTTTTTTCAACTTAATCAAACAGTCTATGACAATGTAGCAGGAATCATTGTGGTAAAAAGAAATGGGGTCAGATGTTACCCCCCCAAAGATCTGATTTCTACACACTATGATGACAAGACTAAATTATGTATCAAGGCCGTCAGTATCCCTGGGTTACAATAATTGATGATTTAGAAATTAAAGCAGTCATTCCAGTGTGATGCAGCTGACTATTCTAAAAGTATTGATTTTACTTGAATGCCAAAGAACTTTTCCAGAAGAAAAACCTATTAAATTCAAGTATTAAAATTTTTAGATCAGAAAGGTAAATGATTTTATAAACAATGGACAATACATACTTTCTTAAGATTTAAAGCACTTTCTTAAGATCTAAGAATTTGCTGAAAGCATTTTCAGCTTTGAAATCTCCAAATGAAACTTTAAAGTTTATTTTGGTTTATCCCAAAACAATGGAAAATGTCCAGTTGTGTTTTGTAAACCATCTGTGTAACTCATCTTTTAGTTCACACTTCCTGGGAAGCCACCAAAGAAGCTCCCCATGGGAGTTAGGGGACCCTTACCCTCAGAAACAGTCAGTCTACTACTTGGAAGGTCTAGTCTAAATTTAACAGGTGTTATTATACATACGGGAATAATTGACTCTGATTCTACTGGAGAGATTCAATTAATTATTAGTTCCCTGACTCCGTGGTCTGCCTCCCCAGGAAAAAGAAGTGCTCAGTTGTTGCTGTTACCTTACATAAAATTAGGAAGCAGCACAGTGAAAAGAACAGGAGGCTTTTGTAATACTAATCCAGCATGAAAGGCTGTGTATTGGGTTAATCAAGTGTCTGACAAAAGACCTATTTGCACAGTAACTATTCAGGGAAAAGATTTTGAAGGAGTAGTAGATACTGGAGCCGATGTCTCTATTATTGCTATAAATCAATGGCCCCAGCACTGGCCTAAGCAAAAGGCATCCATTGGTATTGTTGGAGTAGGAGCTACCTCGGAAGTTTTTCAGAGTTCTTTGATTTTACCATGTCAAGGGCTGGATGGTCGGGACTGGACAATTCAGCCTATCATTACATCTATTCCTGTCAATTTATGGGGTAGAGACTTATTGCAACAATGGGATGCTGAAATATCTATTCCTATGGATCAATATAGTAATCATAGTAGACAAGTGATAAAAAATACGGAATATCGCCTCGGAAAAGGACTAGGAAAAGATAAAAATGGCCAATCAGAACCTTTAGAATTAAAAGGGCAAACAGATTGGACCAGACTGGGGTGTCATTTTTAGGAGCGGCTGTTGTTGAGCCTCCGGCTCCCATTCCTCTTGTTTGGCTAACTGCCAAACCGGTTTGGGTGGAGCAATGGCCACTGAAACAGGAGAAACTGGAGGCTTTAAAAGAACTGGTGCAGGAACAATTGCAAAAGGGACATATAGAACCTACTTTCTCCCCTTGGAATTCTACTGTATTTGTCATTAAGAAAAAATCAGGGAAATGGAGAATGTTAACAGATTTAAGGGCTCTTATTGCTGTGATTCAACCCATGGGCATGATATAACCAGGGCTGCCCTCCCCAGCAATGATCCCAACATACTGGCCTCTCATAGTGATAGATCTGAAGGATTACTTTTTTTCTTACCATTCCACCATTCCTTTAGCTGCCCAAGATTATGAAAAATTTGTTTTTACTGTTCCTGCCATAAAATTAAGAACCAGCAGACAGATACCATTGGAAGGTACTACCACAAGGCATGCTAAATAGTCTGATTATTTGTCACACTTATGTTGGGAAAGCTATTAAGCCAGTTAAAGAACAGTTTAAAAAATGTTATATCATCCATTCCATGGATGATATTCTGTGTGCAGCTGAAACTAGGGAAGAACTGATGTTGTACTACAAACACTTAGAAAAGGCTGTAAATGTAGCAGGGTTAATTATAGCCTCCAATCAAATCCAAACTTCTACTCCCTTTCAATAAAGCCAAGGCTACATTTTTTTCAACAATGGAATATTACCCATACTATGGGTATTCCATATAACTCACAAGGACAAGCAATAGCGGAAAGAGCTAATCGTACTTTAAAAACTCAAATACAAAAGCAAAAGGGAGGGGACCAGGAATATAAGACACTGCATATACAATTGTGTTTAACTTTATTAATATTAAATTTTTTAAACTTACAAAAAGATCAACCCATGACTGCAGCTGAACAACACCTGACAGGACAAAAGAAGAATAAAAAGGCTGGACAAGATATATGGTGGAGGGATGCACATACAAAGAACTAGGAAAAAGGAAAGACAATTTTATGGGGAAGAGGATTTATGTCTCTCCAGGTGACAATCAGATGCCTGTGTGGGTGCCCACCCAACATCTGAAGATCTATCATGAGCCACAGCATCTAGCACCTGTACAGTGCAAATTGAAGGTTGAGGGATTGCTTTTAAGCCTTAATTTGCTTACTCTGTGCCTTCTGTTATAAGGGACCTGCTTCTTGTTATCAATAGTAAGTTTTACCCTCGTAATTAACCAAAGAGGCAGAAACTGAGTTACAAAGGTTTCAGCAATGGCATGCCTCCCAGCTACAGCCACAAAAGTTTTTGCTTCTGTTTCAGTGGATTTACTAACGTGGGGGTGAGGGTATGCTTGTGTTTTTGAAGGAGATAAACAACCATGTAGATACCCTCAAGATGTGTACCACCATGGAACAGGAGACTGGAAGGACCCATGGATCCCAACCATGGACTGGGTTCCCCCAGTATGAGCCACGCTGAGAAACTGCTGGACCACCAAGGTTTTACCTATAGTTGCTTAACAGACCAATGCTTTCTGACTGAACTCCTCTCTACCCTGAATACAAGAGACCCTAACAGGTAGGCAGGAGTATCATCATCCTTATTCAGCATGAAGAAGTACAGAAGATGGACCTTCATCCTTATGCAACCCCTAGGATTAAGGGTCTTCTTGTGAAATCTTAGACACGGGTGTGTGAAGGTCCATGGACAGACAGTTGTATGTGGAGTAGAACCATCCTGCCTGCATAAGTGTGAGGACAGAAGACAAGACCAATGTGGAAGGCTGGGAACAGACTGGGAAGGAAACGCCTTGCCAACCAGGCTCTATTTGAACTTCCTAAAAGTGGGGTTGGGGGACTGAAGAATTTTAAGCTTGAAAGTGACATGATTACATTAGTGATTCTCAAATAGAGAGGGCAGCGTGTGGCCGACTGGAGAGCAGAGCAGTGAAAGCCTGTTGCTGAAGCGCTGGTAAGGCATGATGAGGTCTGGCAGTGAAATAGAGATGCTGGGAGGGATGGATCTGGAAGTCATCCTAGGAGACAGAAACACAGGACTGGGCGATTGATAAGATGTGAAAGGAAAAGCAGAAGGAAGATTTAACATTTTCGCTCTTCTGATGCCTGAGGAGTGTTGCATGTTGGTAGTCAACATATTTTTAAAAATTTTTAAATTAATATTAATGTTCTTTAGAAAATACCATAAAGAACAAGAAAACCATCCATTATTCCAACATGCAGAGATAACCACTGCAGACATTTCATATGCATATATTTCTAGCCTTCTTTGAAAATATATTTCTCTAAAGAGATCCTAAGGGTTCCATCTCTACCAGGAGCTCGGCTCTCATAAATTGTATTAATACGTTAACCTTCACTTTGAGCCCAAATATGAGTATTTTCACTAAACTATACACCGATTTTTTTAAAAAAATAAAGTGAGTAAGTACATGGACTGGAACTGCCAACTGGAAACTAAATGAGTGTCAGCAGTGACACCCGGGACATGCCCTCATTAGTAGATGCTAACCCGCAGAGGTAACCTGCCTAGACACGGAGGGACATTTCCAATTTCAGGTTGATTAATTAATATTCAATTCATTCACCCCGCTGAGCCCTGCAGGAAGACAGCGCGGCAGTGATCTCCACCTTGAGGGGGCGCTGTTTTTTGCCTACCTGAACCCTGAGCTTGGGCAAGCCTGTGCACATAAACTAACAGAAAAACTTTGAGGTCTACCAGCTGTCGATCAAAAACAGGTTATCCTAGGCCCTTCCAAAAAGAGGGACTGGGGAAGGAAGTTTAAAAAAAGAATAAGAATGCTTTTATGTCGAGATGGATAGATTATTTGGAAGATCGGAGGCAGGGTGGTTCAGGAGAGGCCTGAGAAAATGCTCCAGGGGTAGAAAATCCAAGGAGAAAGTGAAGGGGTCTCAAGGATGGACAAATAGCCACAGGGCGGGCCGCCCTCACGAAGGTAGACTTGCAAGCCAAGTTCAGGGCGGCGGTGGGGACGCTGGTTCCGAACTCCCGGGCATACCCGCGGAGTCCTTCCTCCAGATCTTCCCGTGGACCTGGTCACCCCGGCTCCCCGCCGGGGCCCCGCGCTGCTCTGAGAGTAGGACTATGACCCACTTCCACTCTAAGACTCTAGATCGAAACGTCCAGGGGGGTCAGACAGGATTTACAACAAGGAAGAGAAAAACCAGTATGTCCCAAGAGGGCTGCAGGGGCTTTACCTGGAGAAAGGCTTGGGCAGAGGGTGGCAGTATTATGCCCTGGACTTTTTTTCACCAAAACCCATAACCGGATTCCCACTTCCTAAGACCTGCCTTCCTGGCTCTTCTCACCGTCTCCATCCTCTGCCCAGCAGCCTGGGTCTTTTACTGCAAACGTCAAGTGGTCTCTGCCTGCCCTGGGTTAGGAGCTTCAGTTGCTCTTGAGCTCTGCGGTCCGACGTATTTCGCGGGGCCCAGGGGATGGCTGGGGTCATTTCACACTGCCGGGCCTCCTGCCACGCACGCAACCGCCTGGCTGGCGGCCAGGGAGAGGCGCAGGGGGTCGCGCACAGGAAGGAATCGGTGCACCCTCAGCAAACACTGCTCGCTTCCAACGCTCACTGGGAACAGGCTTCCCAGGCAGGTCCCAAATCTCTCCAGTTCCGCTCACCCTGCGGGCAGGAGCGCGGCGCCCCGGTGCCCCACCTGCGCGGGGCGGTCGGCTCCCGCGGGCCAGAGTTTGCAGACTTGGCGCTCAGGCCGATTCTCCTGGAGTTGGGTCGCGCGCGCCGGGCCAATGAGCGCGCCCCGCGGAGGGCTCCGCTCCCCCCGCACGCGCTGATTGGTCCCGCGGCCCTCGAGGCCGGGCCGGCCGCGGCTGCGGGCGGCGGCCAGTGCCCGGCGCGAGTGGGAGTGGCGCGCGCGCCCCCAGCCGACCCCCGCCTCTCCCCGCCGAGCTCCCTCGCTCCCTCCTACTCGCTCCCTCCCTGAGCTCCCGGGCTCCGGCAGCGCGCTGGCGGGGCTCCGCATTGCACACTCTGGGGGCGCCGCAGTGTTCGTGGGATGGGGCAGCGGGCTGCAGCTGGCGGCCGGAATCCGCGCGCAGCCCGGGTGAGTAGAGGCGGGCTTCCCGGGAGAGCACAAAAGAACAGGGGGTTGGTGCCAGCGGCCCCGGCTCAGGCGGGGCCTGGCCAAGCCGGGGAGTGCGCTGAGTCGCTGGAACTACCCAGTGTTAGGGCAGCCCCCTGGGGCCAGAGGAACTGGGGTCCCGGCCTCTGGCGTTTTGCTCCGAGTGGGCAGAGAGCCCAGCGCGCAGCCTTAATGGGTCCAGAGGGGCGTGTGTACTCGTGTGTGTTGGGCTGGCGCGGGGAGGGTGGAATGGAAAGGTCAGGAGCTGCCAAGTTCAAGGCTGGAGGAACCTTTCCCAGGAGTAGTAATTCAGCATCTTCCCACGGCCCAGCATGCGTCCACCAGGAACTCCAGCTGGAGGGAGTTCCAGGGCGGCGGACTGGCAGCACCCCACATGTTGCTGCGGGGCGGGGGGCGGTGGCGGTGGCCCTGCTGCGCTCACCCGGAGCTTCTGAGGGAGGTGCAGTGTGCTGGGGGTACCTCCCCGCAGCTGCAAGACCACGCTAGGCCTTTCAGCCATTCACCCCGACGACTCGGGGAAGGGGCCATCCACCCATAGAGTTGGGATTTGGCCTGGGCTTGACTTGGCGACCTGTTTTTCTCTCTGGTAACAGCAGTTCGGTTGATTCACATTTGGCTAAGCGTTCAGTTACAACCTAAAGCTCGCTGTCTGACGGTGTGACTCACTCTGACCCCCACCATATCCTCACCATCTCTGCGGCTGCCCTCCTCCAGTCCCCTCTCCCGCCCCGGTATCTGCCCTGCTCCTCACTGCGAGGCTCAAAACTTGGTGTTTGAGCATGATTGCCTTCGGTGTGGTCCTTGGCATTTTCAAGTGTCACAATCACATCCCGTTTCCTAGAGGACTCCGAAGACTTGTTATAATGGGATGGGGAGAGAGAATTGGGTGGGGGTTAGGGGGATGGAAGAGGGTCTTTGGTAGTGACTTGTTGGAAGAACAGCATTGACCTCCCAGAGCATATGACAAAAAGAATGTTAAGCTTCTTTCTCTGGTAACCTACCCAAGGTGTGACCTCCAAAATTCAATTTTCTTTGTGGGAGGCAAGGGAGTTTAGATTCTCCAGGGGGAAGCTTATTTCTTGTTAAATTGACTTGCGGTGACATACACTCTGTTCTGCTCTGCTCTGGCCAGCCATTGCAGATGCCATGATATTATTAGAGCAATTCCCTTAAAGCCATTACATTTTCTTTCGGGTGAGAGGAACTTGAGCTAGCTGTTTAAAATTTGGGATCTGCACCTTATTTCTCTAGAAGACATTAATGGTTACTGTATATGCGCTCACGTGTACCAAGTTTGCAAAAGATATTTGTGCAATCGCCCATGAAATGGCTTAATGCACATTTATGTTAAACCCATTTAAATGTAAAACATCTATCTGTTTTCACTTTTAGTTTCCACCTCGACCAAAGGCACCAGACTGAAACAGGACTTAAAAGAGGCTTAAATAGATGTTTATAGAACTCTGGTCCTGAGAGCACACAGTAAGCTTGCTGAGCTTGTAGGCACACAAAGCTTGTTAAAAATTGTAAATTGGTTCCTTGGGTTAAAAATAATGGAAATGCTTCCAGACCAAATAAGACAGACAGTTGATGAAGCAACACTCTGAAACTGTTGGCAGTCTTTGTAAGGTGAATGTTTATAGTACATAATGAATAAATGGGGCTGATTTTAGGCAAATAATGTCAAGTAAAAAACCATACCATGTGTTGTATCATACTGGATAGTTTATATGGCACATTGAAATCTGCTGTTAAAGTGTCTGAGGAAATCATATCTTTATCATCCCCATTTCACAGATGAAACAACTGAGGCTTTCAAAGATTGACTTTTCCAAGATCAGTAGAAGAGTTTAAAGTCAAGTGTTTTTCAAATTATTTCCTCCCTCACTCCTCCCCTTCCTTCCTTCCTTTTTGGTGTTTACCTACTTCTGATTTCTGCACCTTTTTAGTGTTTAACCTGTAGCTTGAGGGACCATTATGAGTCATCCCCAAAAGGCTTTGCTGTCTGTAAATATCACTTAGCTCCCACTAACGTGAGAGCTGATAAAGATTTAAGGCGAAAACTAAGAATGATTTTAGAGAGCTACTCTTTTCAAAGAGATACATTAGTTTTGCTAATGAGTTGTTAAAGGTACATACAGTCAAAACCCTAAAGGACGATGTCCTAATGGTCATGTTTCAGAAAAACCAAGGAACAGTAGGAGAGATGCGTGAGAAATAGGTAAGTCTCCCATTTTATAAACACACTCTTTGTAAGCTCTGTAGACAAGTAACAATGGAAACAATAAATGAGTATCTCATTAGTGCTATTATTTTTAAAGAGAATTGAGAAAATTGATGACTTAAATAAAATCAGAACTGCTCTGGAAACACAAAAAGCACCCACTTATCAAAAGTCCTGAAATCCTCATTGACTTGTGTACAAATGTAGCAGAAGACATTGGTTAAAGAGAAATCATATTTTTACTTGCAAAGTTAGTAATAAGAAGCATAAAGATATCTGTCTATCTGATGAGGGACTCATTTGCAAATCTTTTCTTGGAATATGATTGCTTACAGTATTTACTTGTGTCATTGCATAATATCTATTAATGGGATTAATTTCATTTGCAATAATGTGGTGAAGTGTTGAGCTTACTAGTAGTAAGTCTTGGTTAAGTATGCGGGCTTTGGATTCAATTCTTGTCTTAACATATACTAACTGTGGAACTTCAAAAGATTATTGAACTTCTCTGTGCTTTGGTTTTCTTATGTGTAACGCATGAATAATGCACCTACCTCATGCAGTTTTTAAAATTTATTCATGCAGCAAATATTTAGTGATTGCCTATTATGTACCAGCTCTGCTCTAGATGCTAGGGATACATGTGCAGACTCCTTGCCAGTGAAGTTTACCATCTGGTGCCTGACATCTAATGACACAATGCATTTAAAATGCTTGGGATGGGACCTGACACCTACCAAATGCCCCGTTATTGTTAGCTGTTGGTATCACACATTCTTTCAGGAAATGTTCAGAGTGCCTACCATATATAACACAGATTGCAGCATGTAATGATGAATGATACGTATTTCAATTCAATTAAGACTTCTAATGGAAGAGGGGACTCCAAAGAAAGACATCAAGAGTATAATCAGTCTCTAAAAAGGAATTCAATGCTGATATGTTAGGGAAGAAATGAAAAGAAATAATTTACCCGTAAGAAAGTGGGGAGCATATGAATTACCTTATAGGAACCCAAAAGTGGTAAGAAAAACAAGTCTTGTACCCAAGCTCTGTAAAACACTAAACACATAGGGAAAACATGCAGGGAAAGTAAAGAAAAGAAAAAGAAAGCTTACTTGGATTCATATAATGAAAAAGGAAAACTCGAAGGGTCAGTTTATTAAATTGACCTTATGAAGGGCAACAGATCCCAGGCATACTAGAAATGGGGTAACCAAAAGTGAATTTGTTAAAACAAAAATCCTTGCAATGGATTTCCAAAACAATAATGAAAGTCCCTTAAATACTGTGAAATAAGGATTGTGGAACTACTCGTCTTTCATCATACCAAAGATGTACTGGGAGATAAAAAGAGATAAAACAGAGTGTAAATGAATTCTGTTTTTGCTGAGTAATATTCCTACACCCAGGCTTTTTCAAGCAATACGCACATTGGAGGTAATAGATCAAGAAGTGGCAAGTGCTGAGGATATTCCAGACCTAATCAGCAGACTAGTTAGAGATAAATCGCCAAGACTAGATGGCCTTCACCTAGGTATATTGAAGAAGCCTGGTGTGTATGTGACAGCAATCTGGGGTATTGCTGGGGCATTGGCTGGTGTCTTTAGGGGATCCAGTCAGGGGAAGGGTTTCCAGAAGGACTGGGGGCAAAGAAACCAGGCCAGTGTCCCTGTGGATGATGGGGAGATGGATATTCAAAGTAAGCACAGATTACAGCAAGTCACAATTTTTTTTTTTCTGAAGAAAAGAGGGATTGATGTATTAGAGTTAAAGAAGGAAAATACAGTCATGCACCTCATAACAATGTTTGGGTCAAGAATGCACTACTTATGTGATGGTGGTCCCATACAAGTATAATGGAGCTGAAAAATTCCTATCACCTAGTGACATCTTAGCCGTGGTGATGTTGTGGCACAACACATTACTCACCTGTGGTAATGCTTGTGTAAACACACTTACTGTATTAGCAGTGTTATAAGAGTATAGCACATACAATTATGTACAGTACGTAATCCTTGAGAATGATATTAAATACCTATGTTACTGGTTTATGTATTTACTGTTAATGTGATTTATCATTATCTTAGAGAGTACTCCTACTTATATTCTTAAAAAGTTCACTGTAAACAGCCTCAGGCAGGTCTTCAGGAGGTATTCCAGAAGAAAGCATTGTTATCATAGGGGATGTCAGCTCCATGCATGCTATTGCCCCTGAAGACCTTCCAGTGGGACAAGGTGTGGTGGTGGAAGACAGTGATATTGATGATCCTGACCCTGTGTAGGCGCAGGCTAATGTGTGTGTTTATGTCTTAGTTTTTAACAAAAAAGTTTAAAACATGTTTTAATTTAATAGCAAAAAAGCTTACAGAATAAGAATTTGAAGAAAATACATTTGTACCATGTGTTTGTGTTTTAAGCTAAGTGTTATTACAAAGGAATCGAAAAGTTAAAACATATAAAAGTTTGTAAAATAAAAAAGTTACAGTAAACGAAGGTTAGTTTATCATTGAAGAAAGAAAAAATGTTAAAATGAATTTAGGGTAGCCTAAGTGTAGTGTATGTAAAATCTATAGTAGTCTATAGTAATGTTCTCAGCCTTCACATTCACTTCCCATTCACTCACTTGCCATTCAGTCACTCACCCAGGGCAACTTACAGTCCTGCAAGCTCCATTCACGGTAAGTGCCCTATATAGGTGTATCTTTTTTCTTTTATACGGTATTTCTATGGTACCTTTTCTATGTTTAGATACACACATGCTTAGTATTGTGTTACAGTTGCCTGTAGTATTTAATACAGTAACATACTGCACAGGTTTGTAACCTAGGAACAAAAGGCTATACCATATAACCTAGGTGTGTAGTAGGCTTCAGGCTTGTGTAAATACACTCTGTGATGTTCACACAGTGACAAAATCACCTAATGATGGCTTTCTCAGAACATATCCCCATTGTTCAGTGATACATGACTATATGTTTGTTGCTAAGTGTTACAGGAAATATATTTTAATGTTTCAGAAAGCCTAACCATGTTTCCAATTCCAGTTCCCTCCTCATTCATGACGGTTTCTTATGAATGGGAAATTGGCTAAGGAAACAAGAAACAAAAAATGGAGATCAATAGGTATGTCTCTGAGTGGACAAATAGCCTC
The DNA here is from genome assembly GCF_003255815.1 of Theropithecus gelada. Classification (NCBI taxonomy): domain Eukaryota; kingdom Metazoa; phylum Chordata; class Mammalia; order Primates; family Cercopithecidae; genus Theropithecus; species Theropithecus gelada. The sequence continues at coordinate 28,525,507 of NC_037680.1, forward strand.
TTCCAAGAAGTAGTTTGGGGATGGTCTAATTTAACACTTTTATAAATGCTTACGGGTGATATGCAGTTCTTATGGTAAGTAAAAACCAAGCTGCTAAAGTTGAACTATAGAAATAACTTAAAAGACAATCTAAATAGGAAGAAAAATAATAGAAGATTAAAGTCAAAATGGAAGATCGAAGATAAGTGTACTTGGAAAAAGCAATCCCAAGAACATTTATAGGAGATAGTTTTAAATTCTGTTCCCATCAGCAGACAACATAGCTGGCTAATAGTCTCTCAGCGCTCTAAAAACATGTGTCCACCAAGTTAAAGTCAATGTTAGAAAAAGGGTAGGATATAAAACTCTGTATTAATGTGGTGCTATTTTAAAAATATATATGGTTGAATAAGTTTATATAAATAAATCCTCTATGTGGAAGGAAATACATCAAAATATTAATGTGACTATCTCTAAGTATTATGGGATTAGAAGTGATTTTTATTATCTTCTTTTACCTGTTTTCTCCAAATTTTCTACATTAAACACATATTATTCTTATAAGACAAAACATTATGAAAATAAGATTTAGTATTATAATCTCAGGATTCGTGTAGTCTTAATAGAAAGGCTCAATTGATTATCATTTCTTTGTCTTCTGAAAATCTGTAGTTGAAAATGTTGCCTTTTTCTCCCCTCTGAATTCCCCATGTGAAAAGGGCAGCATGTTGAAATAACTTTTTTTTTTTTTTCTTTTTTTTGTATTTAGTGTTAGGAAAAAATGTGGTTGAAGATAAACACCTGTGCTTTTTAAAATAGAACTAGGAAATGTAAAAAGATTTTGTTTTTGCCGTAACTCTTAGGATTCGAAGAACCAAGTTATAGAAGCATTGCTGATTTCTTTCTAGACTGTAAGTGCTATGAGGACAGGCACCAAATCTGTTTCTTTCCTTTCTATATAGTGCTTGCCTTGGTGTCTAGCACAGGAGACTCTCCCAGTAAATATGTTTGAATGTTTTGAATTGAATGAAAGGATTGAAAACCCTGATAGGCGTGTAGAAATTTGAAATAAGAAGAGTTTCTAGGGCCCATTGTATCCTCTGAGGTCATATGATTCAGTCACGTCTTAGTTTAATTGTTTCTCTGTAAGTTATCCTGGCAGTCTTTGTACCATATGACCCCAGGGCCACGAAAGTGGTTTGTGCTGGTCATCTGGGATCCTCTGGCTTATTCTCAAGTTTTGATCCAGCTCCTGCCACTTGCATCCATCTCTCATTTCAGTTTGTTTTGTGCTTTGAGGCTGGTGTTTTGTTTCTTTCCTTGGTTCTGGATTTTATCTCTCTTTCAGGCTTTGGCTTGGGTTCATTATCTTTTTCTCCCACTGTGGACACCAGTGTATATAATCCCAGTTAGCTCAGGCCCCCTTTTAAAAAAACTTTAATTTTAGATTCAGGGGTACATACACAGGTTTGTTATATAGGCAAATTGCATGTTACAGGGATTTGGTGTACAGATTATTTCCTCACCCAGGAAAGAAGCATAGTACTCAATAGGTAATTTTTCATTCTTCACTCTCCTCCCACCCTTTACCCTCAAGTAGACCCCAGTGTTTGTTATTCTCGTCTTTGTGTCCATGTGTTCTCAATGTTTAGCTCCCACTTATAAGAGCATGTGGTAATTCGTTTTCTGTTCTTGGATTAGTTCACTTAGGATAATGACCTCCAGCTTCATCCATTTGGCTGCAAAGTATGTGATCTCATTCTTTTTTATGGCTGCATAGTATTCCGTGGTGTTTATGTACCATGTTTTTTAAATCCAGTTTACTGTTGATGAGCATTTAGGCTGGTTCCATGTATTTGCTATTATGGATAGTGTTGCAGTGAACATACACATTCTTGTGTCTTTATGTGGAACAATTTGTATTCGTTTGGGTATATATCCACTAATGGGATTGCTGGGTCAAGTGGTAATTCTGTTTTAAGTTCTTTGAGAAATCGCCAAACTGCTTTCCACAATGGCTGATCCAATTTACAATACCACCAGCAGTGTATATAAGAGTTCTCTTTTTCTCTGCAACCATGTCAGCATCTTTTATTTTTTGACTGACCCTTCTTGATAAGCTAGAATCTTTTACAGAGTGGTTTATACCACAAACTATTAAATATTAACAATTAAATGTTACTGTGGTCTGAATATTGGCATACCTCCAAAATTATGTGTTGGAACATAATCCCCAATGTAATAGTGTCAAGAGGTGGGGCCTTTTGGACCGAGCCCTCGTGAGGGGGATTAGTGCCTTTATAAAAGAGGTTGAAAGGAGCTCCCTTGTCTCTTCTGCCATGTGAGGACACAGCAACAAGGTGCCATCCATGAGGCAGAGAATATGCCCTCACCAGACACCAGATCTGCTGGTGTTGTCATCTTGGACTTCTCAGCCTTCAGAACTGTGAGCAATAAAATTCTGTTATTTATAAATTACCCAGGCTAAGGTGTTTTATTATAGCAGCCTGATGGACTAAGACAAATATTAACACCTGATCCCCAGAAGGGATCTAGGAGTCATTGTAGATTATTCTCCAATATTAGCTTAATAAGGCACTGTGGTCAAATTATTCAGTAATATCACTGGTACTGTCAGAAAGAATCTTGGCAGAAGAACAGAAAATTTTGTGTTGTTCTTACATAAAATCTGATATATATGTTACAACATGCAACCCTTATTGTCATTTTCAAGAAACACAGATAGGGAGGAATTGTATAAGAGCAATAACATAGTCAAGCCAGTGCCCAGGATTTTGAGTGAGGACTTAGGGGAAGTAGCTATTTTCTGATGACAGAATGTAAAGAGAACTCTGGCTTGGAAGATAAAGGCTCAAGGGATAGGACCTTGTGTGTACATTATGAAGGCCACTGCCTACTAGAGAGTCTTCTTTAACTAATCTGACTCCAAGACTAACATAGACCAACCCAAAGGCTACGTATAACCAGAAGGCCCTAGGGCAGGAACTCCTGCTTGCCATCAGGTGCTTCTCTTTGAGGGAGTTCTTGAAATGGTCCACGACTCAGGTGTGAAGAGGTGAGATCTATATTGGACAGGTGCTGGAGCCATCCTGACTTAGAAGCCTCATACCCCTAGGAGCTGATATCTCTTGTAACTCCATAGACAAAGCTTCCAGAGTCTCATAGGGGATGTGCCCAGTTTACAGAATCATGGCCCTCAGGGAAGCGCCAAGCATGATGTCCTGTCAAGTAATTTTAGTTTTCACCCAGCCTACCAATTACAGTCATAGCTGTAACTTGTTACTATGACGTTTTTACCCTTATCAGGTTGCTACAATAAAACAGATACCCAAAGTCAAATTCTCATGCACAGTTACAAGTAGAGTGAATTTGCATTATTTTTCACAAACATTAAAAACTGGAACTAGAATACATCTGTTGATATCTGAAAACAAGGGATTTTAGACAGAAAGCAGTAAGGTCAGACTATGTAATACCCCTACCTCCTGTCCTGCATTCCCACCTGCTCATCTTTATTCTCTGGAGAAGAGGATGCAAAGCAACATTAAAAATAGGTTCAAAAGTGTTTAGGTGTATGCATGAGTAATTACCACATAATAGATTGTTAGGCAAAATGAAAGTATTGGGTGTAAAATCTTCATCTTTTGCTAGAATTTTTATTGAATTCTTCGAATTCAAATTTCCGATCACCTAACCGAATGAATTCACAACAACTTTTGCAGCAGTTGTGATTTGTTCTCAGCCATAGATGTAGGAATTCATAAACCCAGGATTGTCCTACTATTTCTGCCTGTTTTTTTTTTGGAAATCATTATTGTTACTTGAACTATCAAAAAAGTACATTTAAGCACTCCAGATGATTAAATAACAATGCAGTCAGTGTGTTTTGGTAGTAGGATTTTGGGTAAACATTTTCAAAAAATATTTAATATTTTGATGACCTAAAAAAGCAGGAGAAATAAAGGTGGTTTTAAGCACAATTTTTAGTACCTTGTAGTGTAACATATTAGCCCAAATGTACACATTACTTAAATTTCTTTCAAGATATCTAGAAATACTAGTTATTTTATGCTGTTACAGAACTTTAGATAATATATACATTTATTTGCACTTATAATAACAGCATGTATTACCCTCTACTTTTGCTTGCATGGTTTTTCATCCACAGGACTCTACCTGCTTGTGAGAGATTATGTTAATTTTTCATTGGCAGAGAGGCAATGTAGAGGGAAGGTTGGAGGTCTGGGCTCTCCTGTGGTGTAATTCTGCCTCCACCAGTTGCTACCTGTGTGACCTTGGGCAAGTTATTTAGTTTCCTCCAGTTTTACCGACTACACCATTAACTAGCTGGCTGACCTTTAGCCAGTAGGTTACCCACTGTGTGGGCATCATTTGCTTCAACTACAAAAATCAAAAGGCTGCACTAACTTCCCAGATGAGTGGGAACCAACGTGTATTTTTTGACACTTAAAACTACCCATTAATGCTGATCTAATAAAATTGCTTTGATTAACTGAAAGTGTGGCATAATATTGGTATATAGCCTAAAATAGTTAAACATTGAAGAATTCTTGTCTTCTAAGAGCATGATACCTCTAATAAATAATTTAAAAGATGTAGCACATTCCCTCAGAATATATTTTCTTGCTATATAGATCTTCACTGTTCTTTGACTTGCCATGTGGAATACATTTAATTTCTTAGAAAATTTTCAATCGTGGAGCAAAAAATTCTCTTTCAAGTGTTCTGAAAATATTGCCACTTAAAAATACTGACTTTAATAGAAGTAATATCCTGCGTTTACATAGTGGCTTTTCATGGAAGATCAAAGGAATGGTATTAGAAGTACATGGTTTTTCTTTTATGTATAACTTCATAGGAGAATTTTCTTTTATTGAGTTCTTTTAATTCAGATTCCTGATCGCCTACCGGAGTGAATTCACAAAAAGTTTTGCAGCAGTACTGACTTGTTCTCAGTCAGGTGTGTCCTTGGTCAGGGGTCTCCTTCCATCCATTATTCCACAATTGACCATGCTTTTCATCCTTCAAAGCCTAGTTCAATGCAGCTTCCCCAAAGACACCTTTTCTCCTGATTCCCTCATCATGCTCTTTTACGTATGCCTGTATTTTGTACTGACATGTTCTTTGTTACATTCTATACATTCTCTTCTTTGTTACCTGTATTTGCAGTCTTATTTCTCATGAATGCCAGCATGAACATAATGTTTTGCATAGAGTAAGCCCTCAGTAAATATGCTGAATAGAAGAATACCTTTCATAGAGAAAAGCTGTAAAGATCTGGGGGGAGTCACAAAGGATTGCATCTTAGACTCGTTGTGCTACTATAACAAAATACCTGAGACTGGGAAATTTATATCAAACAAAAATTTATTTCTCACATATCTGAGGCTGAGAAGTCCAAGATCAAGGCACCGACTGGTGAGGGCACAGTCTCTCTGCTTGTAAGATGGTACCTTGTTGCTGTGTCCTCACATAGGGAAAGGCAGAAGAACAAGTGAGTTAAGACCACGTGAAGAAGCCTCTTGTACAAAGCCCTAATCCCATTCGTGAGGGAGGAGCACTCATGTGTAATCACCTCTTGAAAGTCCCGCCTGTCTTGTACCTAATGTAAATGATGAGTTACGGGGTGCAGCACACCAGCATGGCACATGTGTACATATGTAACAAACCTGTGCATTGTGCACATGTACCCTAGAACTTAAAGTATAATTATAAAAAAAAGAAGGGTACTGGGGGGGTATTGGTCAAAGGGTACAAAGTTTCAGTTAGAAGGAATAAGGTTTTTTTTTTTTTAATTATACTTTAAGTTCTAGGGTACATGTGCATAACGTGCAGGTTTGTTACATATGTATACTTGTGCCATGTTGGCGTGCTGCACCCATCAACTCATCAGCACCCATCAACTCGTCATTTACATCAGGTATAACTCCCAATGCAATCCCTCCCCCCTCCCCCCTCCCGGTGATAGGCCTCGGTGTGTGAATAAGGTTTTAAAATCTATTGCACAGCAAGGTGACTTTATAGTTAATAATAATGTAATATATGTTTCAAAATTGCTAAGAGAGCAGATCTTAAATGTTCATACCACAAAATAAAATAAATATCTGAGGTAATGATAAAAAAAAAAAAGAAAGTCCCATCTCTTAATACTACCACATTGACCACACCTGAATTTTGGAGGGATCACCGTGAAACCATAGCAGACTGGTTTAGATGGAAAGGATAGGTTTTGCATTATATGACAAACTGTCACCTAATTTGGGTCCCTGGATGTCCAGGAAGAACAAATGAATACCACAAGCTATACACATTCTTCTTAGAGACTGTACTCTGCCGCTGTGTCCTTGGAATGAATACCTTTTAGGTATTGAGGATATTCACAAAACAGACTCTAAGCCCTGAGTTGCCCATGACCTAGGACTTTGGAAAGTTAGGTATGATATTTTTACCCTTATCCTGGCGGGGGGGCACCAAATCATTCATGGAGGATCTGCCCCCATGACCCAAATTCTAGGCCCCACCTTCAACACTTGGGATCACATTTCAACATGAGATTTGCATGGGATACAACACCATATCAGTAGGTAATTTCTGGTTTTTAAAAATCACAAAAGTTTAAGGAAGAAAATAATCATTCCCCATTTTATCACACTGATTTAATTATTCATGTATAATTTCTTTATTATTTTAGTGATATTCTTTTTCTGTATATCACATGGTGGCTGCCTAGTTATGGATATAGCATATGTTGAATGTATTTGATCCTTATCTTAATAGAGTAAACCAGAGGCCAATATAGCAAATTGACTATGTATAAAGATGTACACTGTTCTTCTATGCTACTGAAAAACACTTTCATCAGTGGGCTCCCATATGGCCTCCTATTTGTGGAAGGGACTAATGTGCATAGTTAGGGCTGGTGTTTTTTAAACAAAGAAATAGACAAGGCCAGATCTGTTTAATCGCTAATGGCCAATGTTCTTTCTGTTTATTTCCATAGATTAGAATCACAGCCAGCTGGCTTAAAATGTTGTTTTAAGGAGCACCAGGTGAGAGGTGGCCAGATCAGCATCAGCTCCTCACAGTCCTGATAAACGACTCAGGGTTCAACTCCTCCTGTTGCCAATATTGTTATTCTTTGGTAAGGTGAACCAGGCAAGCAAAAATCAACATGGTACAAAAAAATTTTTCTCACCAAAGCTATTCGGTGGCTCATCTTTCTAAATGAAGGGCACTGCATTTCATAGATAGAATAGCATTTTAAGGATATGTACTGTCTATAATGGTACTTTCTTCTTAGTTGGGAACTGTCTGGGAGAGATCTTTGCTAGAGGAGACAGTTTTCAGCTAGGACATGCAAATTCAAGAGAGGTACAGTGCCATAGCGTCTACAAGACACTAGAGAAGTGAGCAAACTCATTTCCGGTAGCTTCTGGGCAGTTCTGGCATTGCCTGTGGGTTTCAGATCTCTTCTGGAGAAGCAGTGTACTGAATAAGATTGAACACGGAAATGGAAAGGAAGAGTGGGCAGAGAAGGTGGAGCTAAAGGACTTTTAGTAAAGAAATTATCATCTGCTTTATAATAGATTAAAAAAAACTTTTCGATCCGATCTAACTCCTGTCCTATCAGAGAAATCCCTAAAATAAAGAAATTTGAGGAGAACGACAAACATCCATCTGCCTTAAATTATCTCCCAGATTTCCGCCACTCCCACCTTCAAAGCCACTCCTTTGGCAAGTCATTGATTCAGCCTTAGAAGATCACTGTTAAAAGTCTTCCCTGAGGGGAAAATCATGCTCATTAATGAATAAATCCAAGCTGGGTAACATACTCTTCCAGTAGGCAAGTGAAAGCTGGGGGAATATGAGTCCAAGCAAGGGGACTGAGATGGGGAAATAGAGGAGGTAACTTTTTCCTTGTAAGGTGTAGGTGGAAAGGAAAGATGTTGAGATCTTTGCTTGTTTCTCACTTTTATCTAAACTCTCATCATGCTGTTTGCTGAATTATCAGCCACCAATTAGTGATAGGTTTTAGGCCAAGCCAGTTAATATCTTTGAACCTCAGTTCCCTTAAAATGATTGCATAAGATCGGCACTTCCAAAGAAGGATCTGTAAGGAAAAACACTGGTTCTGTGGGATATTACAGGAAGATAAAACAATGGATTGAGAAACAATGGATTAAAAATGTTTTTGCTTTTTGAGTTGCAGGACTTTTAGAACATTTAGTAACTGAATGCTCACTCTGTATATCCGAAAGAAGGTGTAATATATAATATTCAGTGACTCCCAGACCTATTTGACAGTGATAATCATTTTGAGGGTTCATCTTGAGGGTCAGCGTTTTCTGCAACACAAAATAATGGATTATCTGGTGTCTGATGTCCTTCTGAGTTTTAAATTCTGTGAATATACAATTAGTTTGTCTCTCCTCCTATTTCTTTCCTAGCCAACCCCCTTGCCTCTTATCTAGAACAGTTTTTGTGTTGTGTGTAAACCATTTGATCAAAAATGTACTCTGTTAGAAAATCTCTGCATCTGCTTTAAGAGAAGTGCATGTTGAGGTAGTGCAAACCTGCAAGCTATGCACTTTTCCCTTTTATTTTTATATTTGAGACTACAGTAAGTCAAAGGCAGTCAAAAAGCAAACAATAAATTCCCCAAGTGCCGTACACCCTCCCCAATATCCTAACAAAAATATTGAAACATTTATACTAATAGAGGGCATAATATTTCAGAAAAGAACAATTTATAAAGACCCAGATTTTATTCTCACAGAAGCATTTCTAAGCAAAGCAGGGCAATTAATCATAGAGCTATAACATAAAGATGAAAAGATGAATACTGAATATACAGAAAATGTGCACTCTTCTTCCCTTCATCTTTAGGATTACAAAAGATGTTTATCACCCCTTGCCTTATGAACACCAATCTTGGATTTTTTGTTTGGCTTCTGTACCGGATTCACCCTTGACTTGATGAGGGGCAAGTAAAAGCTGAGGTGCTTTGTGGGAGTGGGTGTGGCAGTGGAGAAAGGTATAGACATTCAGGACGTAGAATAGCTGTGTCTGAATTAGACCTCCTCCTACAGAAATAGCTCCTCTTCCAGAGGTTTTTTAAAGTGAGGGAATACAGGGTGGTCATCTGTAGTCTCCTGGGTCAGGAAGGGAGAGTAAGAGGTAGGTGTAGTGTCTCGTGCTTATAGTTCACCTACTTGGCAGGCTGAGGCAGGGGTATGGATTGAGTCCAGGAGTTTGAGGCTGTAGTGTGCTGTGATTGCACCTGTAAATAGTCGCTGCATTCTAGCCTGAGCAACATGGTGAGACTCCATCTTTACAAAAAATAAAAATAAAAAGAGAGTAAGGATTCTCACTGACACACTGCCCGACCCCATCTCTGAAAAAAAAGAATGAATAAAGAGTAAGGATTCACACTATTTTTCATATCCTTTTGTTGCATATCATGAATTCTCTGAAATTAGAGCAATCTGAATATCTACAGGTAATCTACAGCAGACAGCTTACTGAAGGCTATGTGTTTGGTTTGATTGTCGTCCACCCTTAATTTAAATTTTTAAGAATATTTGTCAAATTTTCTGTTATTTGAATTCAAGCTTACCTCTGATGAAACATTAGTGTTTCTATTTAGTTTTCCTTGTCTTATTTAAAAAATTGGAATTTGTTGTGTACATTTGATTATATATATTTTAAAACTCCAAATTGCATTTTGAAATTTGGTAGAGAACCGATAACTACATTTTTCTCAAGTGATACAAGATATATTAATAATATTAGCTTTGTTCTGAGGTCTCGTAGGTCCACAGCCTCCTTGAGTTGCCTTAGAGAGGCTTCCAAACTGCACTGTGCTCCAGTTTTTGAATTCAACCCTTCCATTTTTACAGGCCACCTTTACTATTCTCCTAAACGTATAAACGATGCCTTAGTTTACTAGTCTCAAGACCTGGCAGAGAATAGATGCCCAACAGATATTTGATGAGCAGACTCTCCCTACTTGATCAGTGTTTCTTGAATAAATGAATAAATTGTTAATGATAAGTGCTTATTATAATTGTCACAATTTCATTCCAGTAATGTAGCCACTTCTTGGCATCTAACACTATTTTTTAAAAACAATTAAAAAATAATTTTTTTTTGTAACTCACAAACTTGATGCTAATTAGTATTTAATGTTTGTTTTTCTATTTAAAAAATACATAAAATTATTGTACATAAAAGTTTTTATACAGATTTCACAAAGCTGAACATATGTGTCCGTGCGGTTGGTTCTGTACTGCAGCAGCTCAATGAACTTGGAGGAGACCTGAGTCCTCTCACGTAGGACTGAGTTGCTCTCTATGGGACTGAACATAAGTGCCATAAAATCACTTGGTAGGGTTTGTTTTGGCATGTTACAGCATTTCCCCTCGGGAATGCTCAAACGTTTTATGGATGGAAGATTTCCATAAAGTGTTCTACATAACCTTCAAGTCATCTTGTGTGAAAAAGAACTTAGTTTGCATTTGTTCTGTAGATAATTGTCGATGTTTTATAGGTAACATTCTGAATGTGTAGAAAGATTGAGGCTTTCCAGCCACTTCTCAGACTTACTGACTAGTACAGAAAGAGGAGGAGGGGGGAGGGGAAGAAGAGAGAAGAGAGAGAAGCTAGCTCTTCTATGTCTCCTTAAGAGCACTAACGCTGTTCAAGAGAGCCCCACCTCATGACCTCCCAAAGGTCCCATCTCCAAATACTATCGCATCACATTGAGGTTTAGGGTTTCAGTGTATGAATTTTGGGGGACACAGACCTTCAGTTTTTAGTACATATCTTTCTTTTTTAGGATGGGCAGGGGAAAGCCTCCTCATCTGTCTGTGGCATTCCCCCTATTTCCCCAATTTCCTAACAGTTTGACCAAAGCCATGACCAACATCATCACTTGACAAAATGGAATTGATTTATTAAAGCACTTGTTCATTTTAATAATCAACCTAAAGGAAAAAGAATTCAAGTTACTTGTTTTGGAGTCTTGCATTGAAATTTATTTTATTTACTGTAATTTTATCCCCAAAATGACAGATTCCTTTTTCATATTTTTTGAGTAGGTATTTGTGTCATTTTTTTGGCAAACACTTAAGAAACTATCTCTGATTGGTGATTTTGAGAATTGTTCATACTTGAACAGAGATTATGAGCTTAAGTTTAAATAGCTTTGAAATCTTTAAAAAATAGTTACATCTTTTAATTGCATCAACACTGTCTATATTTAACATGTCTAACTATTTAAATGACCTAATATTTTATATTTGCCAATGCAAACATAACAACAATCAGACAACAAGTACTTTTTTTCTGGGCCCTACCCAGGGACATAAAAAAATAGAGTGGAGCTGGGCGTGGTGGCCCAAGCCTGTAATCCCAGCAGTTTGGGAGGCCGAGGTGGGTGGATCACCTGAGGTCAGGAGTTCAAGACCAGTCTGGCCAACATTGTGAAACCCTGACTCTACTAAAAATACACACACACACACACACACACACACACACACAAAAGGAGTGGAAGACACGGCAACTGTTCTCATGGAACTTGGCTTCTCTCCCTGTCTCTCTCTTTAAATACCCAAGGGCCACCTCATGCCAATCATAGTTCTAGGTGGAAAAACAATAATAAATGAAATGGATAAACGTCTCTAGGGATAAAGCAGTGAACAAAAACCACAGAAAATTCCTGTCCTGGTAAAGCTTACATTCTAGAGGAATAGAGGCAGAAAATAAGGAAATAAATCAGAAATGTGCAGTATGTTGGGCGGTGGTAAGTGCTATGGAGAAACTAAAGCAAGGAAGGGGAAAGGAAGTGCAGGGTTGGGTGGGAGGCAGCTGGTACCTTTACCTGTGGTTGTCATGGATGACTCCACTGTGAAGGTATCACATGAGCACCTGGACCAGGTAAGGGAGAGAGCCCTTAGGACCTCTGTGGGAAGAGCCCTCCAGGCAGAAATGCAAAAGTGCTGTGGTGGTCTCATGCCTGGCTTGCTCTCCAAGAAGGCTGGTGGAGCAAGCCAGGGGCAATGTAGTAAAAAGTCAAAGATGTAAAGGGCAGGCTGTCTAACATTCAAAGCCTCAGAGGTTATCACACTATGTTGACTTTTCCCCCACTTTCTTCCTTCCTTCTTTGTGAGTTGGGGAGCCATTAGAAGATTCTGCACTGAGGAATGACCTGATTAAATGATTTTAAAGATCACTGGTTATTGTGAGAATAAATACAGGAGGGCAAGGTTGGAAAGAGGGAGACTTAAGAGGCTGTTGTAGCAGTCCAGATGTTGGCTTAGATGTGGGTAGTTGCAGTGGAGATGCTGAAAAAGGGCATTCTTTGTCTATTTGGAAAGAGTGGAAGAGAGGATCTCTGAAGGATAGGATGTGAAGTATAAGTGAGAAAGCAGTGTTGAGCATGCTTCTAAGGTTTGGGGGACTGATAACTGGAAGGACGGGGCTGTCATATACTGAGATGTAAAGACTGAAGAGGAACAGATTTGGAATAGGATCAGATATGGTGTACACACCTTAAATTTGGACACCTATTAGGCTTCTAAATGTAGAAATGGAGTAGGAGGTTGGGAATGTGAATGTGAATTCAGGGGAGACATCTGGGCTGAAGATATAATGCTGGGAGCTTCATGATCTCAGTAAAAGCCATAAAAGGGGAGCAAATCCACGAGAGTGAGGAGATGAGATCTGTCTGTCAGAGGCAGAGTGAAGACAATGAAGTTGCAGTTGTGTGCTCCATTATTATTTGCTGTAGGTACAGAGAGAAGTAGGAATTTGTGGGCTAGAATAACTGAAGCAACTTTCATGAAAAGTGTGGGACTTGGACTGGTCCTTGCAAGTAGTTAGGATTTGGAGGGGTAGAGAAAATGAGGAGAGGGCATTTTGGTTAAAAGTTACCAGAGTTAAACACAATGCAGTATGAGGTAGTAAGGGAAAACATACCGAAGTCATGATGGGATTTTTCTCATGTGTGGAAGGGGTAGTACTTGAAGGTTTTGTTCAGTCTGTTTCCAAGGATCATGATATGCAAATGGTAAAGAGACTTGGGTCCCATTAAATTTTTTAACATTTCCCAATACTTTGCTAACAGCGTTTCCTCCTTACCCTTGCAGCTGGTGCTGCCTTATATTTTGTAGTAACTTGAAACTGACATGTGGGGAATTTTAAGTACATATGTTATCAAAACAGATGTTTCACAGACTTCATAGACTATCAGGAGGTCATCTTGTCTTTCAAAAAGCAGCCTGGAATTTGAATTTAGTTCCTCTTATAATTTCATGCTCCAAAGTAACTATATGAGAAATTTAAAATTTATTAGCAACTTTCTCTTGTTCTCAGATTTTAGAGAGATGGTAATTTCATTAAACCTGAAAAAAATATATATATGCTATGTTACCTAGAGGCAGATTATCGAATAACTTTACTTGCCTGGTGATAAATCTAAGGGACATGAGTATTTTAACGCTTTCCCAGCAACTTTGGAGTTATATTTTTAAAAAGGAAAAACATCAACAACCCTGCAGTCATTTTTGATGCAAAGTAGCGAAGCAAAAATGAACCTCATAAAAGAATACAAAGGATGCTGGCTTCAGAACAAATGGTTAGACACATTTTGCCTCTTGTCTCCTCTTCCCACTTTTTCCTAGAATCTAGATGAGAATCAAGTATCGTTTTTATTCTGTGTCAAAGTTTTTCATGGAGTTGCAGAAGCTAAGGACTTTGGCAGAACTCCCCGAAGTAAGAGCAAATTATGCATTTTGTTGTTCATTTTCCTTAAAGAATGCCTTCAAAATAATGTGGTGTTAATTGTTTGGCATAACCAGGCGTGACATTCCGTATCCCCATTTGTCCTTTGGGGTTTCAGAGAGGTGCAGAGTACAACTCCTGCAGGACTTGACAGTTTATCTGTGTCCCTTGAATCCTGCAGGTGTTGGCTGGAGAGCAGCAAGCAGTTAGTGGCAAAGGGGTTTGTAAAGAAACCCCGTGGACCCTCTAGTGCTGTCCAGTAGAATTTTCTTTTTTATTTATTTATTTATTTATTTATTTATTATTATTATTATACTTTAAGTTGTAGGGTACATGTGCATAACGTGCAGGTTTGTTACATATGTATACTTGTGCCATGTTGGTGTGCTGCACCCATCAACTCGTCAGCACCCATCAACTCGTCATTTACATCAGGTATAACTCCCAATGCCATCCCTCCCCCCTCCCCCCTCCCCATGATAGGCCCCGGTGTGTGATGTTCCCCTTCCCGAGTCCAAGTGATCTCATTGTTCAGTTCCCACTTATGAGTGAGAACATGCGGTGTTTGGTTTTCTGTTCTTGTGATAGTTTGCTAAGAATGATGGTTTCCAGCTGCATCCATGTCCCTACAAAGGACACAAACTCATCCTTTTTTATGGCTGCATAGTATTCCATGGTGTATATGTGCCACATTTTCTTAATCCAGTCTGTCACTGATGGACATTTGGGTTGATTCCAAGTCTTTGCTATTGTGAATAGTGCTGCAATAAACATATGTGTGCATGTGTCTTTATAGCAGCATGATTTATAATCCTTTGGGTATATCCCCAGTAATGGGATGGCTGGGTCATATGGTACATCTAGTTCTAGATCCTTGAGGAATCGCCATACTGTTTTCCATAATGGTTGAACTAGTTTACAATCCCACCAACAGTGTAAAAGTGTTCCTAATTCTCCACATCCTCTCCAGCACCTGTTGTTTCCTGACTTTTTAATGATTGCCATTCTAACTGGTGTGAGATGGTATCTCATTGTGGTTTTGATTTGCATTTCTCTGATGGCCAGTGATGATGAGCATTTTGTCATGTGTCTGTTGGCTGTATGAATGTCTTCTTTTGAGAAATGTCTGTTCATATCCTTTGCCCACTTTTTGATGGGGTTGTTTTTTTCTTGTAAATTTGTTTGAGTTCTTTATAGGTTCTGGATATTAGCCCTTTGTCAGATGAGTAGATTGCAAAAATTTTCTCCCATTCTGTAGGTTGCCTGTTCACTCTGATGGTAGTTTCTTTTGCTGTGCAGAAGCTCTTTAGTTTAATGAGATCCCATTTGTCAATTTTGGCTTTTGCTGCCGTTGCTTTTGGTATTTTAGACATGAAGTCTTTGCCCATGCCTATGTCCTGAATGGTACTACCTAGGTTTTCTTCTAGGGATTTTATGGTTTTAGGTCTAACATTTAAGTCTCTAATCCATCTTGAATTAATTTTCGTATAAGGAGTAAGGAAAGGATCCAGTTTCAGCTTTCTACTTATGGCTAGCCAATTTTCCCAGCACCATTTATTAAATAGGGAATTCTTTCCCCATTTCTTGTTTCTCTCAGGTTTGTCAAAGATCAGATGGCTGTAGATGTGTGGTATTATTTCTGAGGCCTCTGTTCTGTTTCATTGGTCTATATCTCTGTTTTGGTACCAGTACCATGCTGTTTTGGTTACTGTAGTCTTGTAGTATAGTTTGAAGTCAGGTAGCGTGATGCCTCCAGCTTTGTTCTTTTGACTTAGGATTGTCTTGGAGATGCGGGCCCTTTTTTGGTTCCATATGAACTTTAAAGCAGTTTTTTCCAATTCTGTGAAGAAACTCATTGGTAGCTTGATGGGGATGGCATTGAATCTATAAATTACCTTGGGCAGTATGGCCATTTTCACGATATTGATTCTTCCTATCCATGAGCATGGTATGTTCTTCCATTTGTTTGTGTCCTCTTTTATTTCACTGAGCAGTGGTTTGTAGTTCTCCTTGAAGAGGTCCTTTACATCCCTTGTAAGTTGGATTCCTAGGTATTTTATTCTCTTTGAAGCAATTGTGAATGGAAGTTCATTCATGATTTGGCTCTCTGTTTGTCTGTTACTGGTGTATAAGAATGCTTGTGATTTTTGCACATTAATTTTGTATCCTGAGACTTTGCTGAAGTTGCTTATCAGCTTAAGGAGATTTTGGGCTGGGACAATGGGGTTTTCTAAATATACAATCATGTCATCTGCAAAGAGGGACAATTTGACTTCTTCTTTTCCTAACTGAATACCCTTGATTTCTTTCTCTTGCCTGATTGCCCTAGCCAGAACTTCCAACACTATGTTGAATAGGAGTTCTGAGAGAGGGCATCCCTCTCTTGTGCCAGTTTTCAAAGGGAATTTTTCCAGTTTTTGCCCATTCAGTATGATATTGGCTGTGGGTTTGTCATAAATAGCTCTTATTATTTTGAGGTACGTTCCATCAATACCGAATTTATTGAGCGTTTTTAGCATGAAGGGCTGTTGAATTTTGTCAAAAGCCTTTTCTGCATCTATTGAGATAATCATGTGGTTCTTGTCTTTGGTTCTGTTTATATGCTGGATTATGTTTATTGATTTGTGAATGTTGAGCCAGCCTTGCATCCCAGGGATGAAGCCCACTTGATCATGGTGGATAAGCTTTTTGATGTGCTGCTGAATCCGGTTTGCCAGTATTTTATTGAGGATTTTTGCATCGATGTTCATCAGGGATATTGGTCTAAAATTCTCTTTTTTTGTTGTGTCTCTGCCAGGCTTTGGTATCAGGATGATGTTGGCCTCATAAAATGAGTTAGGGAGGATTCCCTCTTTTTCTATTTATTGGAATAGTTTCAGAAGGAATGGTACCAGCTCCTCCTTGTACCTCTGGTAGAATTCAGCTGTGAATCCATCTGGTCCTGGACTTTTTTTGGTTGGTAGGCTATTAATTATTGCCTCAATTTCAGAGCCTGCTATTGGTCTGTTCAGGGATTCAACCTCTTCCTGGTTTAGTCTTGGAAGAGTGTAAGTGTCCAGGAAATTATCCATTTCTTCTAGATTTTCTAGTTTATTTGCATAGAGGTGTTTATAGTATTCTCTGATGGTAGTTTGTATTTCTGTGGGGTCAGTGGTGATATCCCCTTTATCATTTTTTATTGCATCTATTTGATTCTTCTCTCTTTTCTTCTTTATTAGTCTTGCTAGCGGTCTGTCAATTTTGTTGATCTTTTCAAAAAACCAACTCCTGGATTCATTGATTTTTTGGAGGGTTTTTGTGTCTCTATCTCCTTCAGTTCTGCTCTGATCTTAGTTATTTCTTGCCTTCTGCTAGCTTTCGAATGTGTTTGCTCTTGCTTCTCTAGTTCTTTTAATTGTGATGTTAGAGTGTCGAATTTTAGATCTTTCCTGCTTTCTCTTGTGGGCATTTAGTGCTATAAATTTCCCTCTACACACTGCTTTAAATGTGTCCCAGAGATTCTGGTATGTTGTATCTTTGTTCTCATTGGTTTCAAAGAACATCTTTATTTCTTCCTTCATTTCATTATGTACCCAGTAGTCATTCAGGAGCAGGTTGTTCAGTTTCCATGTAGTTGAGCGGTTTTGATTGAGTTTCTTAGTCCTGAGTTCTAGTTTGATTGCACTGTGGTCTGAGAGACAGTTTGTTATAATTTCTGTTCTTGTACATTTGCTGAGGAGTGCTTTACTTCCAATTATGTGGTCAATTTTGGAATAAGTGCGATGTGGTGCTGAGAAGACTGTATGTTCTGTTGATTTGGGGTGGAGAGTTCTATAGATGTCTGTTAGGTCTGCTTGCTGCAGAGATGAGTTCAATTCCTGGATATCCTTGTTAACTTTCTGTCTTGTTGATCTGTCAAATGTTGACAGTGGAGTGTTGAAGTCTCCCATTATTGTTGTATGGGAGTCTAAGTCTCTTTGTAAGTCTCTAAGGACTTGCTTTATGAATCTGGGTGCTCCTGTATTGGGTGCATATATATTTAGGATAGTTAGCTCTTCCTGTTGAATTGATCCCTTTACCATTATGTAATGGCCTTCTTTGTCTCTTTTGATCTTTGATGGTTTAAAGTCTGTTTTATCAGAGACTAGGATTGCAACCCCTGCTTTTTTTTGTTCTCCATTTGCTTGGTAAATCTTCCTCCATCCCTTTATTTTGAGCCTATGTATGTCTCTGCATGTGAGATGGGTTTCCTGAATACAGCAGACTGATGGGTCTTGACTCTTTATCCAGTTTGCCAGTCTGTGTCTTTTCATTGGAGCATTTAGTCCATTTACATTTAAGGTTAAGATTGTTATGTGTGAACTTGATCCTGCCATTATGATATTAACTGGTTATTTTGCTCGTTAGTTGATGCAGTTTCTTCCTAGCCTCGATGGTCTTTACATTTTGGCATGTTTTTGCAATGGCTGGTACCGGTTGTTCCTTTCCATGTTGAGTGCTTCCTTCAGGGTCTCTTCTAAGGCAGGCCTAGTGGTGACAAAATCTCTAAGCATTTGCTTATCTGTAAAGGATTTAATTATGAAACTTATGAAACTGAGTTTGGCTGGATATGAAATTCTGGGTTTAAAATTCTTTTCTTTAAGAATGTTGAATATTGGCCCCCACTCTCTTCTGGCTTGTAGAGTTTCTGCCGAGAGATCTGCTGTGAGTCTGATGGGCTTCCCTTTGTGGGTAACCCGACCTTTCTCTCTGGCTGCCCTTAAGATTTTTTCCTTCATTTCAACTTTGGTGAATCTGGCAATTATGTGTCTTGGAGTTGCTCTTCTTGAGGAGTATCTTTGTGGCGTTCTCTGTATTTCCTGGATTTGAATGTTGGCCTGCCCTACTAGGTTGGGGACGTTCTCCTGGATGATATCCTGAAGAGTGTTTTCCAACTTGGTTCCATTTTCCCCCTCACTTTCAGGCACCCCAATCAGGTGTAGATTTGGTCTTTTTATATAATCCCATACTTCTTGCAGGCTTTGTTCATTTCTTTTTCTTCTTTTTTCTTTGGGTTTCTCTTCTCGCTTCATTTCATTCATTTGATCCTCAATCGCTGATACTCTTTCTTCCAGTTGATCGAGTCGGTTACTGAAGCTTGTGCATTTGTCACGTATTTCTCGTGTCATCGTTTTCATCTCTGTCATTTCGTTTATGACCTTCTCTGCATTAATTACTCTAGCTATCAATTCTTCCACTTTTTTTTCAAGATTTTTAGTTTCTTTGCTCTGGGTACGTAATTCCTCCTTTAGCTCTGAGAAGTTTGATGGACTGAAGCCTTCTTCTCTCATCTCGTCAAAGTCATTCTCCGTCCAGCTTTGATCCGTTGCTGGCGATGAGCTGTGCTCCTTTGCCGGGGGAGATGTGCTCTTATTTTTTGAATTTCCAGCTTTTCTGCCCTGCTTTTTCCCCATCTTTGTGGTTTTATCTGCCTCTGGTCTTTGATGATGGTGACGTACTGATGGAGTTTTGGTGTAGGTGTCCTTCCTGTTTGATAGTTTTCCTTCTAACAGTCAGGACCCTCAGCTGTAGGTCTGTTGGAGATTGCTTGAGGTCCACTGCAGACCCTGTTTGCCTGGGTATCAGCAGCAGAGGCTGCAGAAGATAGAATATTTCTGAACAGCGAGTGTACCTGTCTGATTCTTGCTTTGGAAGCTTCCTCTCAGGGGTGTACTCCACCC
Organism: Theropithecus gelada; assembly: GCF_003255815.1. NCBI lineage: Eukaryota > Metazoa > Chordata > Mammalia > Primates > Cercopithecidae > Theropithecus > Theropithecus gelada. The sequence goes on from NC_037680.1 coordinate 28,545,009, forward strand.
TGTGAGGTGTGGGGTGTCAGACTGCCCCTAGTGGGGGATGTCTCCCAGTTAGGCTACTCAGGGGTCAGGGACCCACTTGAGCAGGCAGTCTGTCCCTTCTCAGATCTCAACCTCCATGTTGGGAGATCCACTGCTCTCTTCAAAGCTGTCAGTCAGAGTCGTTTGCGTCTGCAGAGGTGTCTGCTGCTTTTTATTGTTGTTTAGCTGTGCCCTGTCCCCAGAGGTGGAGTCTACAGAGACAGGCAGGTTTCCTTGAGCTGCTGTGAGCTCCACCCAGTTCGAGCTTCCCAGCGGCTTTGTTTACCTACTTAAGCCTCAGCAATGGCGGGCGCCCCTCCCCCAGCCTCGCTGCTGCCTTGCGGTTAGATCGCAGACTGCTGTGCTAGCAATGAGGGAGGCTCTGTGGGCGTGGGACCCTCCCGGCCAGGTGTGGGATATACTCTCCGGTTGTGCCCGTTTGCTTAAAGCGCAGTATTGGGGTGGGAGGTACCCGATTTTCCAGGTGTTGTGTGTCTCAGTTCCCCTGGCTAGGAAAAGGGATTCCCTTCCCCCTTGCGCTTCCCAGGTGAGGCGATGCCTCGCCCTGCTTCAGCTCTCACTGGTCAGGCTGCAGCAGCTGACCAGCACTGATTGTCCGACACTCCCTAGTGAGATGAACCCAGTACCTCAGTTGAAAATGCAGAAATCACTGGTCTTCTGTGTCGCTCGCACTGGGAGTTGGTGACTGGAGCTGTTCCTATTCGGCCATCTTGCTCCACCCCCAATAAATGTTCCCAGTAGAATTTTCTGTCCTATTCTTGGTGACAGGAATATTCTACTTATGTACTTTCCAATATGGTGGATGCTACCCATACTGGCTACTGAGTACGTGAAGTGTGGTTAGTATAGTTGAGGAACTGAATTTTAAGTTGATTTCATTTTAATTAATTTAAATGCAAGTAGCCACATGTAGTTAGTGTCTCCTGTGCACTTGTTTTTATTCTGTAGATAAAATAGTGACTGCACAGCCAAAGCTGACAGCTCGTCTTGGGTTTTCTGGAGCACAGAGTGGACAGATGCCCACGCTACACTTGCCGGGCCCTTTCTGCCATCCTGATGAGTGTCCACCAGCAGATCTTTCACACAGGGACACGACACTCCTGATTATTTCCAGGACAGTATACAGGACTTTTTGAAATGCCTCCCTCTTGTCCTTACCAGAAGTGGGGAGAAGGAATAAGGAAAGGCAGAATGACGTTAGATGAGATGAGGTCATTGTTATGGTCTTAAAGACCTTTTTCTCACAGAGATATTTTTTTAAATAGCCTAGGCTGGTTATGGTGGCTCACGCCTGTAATCTCAGCACTTTGGGAGACCGTACGGGTGGATCACTTGAAGCCAGGAGTTCAAGACCAACTTGGCCAACATGATGAAACCCTGCATCTAATAAAAATACAGAAATTAGATGGGTGTGGTGGTGCACACCTGTAATCCCAGCTACTCGGGAGGCTGAGGCATGAGAATCCCTTGAACCTGGGGGGCGGAGGCTGCATTGAGCTGAGATCATGCCACTGCACTTCAGCCTGGGTGACAGAGTAAGACTCCATCTAAAAAAAAAAAAGAAAAGAAAAGAAAAACAAGCCTATTTGTATATTTTATTACTGATTGAGAATTATCCTGAGCCGTAGATGTTAGAGGAAACATTAGTACATTCTCATCTTACTGGTGTCTTGAAAGTAAGAATTCTGTGAAGAACCCAGTTTCATACCTGGAGGAAGATTGTGTGTTCATAAGGAATATTCTCTAGGTTATTATTTTAAAAAATTAAAAGTGGATTATTGAAGGTCTGCCATGTGCCTTCACGTAAATACAAGTGTGTATGTATTGTTCCAGGAAGGGGATTATTAAAGAAAGGCATAGATAGCACAGGGCATAAAAATGATGAAGATTGGGTTACTGTAAGCCAAGGAAGGACTGAGTGTGTGACGAGGACAGGCAATAGGCCCTGCCCTGGGATTTTCCAGAAGGGTGTTGCTGTTACAGAAATGCTGGTGAAAATCACACTCCAGGAGCACGATAGGTGATGCAGGATAAAGGAGGTCTTTTTGCCTCCGGGTGGTCAGTCTTTACACTGAAGAAGTTGGCCACAGTCTTACTGCTGCTGTGGTGAGCTGCCCCTGCCCTGCCCCAGTATCAAAAACTGTCCCAGTTGAATTTGCTGAGAAAGGTGTTTAAAAAGATTTGTTGGTTGATATTTCTGTGGACATTCTGCCACTCTCACTCATAAAACTAAATGGAGCTTATGTGCCAGGGACCATGCTTCACTTGCCATCTAAATGAGGAAGAAAAAAATGTGTACATGGAAGAAGAAAACTAATGATAAAAAATGCTATAAGATAGATCCCCAATGAGTGGTGAGACAGTAACTGCCATATCCAATAGTTGTCTTCAAATGCATAAAGGGCTGTCAGGTGGAAGAGGTGTTAGACTTACTCTCTGGGGCTCTGGAAGGCAAAACTGGTGGTATTTCTCTTTAACTAAAAAAATGATTTTTGAAGGCCTATTTGTGTAGAGTACTCTGGGGGGAGAGAGTGATTTAGGAGAGGACAGCATGTGCAGGATATGAAGATACGACAGTGGTTGCAAGTTACAGGGAAGTTCATTCCAGTAAATAGAAGGGAGAGCTTCAGAAAACAGAACAGGCTGCTATGAGGAGGTTATCCCCCTTCCTCGGAGGTGTTCACAAAGAGACCTTGCCTGCTGGCTGAGAAAGGGGTTTCATTCTGGTAGAGCAGGGGTCAGTCAAATCTGGCTGGCTACCTCCTTTTGTAAAAGAAGTTTTATTAGAACTCAGTCATTGCCCATTTGTGTAAATATCCTGCATGGTTGGTTTTGCAATACAGTGGTAAAGGTGTGTAATTGGGACAGAGATCATTTGTCCCACAAAGCGTAAACTATTTGTTATCTGGCCCTTAATAGAAAAAGTTTGCTGGGCCTTACATAGGATTAGATTTAAAGATTTGTAAAATCCTTTTTAATTTTCTGGTTGTAAGGGATTCAGAAAAGAAGACGAAAGCCTTGTGGGAAGTCTGAAGAAGGTTTCTTGCAAGATGGGAACTTTCTGTTGGACCTTAAAAGAAAGCACTTGCTGGTCCTGGCAGAGGAGGCCTGTCTACATGGAACACTTGGGCAGATCTCAAGAGGACTACATCTCTGGTCCTTGAATACAGTGTACAGACGCATTCCGACATTCGACATTCATGCATTCATTCATGCATTGTGCCTCCAGCATATTGCAGGCCAATGTAGTCATCTACAAACACTTCTTTGCCTGCTTTTGGTAAAGTAAGCACAAATTCTGGCATGAGATGTTGGCATTTTGATACTAACTTTGCCAGAATGAAAATGCTCATGAAGTTCAATGTTTATCATTGAGTTTTGCAGAGTTATTTTATTCTACGTATAATTGTCTCACCTAGACACAACTTAGAATTTATTTACATATTCTGCTTAATTGTAGGATGTAAGAAATGATGGTTCCAAAATGAAAACCTCACTGTATTTGCAGGAGATGCAACTCGGAGTGTTAAGGATAGGATGATGCACATTACTATTCATGCCTTTTTAATTGATTAGCCTTTAAGGCTTCTGCAAGCCTTTAAAAGTTGTTTTGTCAACATTAGACCAGCTGCTGTGTAATTATGGTAGCTCTTCTTGCAGTTAAATTCCTTTAATAACGTGTTCAATCTGCCGATGCCAAAGTGCTTTGAACCTGTGATATATACTATGGAGAGCTTTTGTTTTACTTACAGATGGTCGGTGCCATTTTCTGGGCAACTCTAGAATTTTCACAGAAATTTTAAAGATGAATTACTTCAAAATGGGAGGCAAATGAATTTGAACATCAGGTTACTCCTCCCCCTATAAAATTTGTTCATATGTGACTTGAATTTTGAACTTGGCTCATAACATCATAAATGTGCTCATTAAAAAAAAAATTCCACCTTGAAACCTTTTTAAGGCTCTTTTCTCTGACTCTCCAGCTTGTAAATGAAATCAAATCTTTCTGGCACCAGATAGATGATGGTGGAAACAGTGGGCCTGTAACAAGGATCACTGCTTAATGAGGAGTCACAAAAGGGTGGTTCTGCCTTCCATTCAGGGGCTGAAACTTCACTCAGAAACTGAGTGTGAATTTAGCAGTGTGTGAAGTCTGGCATGAGAACCTATCACTAGGGATAGGGTCTGGTGTCAGAAAGATACAAACAGAAGATGTTGTGTTTGTCTCCTCCCCAATTCACCCATCCTTTCCCCCACATTGGATTGTACTGGTGGATAAGGCATGAGAGGTGGGAGCAGCGATGATGGTGGCTGTAGAGGCTGCCCCTGTTAGTTCAGGCCGTTTTGGTGGCTTCTTTCCTATAGCCTTTCTTTTTTTTCCCAAGATGGAGTCTTGCTTTGTCACCCAGGCTGGAGTGTAGTGGCACGATCTTGGCTCACTGCAACTTCTGCCTCCTGGGTTCAAGCAATTCTCCTGCCTCAGCCTCCAGAGTAGCTGGGATTACAGGTGCATGCCACCACACCTGTCTAATTTTTGTATTTTTAGGTTTTAACATGTTGGCCAGGCTGGTCTCAAACTCCTGACCTCGAGATCTGCTCACCTCAGCCTCCCAAAGTGCTGGAATTACAGGCATGAACCACTGGGCCCGGCCTCCTATAGCATTTTAAAAGGCAAACCATTCAAAACAGAGGCGCAGAGCATCAACACATGAAGGAATAAGAGATTAGACCAAGCTACAGCAGCTTTCTATGGCCCCATTATTTAATTTGTATTAAGGAATGCACCTATGTTGTTGGAAAACCGTGAGACGAGTCCCTCAACCACCTGTGCTCACCTTTTCTTTTCACTGTACAGCATAAGGGGGTGTGGAATGCAGTTGACCTTATACAGTGTGAAAAAGCCGACATGCTTCAAGCTTGAATAGAAGTTCAAGAATATTAATGACCTGCAGAATTTGGAGAAGCAGCTAACCTTGACGATATTGGCTTACATAATGGTAGGGCTAGCCAAAAATTGTGTCTTGTGTACTCTCTCACAATGTGCAGATTTGTTTGCCTTGAAAGCTCGTGAGCCCTGAGAGTTGGGGCATTTAAGAGTTTGAGGAACCATAGACTTACAAGCATAGAGCACTTGTGGTGGTATGAATTCAGTAGCCACTAGACACTCAAACGAAGAAAACTAGAATTTATATAATTAAAAGTTGTTTAATTAATTATATTTTTTTCCTGTGGGATAAAACTGTTCCTGGTAAATGGCTTAATCTTTTCAAAGTTACATTAAATGTTAATCTGGAGTGTTTTTAATATTGCAAGCTCATAGAGTTGTGTACCAAGATGTGCCCAAGAAAACTACCATCAGTCTCAGCATTTTATTTCTAAATAACAAAACTTGCTAGTGTCAGTAGAAGCATACATCTTTTTGGTAACATCACCTTTTGCTAAAATGCATGGTTTACATTGATATGATAGGAATTAAGTCAGCCTCAGTTGTCAGTTCTGATCAGCTGCATGAGACATGGTCTTCAATTAATCTTATAACCATTAGCATTTTATATACTTTGTCAAAGTCTTGCATACAGTTTTAGAAAATTAGAAACTTTTAGAACTTCTTTGAGGACTTCAAAATCGTTTTTGTTACCCTTCCAAAATAATCTTATGTTATCTTGAGATTGCATTGAATCAGAGAGGAGATGTTGGCTTTAGCCTCTGGTGCTAAGACCCGATAGTCATAAACCTACATACATACATATGCACATATATCCACATACATGAGTGATCAGTTCCCAAGGAACCCAGCGGTCAGCAAGACAAGGGACTTGTGTATACTCCCAAATGTCATGGAGGTCTTTACTTCTCTAGTCATCCCCTTAAGTCTCCTCTTATGTTCAGAGGTACCCAGGAATAAAATCTTTTTATTTTTCTTATCAAGTATTTAGAATCTTGTTTGTAAGCAGCAAATACGTGGCTCAAATTAACTTAGGAACATTTATCTCATGTGTCTTTCTCTTTCACTTGGCTTGCTCTCTGTGGACTCTGTGAGGATTGGTCTTTGTACTCCGGGTCTGTGTGCTTACCTAGGAATAAATTTTTATGGTGATGAACTGTGCCACCCCTGTCTTATGTTATTAAGTGTAAAATAAATTGAAAGAAGAATTAAATAGTCAAAATGCTGGAAGAACAGGGCAATAGCAGGGACTTGAGAGCATTTAATACTCTTTCCCCACCTTTTATTTTTTTCTATCATCTTACTGGTTTCATTCTTTCTTAATGCAAAACAAATATGCAAACAAGGTGGGAGTGATATCCTCAGATGCTCCTGAAATGTACAAATGTCATAGTTTATGCCACCATTTAGGACTGACTGATGCTTTTTCCAGTACCAGACTCAACAATCCTAGGGAAGAGAGCTCATTGGCCTATCTTGGGACAGATATCAACATGGACCAATTAGTTGTGGCTGGAGGTAGGACCACATTGTACAAACTTGTCATTGGTGACCCCATTTCTATGTATTAGTAAAAGAAAAATCACTGTGGGCTGGAGAAACTTCAAACACACGAGATGTTTTCCTTCCCTACATGGACACATCACCTCAGTCTTCCCAAGTATGACTACTGGCCTTTTCTGGGTATCTTCTTTCTTCCCCGTTACCTCTAGCCTGAGTGCCATTTCTTTTCATGATTTGGTAAAGAACTTGGGGCAAGACATACTGTAGACAGGAGGAGAATTTCTGTGTTGGTGATTTAGAGCAGATCTCTTCTGATCCTTTCTCCTGAGCCCAATGACCCTCATCTTCCTTTTTGTCATGCAGGAGGAAGTGGCAACTCAGGAGAAGGCAGATGGAAAAGTTAAATGGTAAAGCTCACAATCTGCTTGTCCAAGGAAATGATGCCCTTTTCTTAAAGGCTAAATGTTTTTTCAGGATGAGTGGTTCAGTCAAGTCCAAATATTCTTGACTACTATAGGAGATATTTGATTCTTTAAGTATATATAACATTGTGTAATAGTTGTAGATAAAGCAATTTTGATTTTTCTTTGTTTACTAATTTGTTTTCATTATCCAAATTCACTCGTCTGTACTTTTAGGCTGAGAAAGTTTTACAAACTATTTTAACATGCGACTCTTCAAAACTTTAATGGGATTCTTTGTGTTTGCTTAAATAGGAGCCATTCTGGTTTTTTTTCCCCCCAGGTTAATGGTGCTAACACACTTATGTTCTAATTCTGACAGCCATTCAGTAGTAATGCGTTTCCAAAGGAGTTGCAGTAGATTTTTAAGCCTTGTGTTTTCAGTTCCTGCCTAGTTATCTACCCTGATTGGCATTTAACCATTGAATTAGATTTTTCTTCTACTAAAGAGAGCTTTATGAGCTTTAACTTCAAGTGCCTGTGTCACAGTGTGATTTGTTTGCATTGTGATTGACACTGAGTAAGCACTTTTTGCAGGAAAAGGCATTGTCTTTTAGGATTGAGGGAGGATTTGGACACATAGTCTCCTGACACTTTTTTCCAGGGTTCCATCTAATAGTGGGCACATCAATAACAATCTCACCTGGCACATGTTAACATGGTTACTTTGTTTTTGCCATCAGTAACTATCATATTCCCTGAGAGCTGTTTCTCTGGGCCTGTTGACTGACATGGCCATAAATATATCCCCAAAGGCTAAAACTGTACCTGTTTCAGCACAGATGAAACAAAAACAAATGTCCCACTGTTTTAGGATTACAAATTATAATCTCACTACAGCATGAACTTTAAGGTGGTGATAATTCAATTTCTACTCTTTGATTTTGACATGATGGTAGAATAAATACAGTTTAAAAACACTTTATTCAATTAATTTTCATGACCATTTTGTGTGCCTGGTTCATTCTGTGCTCTCTAAATCATGAAATACATTATATTTCTTTCTTTTCTTTACTTTTTTTTTTTTTAATAGACAAAGTCTCACTCTGTCGTCCAGGCTGGAGTGCAGTGGCAGGATCTCGGCTCATTGCAACCTCCGCCTCCCGGGTTCAAGTGATTCTCCTGCCTCAGCCTTCTGAGTAGCTGGGGTTACAAATGTGTGCCACTATGCCTGGCTAATTTTTGGATTTTTAGTAGAGACAGGGTTTTACCATGTTGTCCAGGCTGGTCTCAAACTCCTGACCTCAGGTGATCTGCCTGCTTTGGCTTCCCAAAGTGCTGGTATTACCGGTGTGAGGCACTGTGCTCGGCTGAAATACATTGTATTTCAAAAATAGTACTACCCTTCGAAGTTCTTACCTTTAACTGTTAATAGTAAATAAACAAAATAATGTTTTCTGGACCTATAAATTGATTTTGAACATATCCTTGCCTTAAAGAGACCAAATAATACACTTGCTGTTTCTTCCTATTATATTATCATATTCATTCACTCAATCAGCAAACATCGATTACTGTACCTCTGGGAACCTAAAACATACTAGGGACGTATAGACAAGTAATAAGTCTTTAATAAAGAGTTAGATAAATCATGACATGAAGTACAGTGGGGACACAAAGATAGGGACTGGCTGGTTCCATTCGGGGATTGCTTTAACTAGAAGATAACATTTGAAGTAAGCCACTTATGCTAACTGGGAGTGCCCAGGGAGGGCCAGAAGGAAGGCCAAAAGAATGTGAATCAAGTCTTAGAGCATAAAGCAGCATGGGCAATTGGGGGAAGTTGTTTGTTGAAGTTTAGAGTCAAATGTGTAAGGGAGTGAGTATCTAGAAGTGGGACACAAAAAAGGTGGGATAGAGCCTAATCAGAGATGAATATGCAAATATATATATTTTCTAAATATATATATATATATTTGACTAGAATTTGAATTTTATTCTAGATATTAGTAGTATTGCAGTGTTTTTGGTTTACAATATTAAATTTAACAGGAGGATGAATATTCCTGTGATCGTCAACTTGGGGAAGTATCAGAATCTTGTTGGGTGGAGGAAAGGGGCACATTAATAATTTAAAAAACCCACGAGGTGATTATGATAAGTCCTTGCTTCCTCCCCATTGAGAATTATTGCTATTGGTAGTGGAAACCACTGAGTTTTAAGTGGAGTCCTTAATATCAGTGACCTCATTACGGTACTATCTCAATTTATTATTCTTTAAATAAAACGATTGAAAAATATACTTACCTCCTCCATCTCTATGCTCCCATGATCCCCTATGTAATTTTTCAGTATCAAATTAAAAAAAAAACTCATTTGTTGTGCTGCTGGCATAAACATATTTTAAAAGGAGTGTTTGGGAATGGAACATAAAACAGAAATGGAAAACAAAATTGACATTATATGTGTCTATCTTTGATTTCCATGACTGCACATCTTTGATTTCCATGCACGTCTTCAGTTTTCATGACTCAGGGCTTTTCTGAGATTCCTTTGGGGGTGTCCAGGCTAATGGGAGAAGCAGCTGGAGGAGAGTATAGCAGGCTGAGTGCCCGGCACGCAGTAGGCATACAGTGATTGCTAGTGTCTTTAGCTTCTCCTTTTAAACTTTAGCTCTTTAGTTGAAAATTAGGAGCCACTGGATTTTCTGTTAGTGGCTAATGTCAAGAGTGGCTGAGAAAAACGTCTGAAACTGAGGAGAAAATAATGACTCAGATATTAGACACATATAAATATTAGAAGGGAATTTAATGATTATCTCATATCCCAACCTGCTGCTTCACAGATGGTGAAACCAAGGCCTTGAGAGGTTGAGTGACTTGACATCACAAGGCTATTAAATGACAGAGAAGGGCCAGAAGCCAGGTCTTTTAACTCCTTCATGTCTCTCAGATATGTAGATGGCATTTCTTCCTGGTTTTTCTTTTTCTTAGAGTTAACTCCATGAAAGGTTCTAATCAGCATATCTAAAACATAGCCCTTCATGAACTTCTTCCTCTTTCTCTGCTTTTTGTATCCCTCTATTACCAGAAAGGGGTCCCAATCCAGACCCCAAGAGAGGGTTCCTGGACCTCGTGCAAGAAAGAATTTGTGGCAAGTTCATATTGTAAAGTGAAAGTAAGTTTATTAAGAAAGTAAAGAAACAAAAGAATGGCTGTTCCATAGGCAGAGCAGCAGCATGGGCTGCTCACTCGAGAATCCTTACAGTTACTTCTTGATTATATGCTAAACAAGAGGTGGATTATTCATGAGTTTTCTGGGAAAGAGGTATGCAGTTCCTGGAAATGAGAGTTCCTCCCTGTTTTAGACTATATAGGGTAACTTCCTGATGTTGCTGTGGCATTTGTAAACTGTCATGGTGCTGTTGGAAGTGTCTTTTAGCATGCTAATACATTATAATTAGTGTATAATGAGCAGTGAGGATGACCAAAGGTCACTTTTGTCACCATCTTGGCTGTGGTGGGTTTTGTCCAGCTTCTTTACCACAACTTGTTTATCAGTAGGGTCTTTTTGACCTGTATTTTGTACCAGCCTCCTGTCTCATCCTGTGACTAAGAATGCCTTAATTTTAACCTCCTGGGAATGCAGCTCAGTAGGTCTCAGCCTTATTTTATCCAGACCCTATTCAAGATGGAGTTACTGTGGTTCAAATGCCTCTGACACCTCAGTGGCATCAGGCATCTACCATGCACTTGAGCTCGTCATTTCAGCATCAGTTTTGTCTCCATCTTATACAGCATTCAGCTAGTCATCGAGTCCTGTTGGTATCACTTTGGAAATGTCTCTCACATCTATATTTGCTTTTATTTCCTACATTACTTCCTTAATTTAGTCTTTCTTTGTTTTGTTTTTTTTTCCCCTCTGGACTATTAAATTAGCTTTTTAATTGGGTTCTGCCTTCTGCAATCCACTGTCTCCACTGCCTCTGGAGTTTTCTTTTTGAAACATAAATCTGAATGATGGGTTTACCAGGCTTCAGTGGCCTTTCATTCTATTGAAAAGTCCCTTTCTCTAGCTGTAGCCTTTCACAATATAGCTTTGATGTCCCTCTTCAACATTTTCTTCTGACCATTTTCTACTCCTTTTATCTGCCAAGACTCTGATCACACCAGCCCATTCAATGTTCCTAACTTTCCAACGTACTTTCCTGGGATGCCCTTCATCATCTCAATTTGAGCACACATCAGTGCTCAATTCTCTGCATGTGTAGGAGAAGAAAAGTTGTTTTCCTTTGTTCTTCATAATTCTTAATTGGAGTGGACCCCTGTAACAAAAGACAGATTAAGATGGGAAAAACAAACACAAGTTTATTAACACATATAGTTCATATATACATGGGAGATAAATGAGTAAATCTCAAAAAGGTAGATTTGAATTCAGTCTTAAATTCCATCTTTAGCTAAAACAAAGAAAGCTGTTGAGGGATACGGTTATGGGAGGTAACCAGGAAAAGCATAAGACACAAGGGTAAGATTCCTTATATAGATTTAAATTGGTGCCTTCTCCATTAATACGAGTCTGTAGTGATTTAGAGTCATCTTTCCTGATGCAGAGAAGGTGACACAGTTACAAATAGAGATTTCCTTTACAGATGTAAACTTTCCTACAAAAGGGTAACTTCTGCCCTGCTTTTAGAGCTTCTCCTGTGTTTTCAGTGTTCAAAATAATCAGCTTGAAATAATCTTTATGCCAAAGAGGCATACTTTGAGATGGCGTATTCTGGTCTCTTAAACACATCACTTTCTTTATGAGGCCTCCTTTCCTTTCTTGGTCGAGATAAACAGATGGATCCTCTGTTACCCACAGAGCACTATGTTTCTTCTCTAACCATACTGAGTGCTATAGTCTGATGTGCATGAGAATTAATTTTCTTTTTGAATATGTCTGTTTTACTCAATAGTTTGTGAAGTCCTTGAGCTCAGCAGTTGTATCAAATTCATTTTTATATCCTTGGTACCTGTGGTAGACTGAATAATGGTCCCCTATAGATTTTCATGTGCTAATCCCTGGAGCCTGTCAGTATGTTACCTTACCTGGTAAAAGGGATTTCTTAGATATGATTAAGTTAAAGATCCTGAGATGGGGCTATTATCTTATCATGGTGGAGAAAGGCAGCAGGGTTGGAGCAGAGAAGATGATGTGATGAGAGAAGCAGGGGAAGAGAGAGGATAGTCAGAAGAAGCAGAGGTTGCAATGATGTGCTTTGAAGATAAAGGAAGGCACCATGAGCCAAGGAGTGCATGTAGCCTCTGGAAGTTAGAAAAGGCAAGGAAACTCATTCTCCCTTAAAGCTGCCATAAGGAATGAAGCTGTGCAGATGCTTGGTTTTAGCCCAGTAAGACCCATATTGGATCTAACCTTTAGAACTTTGAGATAACATGTTTGTGTAAGTTTCGAGCTGTTAATTTTGTGGTAGTTTGTTACAGCAGCAATAGGAAACTAATGCAGTGGAGGAGAGGAAAAATATTTTTTTCTCTACCCATTGTAGGTTTATGGATGAGGCCTCTATAACAAAAAACAGATTAACAAGAAAAAAAAAAAAACAAATTTATTTAATAAATTTTTATGTGATGTGGGAGCCTTCATAAGGAAATTGAGACCCACAGAAATGGGTAAACCTGAGTATTTGTAGGCTAGGTTTGATAATGAGTGGATAGTAGTGGAGAAGTATGATAGGATAAAAAGGGCATAATGTAATGGGAATAAATTGAGGAGAACTTAGAAAGATCTGTTTGTTCAGATTCTGCTCCGTAACTGTCTTAATCCATTTTGTGCTGCTACAACAGAATAGCTGAGACTGGGCAACTTACAAACAATATAAGTTTACTTGTTTCATGGTTCCAGAGGCTGAGAAGTTAAATATCAAGGATCTGGCATCTGCGGGGGGCCTTTTTGCTGCATCATCCCATGGCGGAAGGTAGAAGGGAAGGAAAGTGCTTGTGAGAGAGTGAGAAGTGAAGGGGGCTAGAACTCATTATTTTCTTAGGAATGTACTCTTATGATAAATAACCCACTCTGAAACTAATGGCATTAATGCATTCCGAGTCACCTCTTAAAGATCCCACCTCTCAACACTGTTGCATGGGAGATTTAAGTTTTCAACACATGCAGTTTGGGGGACACGTTCAACTCAAAACAGTGACCCTTCATCTTCAGAGACAAGGAAGTTCCTTTTCTCCTGGTATAGGGAAGCACCTCTTAGATGAGGGTCAATGATCTCCTTCAAGGGAAGGTCAGTAAGTTCTTCCTAGGTTTCTTGACCAGCTTTCGGGGAGAAGTATGGGGGCGGGTCAGAGAGACCTTCCTGCTACTGAAGGAATTTTCTGACATTCCTTTAGCCTTAAAGTTTCAGTCCGCCACAGTGCCATGTTTTGGGTTAGTATGGTCTGAGCCCCATCAGCAGCACTTACACACATGTAACATACAGTTGGGCTCAGTGTATTTGCGTCTGACCTTGACTAATCAGAGAATTGTTCTCGATGCCCATGATGATCAAAGCTAACATTTGTTGAACCTTTTGCTATGTGCCAGTCACTGTGGTCAACATTTATATATGATCCTCATAATCACGCTATGGCACCGTTATTATCCCTATTTGGCAGATGAGGAAACTGATGCACAAAGTGTTTTGATAATTTTCCCCCAATCACACTACCCAATAGGTGATGGCACTGGGACTTGGAAGTGAGCAGTCTGGCTCCTAGGTCTGTGGCCACAGCACTCTGTCCTGCTTAGTAATGTTCTCATGTCACATATATAGAGTTCATGTGTGCTGTCCTAGTGTGGTATGTTGTGAAGAAAATTGGAAGAGCTAGATTTGAATATTGATGCCTGCAGTAATCAGTTGACTCTGTAAATGTGGGCAAGTCAGCTAACCTAGATCTGTGTGCCTGTCTTTGTTAAATCATTCTTTTTGTGCTTACCTTATGGGGTTAATATGAAGACTGAATGATAAATCACATGAGAAAGTACTTTGAGAAACAGCAGGCACTACACATATGCTATTTATCAGTATATATTTGCTTGATGTATATCTTCTGCAGATTTCCTCATACCAGGATTACCTGGCTGGTCTGACTCATTTGGTGACTAGGGGCTTAATAATATTTGCTAAATGCATTTGATAAAAATGCTCTTTTGTTCTCATTCTTATATTTTGGGTTGTTGACACTAAAAATCTGAAAGCTCAGAATTTAGTCTCCTTCATAGAACTTTATTTTCTTTCCTACTTTTAAAAAAATGAGGCTTTCTTATCTCACTCCTGAGCTAATATTTTTATCTTGTAGCCCATAGGAAGGTGGGACTTACAGAAGATTTGCAGTGATTTCAGCAGCTTTTCAGAAGGGCTTTGAGTGAACAGTTAATCTCTTGAGAATGCAAAGTCATTTGTGGCGGAGAGTCTTAGGCCAGTGTTGAGTTGCAAATCCTGGGGAGTCCTGACTCAAGAAGATAGGGAATTTAAAAAGAAAGCCAGTGAAATACATTTGATTCTTATTCTCCCTGTCCTGCCTTAGCCTGCAATGTTACTTATTCCTTTAAGATGCTTTAATTGCTAATTGTCTGCTGTTTGATTTTGAGGTTAGTTGAGATCACCAGGATGATGGAAGGCCTGACCTGACCAGACCTGAATTCACTGGTACATTCTCAACTTTTTGAAAAATTAATGAGTTTTGGCTGAGACACACCTGACTTTTGCAGCATCTTGTTTTTATTTATTGTTTCTTTTGTTTACTTGTCAGATATTCCCGCCCACAACATGGATTTACAGAGTAGATTTTTTTTTTTTTCTTGCATGTTCAAAGAAAGTCAAGCTATCCTGATTGGTGCAACATACAGACATAAAATGCTACTTTGAGGGGCATGCTTATGGATGCATTTTTGTTCCTCTCTCATTGTTTCCCTGATATGAATTCTTAGACATAGAATTACTCCAGGAAGGGTACCAACTTAAAACATTACAATCAAACCAAACCAAAAAAAGATGCATATTAATAGATCGTATTCCCTAAAGGCTGTACTAATGAACACTCCCACCAGTAGCGTATGAGAATGCAGATCTCACGGCAACTTTGTCAGTGTTCACTTACTCTGTAGCATCTCTGGAGTACTCACAATCTTCCAGGTTCGGACATTTTTCAGAAGTTTTCCAAGTCACCCTAGGTGATTTGAAGCTGAAACCACTGGTTTAGTTAATAGGAGAAAAGTATTTTCTCATTATCTCTTAGTGGTCTGAATCTCTCTCACTATCCCCTTAAAATAGATCAGTTGCTTTAGGTCATTGGTGTGTTTTGCTATACAGGACATACTATTCCTAATGAGCAGCCCCTTCATCAGTCTAAAACTCTCTTGAACCACTAATTCACAGTAATGTCACCTCTAGGCTTATTAACATAATCTTTTGCCCATGCAAAGCTCTCCAGTGTTCAAATAATTCTGCTGGATGATGTTACCTTTCAACTGAACCACATCATCTTGTTGGCAAAGCACTTCACGAATACTATCATTTCACTATTGCAGGGACCTTGGAATTAAGACATCTTCATTCTATTTTTACAGAAAAACAAAAAGGAACTCAAATAAGTAGCTTTTCTCTAAGGTTGTGCAACTTATAATCACATGTTAGGACTCAATGTAGGTCTTCTGACTTCAAGTTCAGAGTTTCCAATGCTGTGTCAGAACCTGTCTTTGGCCTTCTCTAGTTCTGCTGCTTTTTAAATACGCAAATGGATCTGGTTATTGGATTGTTATTAAGGTTTTTTTTTTGGTGTCTGCATTTCTTATGCTCATTTTCTTCTCTGTATGCTCATTTAGAATTCTACATATTTACAGCTGTGTTTCTCAACTTTTTTTTATTATTGCTCCTCCTTCCCTAGGAGAAAAATTTAATTTAAATTACATTCTTCCTAATGATAGAAATTAAATATTAAACTGATAAGAACAGATACTATACTTGATCTTAGCCAAAAGGCTGAGAAGTGAAGAGAAGTTAAATATTAAGGAATAAGATTTTGACAGGTACAGTTGAGCCTTGGAGGACCACAAACTATGATGTCTTATACTTTGTTCCTCAACAACCAATTTTAATCTTCTTGGGAGTTCAGAAATGCTGTTAATGGACACACCAATTTAGATGACTAACCCAGGCTATCAGGGCAGAGAGGAGAGCTGTTGAGCATACTGATGGATGGTATAACCATATGTGTGTAGCTAGTGGAACACATGACACTGACATTACTCTCAGCTCACATCAACTAATGACTTACAGGGAAGCTGTGCTTCAGTGTGGATGGCTAATTATTCAAACATGCATTCTGTATGATTAAACCACATGGAATTTCACATTTGCTTTTGTTTTCCATATATTTTATGGGTCATATAGGTTATATCTCCACCTTTCACCCACTGCCTGCCTTTTTTATTAAATATGAGCTTTGTATGAGGCTTTTGGCTACTTGTGGTCACAGCTCTGGGCTGAACTTTTAGATTCATTAGTCTCTGATTTGTAGCAGTTACCTACATTTTTACTTATACTTTTAGATAAATAAATGCTGGCCTGTTCACAGGCAGGAAAGCACTGCATTGGTAGATAAGGGCCATTCCATGCTGGGCTTGACTGGTTGCCACCAACTCTGACATCCCTGACCCCTTGGCAGGGAAAGAATGTAAATGAGTGAGAATAAAGAGCCCCAGGTAGCTTCTGTTTGTTTTTGCAAGAGAGCTAGATCTAGGTGATTTGGGAGAATGCCAGATACTATAAACACAGAGCCAGAGAAAAAGAAAAAGGATGGCAAGAAGAGCCCGGGGACTGGGGGAGGTACACTTGCAGGGAGTGGAGGTTGGCCCTGAAGAAGGTTTTCATTCATTTCTATGTGTAGAATTTTTAAGATTAACTTGCTAATTTTTTTTTTTTATTGAAGTCAAGCAAGATTTTAAGTCATTTATCAGGGCTCATAGAGTACCTATTTATAGAAGTCAGAATAAAAGTAAATGAACCATGAATGCTAACACGCATCTTGCAAATTTAATAAGATTTAAAAGTTAAATAAACCAATGAGCCTACAGATTTTCTCCAGGGCCCCTTTACAAGTTTTAGCTTTGTTTCCTTTCCACGAACTTCATTTTACACACTGTCTTGTGTGATTCTTTTAGCCTTAGCTTGTAGAATACTAAAATGATTACAAGCCTGCTTTTAGAGGATATTTCATTTTTAGTGAAACATTTACATGATAATGGTTTCCTATGTAACCTGCTGAAAAACAAAGTTTTTTTTTTCTTTTTTTCAAGTGCTAGACTATCAATCAGGATAAAGGAGATTGTATGAATTATTTGTTGTTGCATAACAAACTACCAGAAGTAAAACAACAAATATTTATTATATCAAATGTTGTATGGCTTAGGCGGGTCCTGTGCTTCAGGGTCTCTTACAAGGCTGCAATCAGTTGTTAGCCAGGACAGGGATCTTATCTGAAGGCTCAACCGGGAAAGATCCACTTCCGTGCTCCCATGGTTGTTGCATAATCCAGTTTGTTGAGGGCTTTTGGGCTGAGGGCCTCAGTTCCTAACTGCTTTGGGGGCCACCTTCAGTTCCTGGTTATGTGGGCCTTCTCGACATTGGAACTTGCCTCCTCAAAGCCAGCAAGAGATACAGTCTGCTGGAAAGACATCCACCATCTTTGCCATATTATGTTGGTTAGAGAGTCGTTAGACCAGCCCACACTAAAGGGCAGGAGATCACACAAGCGCATTAACACCAGATCGAGGGGCACCTTAGGATCCTAGGCCAAGGAGATACGTGACTCCATCCCAACAAGCCTTCAGGATCTTAGATTCTTTGAGGGAAGAGACCTTTTTTTCAGAGTTAAAATATTTACAAAACCTTTGTGAGGTGGTAGCTAGCACTCTGTGCTGAACTGGATTGTGGAGCCCTGGGCTAGGACTGTGTGCGGCATTAAAGACCAGCCACTCTGTAAATGCACGTAGAAAACAACCTCCTTGAGCAATATCAAGCAAGAGAAAGAAGAGGCCTCAGAGCGCCAGCAAAACAATGGCAGAAAACATATCCTTATCTTTTCCTTCTCATTTTCAAAGGTGTGTTAGAGGGAAAGGAATATATTCTGGTTCTGGAGATTTTCAGTTTTCTTTTTATCTCATTAATTCCTGGCTGGGTGCTCCAGGACAAGATATCCAAAAAGCCTTTTTTGAATCGCAGGTACTGTGAATATAAATAGAAGAAAGACACCATCTCTTCCTTTAAGGAACTTACAGTCTTAAGGAAGAGACACAGATGGAAGCGGACAATTACCAAATATCATCAAAAAGCCTGAGAAAAAGTTATGCGAAAGCTACTGTGTGAGCACAGAGGCTGTAAACCTAATCCTAAGTTGCAGGTGGGTGAGTATTAGACATCACTCAAGAAAGGCTTCATGGAAGAGGTGACACAGAGTTGAATTAGTTGGACTTAACCTTTGAAGAAATGAAGGCAGGCTTTGCTGGGAGGCATTGGAGTATTAGATATAAAGGCTTAGAAGCAGGAGAGCATTTGGGACCTCACAAAACTGCAAGTTGTTCAGTGTGGATGGAGTTTAGGGGCCTTCTTGGGAAGTGGTAAAAATTGAGGCTAGAGCTGGGTGTGGTGATGCCTGAAATCCCAGCTATTCAGGAGGCTGAGGCAGGAGGATCACATGAGCCCAGGAGTCAGAGGCTTCAGTGATCTATGATTGCACCACTACACTCCAGCCTGGGTGACAGAGTGAGACCCTATCTCTACAAATAAAAAATAAAAAGATGAGACTGGTAAGGTAGGTAGGAATAAAATGATCATCAGAGTTCTTGGATGTTGTTCCAATGATTTTGGACTTTACCTTAGAAGAATCAGGGGATAATTCAATCAGATTATGCTTTAGAAGTAGAGAAGTATTGGAGGGATGTTAGGAGACAAGAAGACCAAATAGTATGTAGGCGAAGGGAGAGGGGTCTAAAATACAATGAAGTCAGAGGGAGAGGAGACAGTGAATTTGAGATCCTAAGGATGCAGAATCCTCAAGACAGCGTGATGGCACTGGTTATGAAGGGAGAAACAGGAAGAAGGGAAGCTTGACTTAGATTTCTGACTTCAGTGACTGGGTAGACAGTGGGGTGACTCGCCCGTCTACAAAATATTGGAAAGTGATACGTTTGAGTTCAGTTTTGGAATTATGCATTATAGGAGTTTGTAGGAATCTGAGCAGAGATGAGCAGTGTTTCAGGGTGTCCAGATCTGGAGCTCAGGTGAATATGGAGGAGACCACCAGGGGAGAGTATGCAGACCCAGAGGAGAAAAAGAGTGAAGGGTGAGTGTCTGTGACATCTGCAGTTAGGGGGAAGAGGACACTGTAGGAGAGGAGGAGAAATGAGTGGTATGATAATTGAGGTTCCCAGGGTTACAGGCCACAGGAGCCAACACAAGCTAGCTCAAGCAAAAACACACCTTTTAGAATTTAGGATATCAGGCACTAAAGGGTCTGGAACTAGGACCCAAAAAGTCTCCAGGAGCACAGCAGGCACTCTGTCACACTAAGGTCCTCATATTGCAACAAAGCTCTTTCCTTTTTCTGTCTAAACACCATCTTCCTCCACTGCTTTGTGTGAGTGACAAACCCAAAGCTCCTGAGTTGAAGCCCCCCTCCCCCGAATAATGAGGTCACCCATCCAACTGACTGCCTTTCGACCTCAACTCCAGTTTTCTGGGAGAGTTAGTCTAGTATTTCATCTTGGAAAGGTGCCCATGGTGTCATGCAGTACAAATGTAGCTAATGAGGGCCCACCCTGGCTGTAGTCAGCCCTTAGAGAAAGAAGGATGTAGTTAGAATCGTATCTACCATGGGCAGCCAAAATGGTAGGAAGACAGTGGCAGGAAGAGGGGTCAAGAAAGCCAGACAAAGGGAGAGATTCAAAGAGGAGGGAGAAAGTGGTCCACTGTGCTAGATGCCGCTGACCCAACAGAAGGATTGAATTCAGGAAGAAGAGGACTGTGAGTCCACGACTGAGTAGCTAAGTTTGTGAAAATAAGTGGGCAATTGTTGGTTTTCATGTTGGTAAGGCAAAAGTATGCTTCTCTGTGGGGGAAGAGGAGGAACAGGCATTAAATTGGGAGGGTAGACAATACAGATGAAGGAGGCCATAACGGATGGATGAGATTCCCGAGGAAGCAAGAGGGAACACAGGTGGAGGGATTAGCAGCAGACAGGAACAGGCCACGGTTCTCACCAAGGCAGGCAGGAAAGTGGGGTGCAGATGTAGATAATTTGGAGGGTGGGCTGCTAAGAAATTAAGTCCAGATTCTGGTGACAGGAATTATTTACTCTTGACGAAACCCTAAGTTCTTCTCTTGCTCCTTAAATGTATTGAATCAATGCTGCAATTTAAAGATCTTTGACAACTAAAGAATCTGGTATTCCTATGCCGGGGGATTGACACAGAGAGCTTAGGCCAGGCCAGGACTCTTTATAGGAGCCCCCAGTTGGGCCCAGTGTCCCTGTCTGAAGTAAATGCTCCTGTGTTGCTGCTGTGGTCTGTGTCCTCCCAGAATCCATATATTGAAACTTAATTTCCAGTGTGATAGTATTAAGAGGTGGAGCCTTTAGGAGGTGATTTAGTCATGAGGGTGGAGCCCTCATGAGTGGGATTAATGACCTTATATAAGAGGCGTGAGGGTGCTGTTCATCCCTGTTCCCCTCCCATCTCTTTTACCTTGTGAGGGTGCAGCAATAAGGCACTATCTTGGAAGCAGAGAACAGCTCTCACCAGACACAGAATCTGCTGGTGCTCTGGTCTTGGAATTTCCACCGTCAAGAGCTGTGAGTAGTACACTTCTGTTGCTTATAAATATATCACCCAGTCTGTGGTATATTGTTACAGCAGAACAAACAGACTTGGACAATTCCTAAGTAAGTTCAGGAATATCCGAAGAGAAGCGAACATAAAAATATGAATGTATCACTCCAGCCTGGGCAACAGTGAGACCCTATCCCTACAAAAAATTTAAAAAGTTAGCTGGGCATGGTGGTGTGCACCTGTAGTCCCAGCTACTCAGGAGGCTGAAGCAGGAGAGTTGCTTGAGCCTAGGAATTCGAAGTTACATAAGTGAGCTATGATTGCTCCACTGTTCTCCGGCCTAGACAACAGAGTAAGACCCTGTCTGTTAAAAAATAATGAATGTAGCTAATGACAACTGTACACAAATTAGAAAACTTCGAGTTTGTCTTTCTCCTGTCTTCTCGCCATGACTTGCCTCTCCTCACGGAGGCTGACTTCTTTTTATAAGTGACAGGATCCCACTCTGTTGCCCAGGCTGGAGAGCAGGGGGCGAGGCCATGGCTCACTGCAGCCTTGACCTCTCAGTCTCAGGTAATTGAGGCCGACTCTTGGTTGCATGAACAGTATAGGGCTGGGATCCTGTGCAAGATGGCCTTGCTCCCAAGTCTGTCAACTGTCACTGACTGGCAAAGCACGTATCTAAGGATGTCTGGCCCTAACTGGACTCATCTTCCCACCCACCACTCCATTTACCAGAAGACCTGGAGGTTTTCTTCCATGCATCTTTAGCCGGGCTAAGTGAGAATTACTTGCATAGGATTCAAGAGAAACTTAGGTTTAGTAAAAAAGAGAAAGTGGAGTTATATAACATGAAATATTCTAAAGCAATATTTTTTCCTCTAAGAAATCTTCTGGTTTAGTTTATCAAAAAGAGGATGGGATGATGGTGATTTTACTCAAGTTAATTTATATTTCAAATGGAAGAAGCAAGCATGGTTTTTTATTTTATTTTTACTTTTATTTTTTGTATTTAGGAAGCAGAAACCATGATTTGTGGGAATTCTTTCATGGTGATAGTCACCAGCATTTTTTGAGTGCCGCACATGCGCCTGAAATCGTGTCGTCAGAACCCGTGCCTGGCACTTAGCAGGAGTCAGGAGGCACGGGTCTGCTGATGCGCTTAACTAGTGTTTGTGTTACCAGAAGATGCAGAGGGCAGACTTTCTAGTACCAGGGATGAGCTGTGAGAGTAGCTTTGTCAAATCTGCCAGACTCTGCTGGAGTGGCCATAGTACTGCTATGTAATCCTGATTTTAGGCCTAGAGATTCTCTGCTTGATCTGAGGAGGGGGGCTATTGGACCATCAAGGGAGCAAAAACAAGTCCTTAAGCCCTTCTGTCTGCCCATCCACAGGGGCTTCAGAAATTCCAAACCCAGGGGAGATGGCTCTTTGGGCTTCAGGTAGCAGAATAACTCGTAGGAGAGCTGAGGCGTTCCAGGGATTTGCTTCCCTGGGGTATTTATTTGAATAGGCCCTTATTCTGGACAGAAGGACTACAGGACTGTGCCTTGAAATAGAGGTTTGTTAGCCTTCTTCCTGGGTGAATAGAATGTTCAGTGGGTGCAGGTGAGGCTTTATCAGACTTCAAGCTGCCCCACCACAGCCCATCCTCATTGATTCCTAATACTTGCAATACAACTCTATCAGTGAGACCTTACGCCTGATAAAGTCCCCTTCCTCTCCTAAGACTATAGCCATATACTTTGCTCATGCTATTGTATTTTTGTCACTTTGAAGTCTCTGTTTGAATTTAAAGAGTGATCTCTTTGACTAACTTTCCCTAGCAGAATATCCAGATTGGTTCAAAACCCGTGAGTAGAGGCAGTAGGTCCTCTTAAATACTGTTGTCTTAAACACTGAGGGACAATTCACAAGGACACCTTCATCTGGAGTGTTGGGTGCATTTAATTCTCACTTTTTAATTAGCAAACTGTTTTGAGAATTGAGACATTTGACATTAGATGACTCCAGGATATCTCTGTCTTAAAGCTGGTCTAATAAACTTGCAGAGCATTCGAAAAATTTGATTTAGTTTAAAAAATTATTGATCTGGCCGGGCACCGTGGCTCACGTCTGTAATCCCAGCACTTTGAGAGGCCGAGGTGGGTGGATCACGAGGTCAGGAGATCGAGACCATCCTGACTAACACGGTGAAACCCCGTCTCTACTAAAAATACAAAAAATTAGACGGGTGTGGTGGCAGGCACCTGTAGTCCCAGCTACTTGGGAGGCTGAGGCAGGAGAATGGCATGAACCCAGGAGGCGGAGCTTGCAGTGAGCTGAGATGACGCCACTGCACTCCAGCCTGGGTGACAGAGCAAGACTCTGTCTCAAAAAAAAAAAAAAAAAAAAAAAAATTATTGACCTCTATGAGTCAATGTATATAATGGTCAAGAAAAGACAATACTAATCCGTTGTAATAAAAGCTAGAGTAGTAGTTTCCTCTGAAGAGGGTGGGGACAGGACAGGGCATAAGTTTTCTAGAATGCTGGAAGTGTTTATAACTTGGTTCAGGTGTGAGGTAGGGGCATACAAACATAAAAATTCATAGAGCTTTATTTATAGCAGTGAAAAAGAACACAAAAATTTTCATCTAGGGGTTGATCCCATCATTCCCTAAGATTGCAGGCTTCATTATAGGTCCTTAGTGTAAATCTTTGTGGGGTTTTAAGACCCCATAGGGAGTTACAGGATCGGATTTATGCTTTGAGGAGCTCTCTCTGGTTGTTGCTAGAGAAGGGGTTGGAGGAGACTGAGTGAGAGCAGTGGCCATGACTGGGAGGCTGATGCTGCGGTCAGTAAGAGAGAGCGGGCCCTTGATTAGAGTGCAGGCAAGGGGCTTTGTGAGGTTCAAGAGAAGGTGTTGAACGTGACTCCCAGGAGTCATACACGAGCAGTTGTGTGGAGGGAAGGGCCATTGCCTGGAGATAAAGAATTCAGCTGCAGACATGTTTAGTTTCTAATGCCAGTGAGCCACCCTTGAAGATGACAAGTAGGTAATTAAGTAGATGAGTCTGGAGTCAGAAAATCGGTCTGAGCTGAAGTTATAAATTTGGGAGTTGCTGGCATGGTATTTAAAGCAATGGGAATGCATGAAATCATTCTGAGAGAGAGCATAGAATAGGAAGGAAAGGGGTTCCAGGACTGTGTCCTGAGAAATTGCCACATTTGGAGGTCAGGTAGGGGAGGAGTCAGAATAGGAGGCTGAAGAGGAGTGAAAGGGGAGTACAAGGACAGCAAGGAGACTGGGCTGTCCTGGCATCCAAGGGAAGAATGTTACAAGAAGTGGTCAGCTGTGGTGAGTGCTGTTGTGTAGTCGAGTAAGTGGAGGACTGAAATCCTCAGTGGGATTTCATAGCATGGAGGCCATCCGTCATCTCTGCAAGAATGGCTTATATGGAGGTGTGCTGGTAGAAGCCACACTGCAGTGAAGCAAAGCTGTACTTTTCTTCTTGCAGGTTATTTGTTGCTTTAGTCGTGTATTCAGAATATCAATCCTGCATGTAACATTTAATTATATAAGCTTAATTCTATTGTGTAATGTAAAGGGATTAATTGGAATCCAGTTTCCTTAGCTGTTTTAGTGAAATAAATTGAAGATAGAAAATTGTTGTGGGAAACTATTTTTGAGGCTTTGTATTTACTCAGTTGGATTTTTAAAGAGGTCATTTTATGGTCCATTCCTGCCCCCATGCGGGAATGAACTGGACAATACTTGATTCATATTGCTTTAAAGGGCAAGGTATTGAGGGAACTTCTTGGGACATTTAGAACTTCTCTAGCTGATCCTGAGGCTAAGTATCCCTGGAGGCTAAATGGCTATCATCTTTTCTTAAACCAATCATGGGCCATGCGCAGTGGCTCACGCCTGTAATTCCAGCTCTTTGGGAGGCTAAGGTGGGTGGATCACGAGGTCAGGAGATCGAGACCATCCTGGCTAACATGGTGAAACCCCGTCCCTATTAAAAAAAAACCCCCAAAAATTAGCCGGGTGTGGTGGCGGGTGCCTGTTGTCCCAGCTACTCAGGAAGCTGAGGTAGGAGAATGGTGTGAACCGGGGAGATGGAGTTTGCAGTGAGCTGAGATCACACCACTGCACTCCAGCCTGGGTGACAGAGCGAGACTCCAGCTCAAAAATAAATAAATAAATAAATAAATAAATAAATAAATAAAATAAAATAAAAAAATAAGAAACCTATCGTGGAAATCCCAATAATGGAAAGAAACCAGGGCAGGGAGGTCTCACATCACTTTATTTCAGAAGTCAAGCATATGGTTTTGTTGACTAAAATACATAGACTGAGAAAAAAGAAAAACAAAGGGGAAAAGTCTCAATTCTATTCAGGTCTTGAGTGTAGGAAGTGTTTTGTGCATACGATGCATCTTATAGGTTTGTATTTGATATCGACTCAGTATTTAGTCAAGGTTGAAATGTAGAGTAGATGTGTGACTTTCCTACTTCCCGGGACACAGTAACATCTAGCCCTGGATCCTGGTGCTCCATGATACTGGGAATGAAGGCAGCAATTTGAGTATTATCTAGGTAGAGCCCAACAAGTAGTGGGTGCCCGAGTGATATTATGTTGAATAATGTTACACTGAAGGGAAGTCTGTCCCTGACAATCTCCCTTCTTTTGTTTGCTGAGTCTCATGCTCTTACGAGAAGTGATCTGTATTAATTTTCTTCTTATTCCTGTACTTAGGAGGTTCTGCTGAGAATCAAGAGGTTCAATCTATAATCTCTAGGTTTCTCTATGCTGTTGTCAACAGG
Source organism: Theropithecus gelada (assembly GCF_003255815.1). Taxonomy (NCBI): domain Eukaryota; kingdom Metazoa; phylum Chordata; class Mammalia; order Primates; family Cercopithecidae; genus Theropithecus; species Theropithecus gelada. The sequence goes on from NC_037680.1 coordinate 28,570,583, forward strand.
GAGCGTTAACATCCTGCCTCATAGGAAGGTAGCACATGTTAAGCTTTTACTATAGATGGTTAATATTTTCAGGATGAAGTTTGATTTTACAGCATAGTCATATTTATGCACTATGATATTATAATACAATTATGAGGAAAAAGTCATTTTGTTTCGTTTCGTTTCGTTTCGTTTCGCATGCAAGGAAATGTGCTGGGATGACCAGGAAAGAAAACAATGAAGGAAACAACTTCACTCCCACTATTTGTGGAGCTTGTTTCATTCTGGCAGGAAGTCAGGGTGCCAGAGGAGATGGGATGTTCAGTTTGGTCCAGGTGATCTTCAGTCTTCAAGGATCTAGAGAGACTTGGGAGTTGTCCATGATTCATCAGAAGAACTGTTTCACAGACCTCAGGGTTTGTTTTGGTTTAGAATCACAGTGCCTTCTTACATTTTTCTTAGATTGAGGTGAAGGTATGAGTAGGTTTATTTTGAAGGTAGACAAACCAGGATGTACCTTGATTTCTTGAGTATTTTTCATCAGCATAAATGAACCCAATAAGTAAGTGCCCATGGGTGGCCCTGTGATTTTTGATATACAGTTGGTATCAAACTAATTGTAAAGGGTCTTGGTGAGATGAAGTCATGGACTGTGGGAGGTAGATGGGGTGTGAGTGGGGAATACTTGAGTGAGAGGTTTCTTTTCCTCTGAAGGAATGATGATGATGATAATGATGCCTACTGTTTATTGAATGGGCACAGATATGGTCCTGCCCTCTATCTTGGCATGATGAAAATAAAGCTCGGCAAGTTCTTATGTGTTCTTTGACCCTGAAATCCCAATGGTCTGAAAATAGATTGAGAAAATACCTTTCCTAAAGAGAATCAGAAAAATGTTTGGGGTTCTCCCAACATTTTCTCTTTGTATATTCTTGTTTCTCTGTTTCTTCTACTATGCTTTTTTGTGCGCCCATTTGCTGTACCTGTTACCATGACATTTGAAATTCCCAAGTGCTATAAAGAGACAGCGTTGTTAGTATTGCTGTTTGTTGTTATTTTTATTATTGCTGTGATTGCAGGGAGGGAAGGAACTGGGTTTGACAGGTGGAAGGGGGAATTCCAACAAGAGCACGTCTGGGATGATGGGAAGCCGAGGACTGGGATATTGAGAGAGTTAGACAGGATGTGACTAGTGAGAACAATGCCATCAATATGCAAAGCATACAGAATTGCAAGTCTGGTTCAAAAAATGCTACCACTGCAAAATTACAATAGCAGCGTTTTCTTAGTGCATATGCCAAGTGTTATTTTAGCCTGAGAGGAGGCTGCTGAACTGGAGATAGTGAACGCACCTAAACAAATGTGGCCTGGGATGAAGCTGCAAAAACACAAAAGGGCTGTGTGCTGGCATGGAAACCGCCTCAGAGCTGAAACAACAGAAGCTGAAGTTGAACAGTGTCAGCCCGGGATGTGTGGTTTGCCCTGGGTCTGTTTTGGAGGCCTTGGGAAAACAGCCCCACAGATAAATTCTCCAGATTTGCGGTCTAAAACTGGTACAAAAGAAACAGCTCTGTCTAACTTGGCAAGATTGAAGAGCTTTCTGGTGGTTAACTTGCACTGTGCATATCTATTTGTGTGCCCTGCATTTCATCTGAATACTATTAAAATAAATGGAGTTAGAAGTCCCTCACCCACCCCATTCTGACCCAGAACATTTTTTTTTTCCATTGCTTTCTGAACTCTGCTCAGTAGGGGGGCCCTCCTAGTTTGGAAAAACCACTGCTTGGGTGTTCTATAGGAGGGGATAAAGAACAAAGTCAGATAAACCTGATCTCCCATCTGTAAAATGCTGCTAATAATAACTACTTCATAGGGTTGTTGTGAGAATTAAATGCAATTAATAATGTTGCAATTTAATATAAAATTCATTATCATTAGATGCCATACATGTGTAGAAGATCTAATAAAAAATATATTACTGGGTACTCATCGTGTCTTACCCACTGTTTCACTGTCTTTATATGCAATTTCTCATTTGGGATAAGCACCTTAATCCAGGTACGCACATAAAGCTTATAAAGTGTAGAAAGATTTGAAATCCTCAGAACTGATGGCAAAGCTCACATGTAACCATTGCTACTGTTCCCTAATTTGGAATCTGGCATTTTGTAGGTGTAGTACTGACTAAATTCATTTAATTAAATATGGAGCAATCCAAAGTTCACATGTTTTTTTCTCTTGGTTTCATGTAAACTGTTGACAGTGCAGTCACCAAACCTTTGCATCTCCTTTGTCACTGGGACCAAGAGATAGCATAAAAACAGACTTCTGCTGTATATGGTTATACATATATGAGCCATCTCACTATAGGACTCAGCCGTCTTAACCAGGGTCTGGACTGTTGCTGCTAAGAAAATTGATGACCCCTGGTTTAGAACTTTGTCTAACAACAAACGACTTTGAATAGGCAAGTGGTTTTTTGTGGTGAAGTAGATGACTCTTTTTTTTTTTTCTTGGAAACATGCTAAGTGATGTCTCTCAGGTCTGCTGGCAGGTTTTGTTGCAAGGAGACTATGCAGGAATCTGCTTGGTTTAATCACTGGAAAAAAAAAAAAAAAAGACAGTTGCTGAGCAAGTCCCAGGTTGAAGTGGGCACTGTGTACAAGAACTGCTTTATCAGACTTAAGGAGATGCTGCGAGAGGCAAGAGTACTTCTCCCGGATGTAGGCTCTAACCTTGAAGGAACAGTGGCTCTCACAGGCCCGGTAATAACGTGAGCATAAAAAAGCAAAGTGGCCGGGCGTGGTGGCTCATACCTGTAATCCCAGCACTTGGGAGGCCAAGGTGGGTGAATCACCTGAGGTCAGGAGTTCAAGACCAGCCTGGGCAACATGGTGAAACCCTGTCTCTACTACAAATACAAAAGTTAGCTGGGTGTGGTGGCACATGCCTGTAATTCCAACTACTCGGGAGACTGAGGCAGAAGAATTGCTTGAATCTGGGAGGTGGAGGTTGCAGTGAGCCGAGATCATGCCACTGCACTCCAGCCTGGGTGACAGAGTGAGACTTCATCCCCACCCCCAGACCCCTCCCTCCAAAAAAAACAAGGGAAACTGTTAGGACACCTCTGATCCTTCCAGTGTCTGTATCTGTGTTTGCTGGCTTTATCATTACTCTTGCCCTGGAGCCTCCTGCAGGCCTCATGTGTATTCATCACAAATATACCATCTCCAATGTGCCGGGCATGAGTCAGGCCCTGGGGATCCAGTAATGAGACATAGTTCCTATCTATATATTGTCTCTTCCTTTTTCTGTGTGCCTTCTAAAGCTGGAGATGCCATTTTACCTATTCTTGGAAAGACTTTCCTAGTTATGTGTAACTCATAGTAAGAATCAAGGGAGTATCTACGATTAATAATACATATATTTTGAGACAGAGTTTCACTCTGTCACCCAGGCTGGAATGTAGTAGCATGATCACAGCTCCTTGCAGCCTCAACCTTCCCTGGCTTAGGTGATCCTCCCACTTCAGCCTCCTGAGTAGCTCGGATTACAGGCACCTGCCACCACGCCCAGCTAATTTTTGTATTTTTTATGGAGACAGGGTTTTGCCATGTTGCCCAGGCTGGTCTCAAACTCCTTGGTTCAAGCTGTCCAGCTGCCCTGGCCTCCCAAAGTGCTAGGATTACAGGCATGAGACATTGTGTTCAGCCCGATTAAACTTTTAAGAGGACTTGTCCCATCGTTTCATGTTAATTCTCCTGTTTTTAAGTAGTCAGTTTAACAGCAATATTTTAACTTACTCTAATACTCATTAATGTATTAGCAAACATTTTCGGATGTCTCTTATCTGTAAGGTGCGATGTGGTTCATGTTTTTTATGAGTGATTATTTTTGTTTGTACAGATTTTTAAAATGAGAATTTGCAGAAGTTGAAAGGGGAGTCTTGCATTCAGCAATTTGCCCTGTATTTAATGAGCCAGGCACCTTGTGTCTTCCCCTCCTATGACATAGCCCTGCAGCTCACCCTCCAATTGACACATGAAAACTTCTTTCATGAAACGCACGGTGTCAGTATCTCTCAAGTACTCTTCTCCTCCACTTCCGGGGCATGATCTTGCAATGTACTCCTTACTGCCCCATCCTGGAAACTTTTACCTATATCCTTGTTTCTATACAGTGTTTAGCTAAGGTCCTCGACCAGAATATAGATCACAAGAAGTACTGGTTGTCAAATGTCATAGTAACTGACATTTGACAGAGAGATATTATATTTGAGGATGCCAAGAATTAGCAAACGTTTTTTTCTGATCATCTCAGGCTATTTGAAGAAGTTATGAATTCACCGAATTGACTAAAACCTGCCCTCTAAATAATTCTTCAGCACTACATAAACCAAAGTTTGTGTTGGTTCAAGCAGGCAGGAGGGCTGTGCATCTGTGGTATGGGAGTCCCCTCAACTAGAGGCTGGAAAAAAACAGCATTTATGCTGCAGCTGGTTTTGGTAACAGATGAGCAGCTTTAAATTGGGAGTCAGGAGAACTGGAAGACTGGAGCCCACGAGGAAGGTAATTGAAGCAGAGATGGCTCAGAGACCACTAGGACCTGTGCATCAACACCTGCCTCAGGTCTTTATGGACACAACTGCTAAACCTTTGGAAGCCTGAGGTTTACAAACCACTTACCTTAAATGTTTAACACTTAAATTTTGAGAAAAAATTTTTTAAAAGTTTACCAAAGGATGCCCAATGCCTGAAGTAGAAGAGAACCTTCATTTTACAATTGATGTTTGGAAAAAATTCTGGATTAGTTCATATTAGATTCAATGAAAATCAGCAGTGGAAGAATTTATTCTCATGATCATGCCTGAACTTATCTTGGGTGGGTACTTCAGTTCTGTCTTTGTGTCAGGAAAGGCTGTGGGCTGTAAAGAGCCCCGAGCTCAGCTGTGTCTCATGTCAGCCATGCTCCTTCAGAACCACAGAATAAGGCAAGGACTAGACATCTGAAATCACTCACAGCTAATAGCTGTAATTCCATCATTTAGTTCATTAATTCAACAAATGTTTATCAAGCATCACCTACTAAGTGCCAGGCATCTTCCTAAGTGATGGTTTACAGCAGTAAACAAACCAAATCCCTACCCTTGAGAAGCTTCAATCTGCAGCATGGGTGAGACAGACAGTGAGCAAGATAAATCAGTAAACAACAGTAGATATCAGAAGGTGAGAAGGAAGTAGTGTAGAGAATGCCCTCGAAACAGAGCAGAGGAATGGGAAGGATTTAACTCAGGCAGGGTACCCTGTTTTCAATAAAGAAGGCTTCCCTGAGAAGGTGACCTTGAAGAAAAACTCGATGGAGGTAAGGAGGCAAATGCCACAGGTCTCTGGGGAATCTTCCTGACAGAGGAAAGAGCACATGCAGAGTCCCTGAGGCAGAAGCTTGTTGGCAAGTGTGAGAAATAGTGAGCAGTGGAATGATCCTGAATAGGGGATAAGGTCAGAAAGGGGGAGAGGGGGCGGCTCTTGATTATATAGTTTCTTGAAGGCCTTTGTTATACTTCTGGATTTTGTTGAGTGAGGAAGAAAGCCACAGGGGGTTTCTAAGCAGAGCGAAGATATAACATAACTTATCTTTTAAAAGAATCACTCTACATGACATGCTAAGAAGAGGCTATAGAGGTGAAGCAGGGAGCCCAGGTGGGAGGCTATTGCAATATTCCAGACAAGAATTGATGGAGGTGGTAAAGGGGTGATCCATTTGAAAGATTTGCATATGGTAAGTTGTGGGTATGGGACAAAGTGTAGAGTCAAGGATAGTCCAAGCATTTTGGCCTGAACAGCTAGAAATATGGGAGTGGCCATTAACTCAGGCAGGGCACCCTGTGACCATAGCAGATGTTTGGAGACTGACCAGTTATTCTGTTTTGGACATTGTAAGTTTTCTAAGAGCATGAGACCTCCAGGAGGAAATGTTGGGTAGACAGTTGGATACAGAAGTATGCAACTCAATGAAGACATCTGGGATAAAAATATGTAGTTGAGAGACATGAGCATACGGATGGTATTTAAAACCATCAGCCTGGATGAGCACACCAAGGTATGAGTGAGAAAGAAGGTATTGAAGGAAGGGTTTAAGGACTGACCTTTGGGATACTCAATTTTGAGTCTGGGACACAAGGACATAGCACAGGAAGGTGTGAAAAAACAACCATTAAAAAAGAAGGAAAGCCAGCCCAGAAAAGAGTCCCAGAAGCCAGCTGAAGAAGAGGATATGAAGAAGATGTGATCTGCTGTGTCAAATGCTGTAAATAAGATGACAATTGAGAACTGAGCAGTATATTCAGCACCCTGGACGTCATTGGTGGTTTTGAGGAGAATTGTTTGGGTGGTGTGGTGGGGCAGATGCTTTTTGGAGGGAGTTGAAAACAAAATGGAAGAAGAGGAACTGGAGACAAGTGTAAAGTCTCTTGAAGAGTTTTGCTGCAAAAGGAAGAGAAGAATAGTCTGGTACCTTATAGGGGAACTTCAGTCAGGAGGATTCTGTTTTGTTGTTTGGTTTGGTTTTTGCTTTTAGAGGGGCAAAACAACAGTGTGAAGGTTTACTGCTGGTACTGATCTAGTAGAGAACAAAAAGTTAATGATATGGAGGGGAGAATTGCTATTGGGTTGCTGAGTAGGGAGGAAGAGATGCGGTCTGTTGACGAGGTGGCCCTGTTTTAGGAATATAGTTCATCCTCTGTAACAGGAGGTAGGCAGAGTGTTTGGGCAAGATTCTCACAGGTAGATAGAGGTGGTGGTGAGACCATGTGGAAGTTCTTTTCTGATTTCTTCAGATTTTTTAGTGCAGTCAGAAAATAGGTCACCAACAAAGATTGATGCTTGGGTAGAAAATGATAGAAATTTGAAGGTAGAGAAGGAAGATAGAACATTGTCATCAAAGAGAATGAGAGCATGAGTGGACTAATGTCTAATACTGCAGACTAAATTTTAATGGTAACAGTAGATTTTTATTAACCTACATTTGTCAATGCTTTTCCATTTACCAAGTGCTTTCTCATATGTTGGTTGCCCCAACAACCCTGTGAAGTTGGCAGAGAGTTGGGTGTTCTAAAATAACACAGCTTGAAGTCAAAGTGTGGTTCTCAAATCCAGGTCATCTGAATTGCAGTATAGAATTCTTTCCTTCTGTTAATATTCTCTTTTTAAATGACTGTTAATTCGTGATCATTTCCAGGTCTGAATGTACTCATAGGATCTCTTTTTTCCCCTTACATGTTTTATTGCTCTGAATAGTCCTAGAGAGACAAGATCAGATTAAGTATTTTTTGTTCATTACTATTAAATGTTGAGTTTCACCATTTTCCAGTTATAGTTCAGTGTATAGCAAGTTTTAATGGGGAGAAAGTCCTTGTGGAGCTTAAAAATGAAACCTTCTTAATAGGAAAAACATAACCTTGTTAATGGAAGTTTTGGTTGCTTTCCAGCCCCAAAATACATTTTTAGAAATACATTAATTAACATGAGAAGTTATAATTTCCTTAAGTGCAAAGTATTATTATAAATAAGGTTGAGGTAGATGGAATTGCTCTTCTTACCTTGCAGTCACATCTCATACAATGCTAATTGTGCTGTACGCATAAGTAATATTGGGTTAAAATGTCTCTAATGTTCCCTTAGAGATGATTAGAATTTTTAGGTGGAATTATTTTCCTGTTGTATTAGAAGTCGTTTAATCAATTTCAACTCGTACATCTTCTCCTCAAAATGCCTACTCTTAAAATGAACTCCTTAACATACTCCACCATCTGAATATTTGCCCATTTCTTTCCACCTTTTTTTCCCTGACTGGATTCTATGGCCCTAAATCATGTTTGTGAACCTCATGTTGACATCAGTCGGCATTTCAGTTCAGTATTACTGTCTATACCATAAATCACTGGAGTTTCTAAATCTCTCATCAGCTTGATTCAAATCTTGCATACAATTTAGTTAGTGTCAGAACAATTCAACTGTGCACAAATTCTCGTCAAACAAAAACTATAAGAATTGAGATCATTTTAGAACATCTGTAGAAAAGTAGTAGTTTTGATAGCATGTTTGCTATCAAATTGATAGCTATTATAATTCTGTTAGCTCATTAATGTAACAAATTTATGAAAATATTGTGGGCTCTTCTCTAGAATTCTTTAAGATAGATAAAGTTTTCTTATAGTACTTCATATATAGTTTTGCCTGGATAAAAGGCAATATATCTACAATCTTTGATCTCTTACAATACTCTCCAAGGAAAATGGTCAGAATAAAAACTTCAGATGTCAATATCTGTTCTATAAAAAATTCTAATAAGTGCTTTTTAAATAAAATATTTCAATAGGGTATTTTTATTGTAGTGAAATATATATTGCATAAAATTTACAATTTTAACTAAAGTATATAATTCAGTGGCATTAATTAATTCAGCGTTTTGCAACTATCACCACTATTTCCAAAACCTTTTCATTACCCAAACTTAGTAAGTGCTTTTGAAATTACAGAAAAATGTTAAAACTTTTCTATGCCGGTTGACTAACCCTGAATAATGCCTTGAGTTTTAATAGGTCAGTAAAAATGTTTTGGATCAAAAACTGAGTGTTCATTTTGTAATATTTTTGTTTCTTACTAGGATAAACTTAACCACATCTTTTGGCTCACTGATTATTGTTAAAATTCAGTTTTTTGGGGGGTAGGGTGATTGCTTTTGTGAGCCTTCTTTTAATCCTTTTTATCAGAGTACCACAAAATTAAACTCAACATCTGTTTAACATCAAAGAGATTTGATGATCATGTGCATTGCCACATGTACAGTCCAAAGATGAAAGTCAGTTCAGTTTAAAGAGACTCCAAAAACAGCTGACTAAAGGAAACAGTACATGGAAATGGGAGTGAGAGAAGCATTCATCTTATTGAGTCATTATGGGTCAAAGCCTTCCATGTACTGTATAAAAACCATAGAAAGAACCAGTTTGGTAAATTCCAGTGAAGTGATCATACGTTGAGCACATTTATAACTTTTCAATTTAAAGCATTGGTCCATTTGCTTTTAGATGATAGTGGGGATGATTTCCTAGTAACAGATGATATGTACTAGTAAGTAATAAAACTGAGTTTTCCTACATATGGTGTGTTTATTATAACCTACACCTCTTTCTTCACCTATAAAACACATATTCGTCCCTAAGGATCTAAATTAAATACTTTGTTTTGTGAAGTCTTCCCCAACTCACATAGACAGTCAATCAATCTTCCTTTGGTGTAATAATATGCTACAAGAAATACATATTATAGCAAACCTCACATTAAATTCCTGTTTTTTTCTACACTGTAAGCTGCTCAAGGGTGGGGGCTATCTCTTATTCCTGCTTATATTCTCAGTATAGTTTGTGTCCCATAGTAGAATCCCATTAAATATTTGTTGACTCACTATTTGAATGGATGAACTGATCAATGTAAGCATCCATACTGGAGTCTTCATTTTTAAACACTATCTCAGTTATAAGATATTCATAGTTTATTTACTAAGGCAATTAGCAAAATATATATAGGATTCAATCGTATGCATTGAGGCAGCAGACATTTCCATTTGTGACATAAGCTGAAGGCAAAGTATTCTTATTACAAACTCGTGGGCATTTGTCAGTGCCTATAGAAAACTCAAATGACATCTGCAATAGAAATACCTGGATGTCTGTGTTTGTTGGTTGCCTATGCTAGACTATGAACTCTCCGTCATCTGCTTTGTTCCTGGGCAAAGGCTTAGCACTGGCCCCAGTCATGGGCACTGGTTGGGGGAATGTTCCATCTGACATGGCGCCTACCACAGTTGTGTGCTTGTTGGCACTATAGCTATTAATAGTACCACAGTGGTAATGGCACAGAGGGAACAGCCTGACTCAAGGTGTCACCATGCATCTTTGTGACTAGACAGTGGGACTTCCCTTACTCTTCTCCAGGCTCTGTTTGTGGATGTAGACAGCATTTCTCTACCTTCAGTAACTTCGTGGGACCATCCTTTCATTTCCTCTCCTTTCATTTTCTCTCTTTTCCCTTTGTTTCCCTTCTGATTCCTCCTTTGCCCTGAAGGAAAGTTATGAATCTCTAGGTGGCAGAGTGCAAATGGGGAAAGATGGGGTGTTCATTAGTGCCTGATGTTTTCACTGTGTGTAAACCCAGCCTACCCATCTCACAGACCGCCTTTGCCTGAGATCCTCTATTTAACGTGTGGCATTCAGAGCAGAAGAATCTGAAAGGCACATTTCTTCCACTAAGCCTCCAAGAGGACAGACCCAGCAAGGACATATTGGATTTATCTGAGTTTAATAGTATTAGCCTGAGACCAGCCATGATGTGCCAAAGACACTGGCCATTTGGAAAACTACCAACGGGGTCCTAATGTCAGTCATGTCTGCATAGGGCTACCTTGGTGACAATTTTGCTAAAATTCAGGGACTTGGCTGGTCTCCTCAGTCAGGCATTTGGAGTGATTTATTTTCTGGGACTGAAATGACCAGTGGATTCAGTGAAAGCAATTAGACTGACTCTGTATAGATACTGAAATTTTCCTTTCCCATGATTAACAAACAGAGTAATTAAGCCTTGTTTGTTTGTGTTCATTCTGGAGCAGCTATGGCAAAGGGGGAGGGGAAAAGGGTTGACTTTTCTTTGGCACTGGATATCAAAATGCACATTTGTCTTTGTGTGTATACAGAAAGAGAGGGAAAAAGAGAATGATGGGGCAGAGAAGGAGAGAGGCAGAGAAGGAGTGAGGCAGAGAACAGGAATTACCTGCTTTAGAGAGTGGAGTGGGGTTGGGACACCCTTTCCAGGAGTTGGAAGATTAAAGCAGCACTTGGGTCTGGAAAACTGCTACTGTTCCCCCAGTACGGTTAAATAGATACATCTTGACAAAAGATTCAGAATTTCCCCCCAGACCTGTAATTAACCATTACAATTGCCTATGTTTTCCAAAATGAAAATTTCCTTAAAATTTAATCCACATATTTTAACCTTTTAAATCTTTTGTAAAGAGATAAATAGCATGTGGGGGAAGTTACCCCTTTTTGAAGAATGACGATTAACCTGAACTCAGCTATAATTATAAGGAAAGGAGAATCTTTAGAAAAACAATGGCAGGGTGCTAGGTTTTATATCCTGTTGTACCTAGATTTAGAGTATTTTGGTTTCCATTACAGCTGCCTGAGCATTTCTTCCTCTGTGTAAGATGATTTTTAGATTTCTCATTCACTACATGCTTTAAATTTTGATAATGTTACGGACATGGAAGGTCCTGATTTTTTGCTTCTTACCAGTCTCATCCTCTTACCTCAGCTGCTAGAAACTGTTCTCTCCACAGTAAGCCTGTCTGCAACCTAAAGCCTTCAGCAGTGAGGGTGGAAATGGGTTCTTGAATATGAGGCTCAGAGTGGGGACCTGTGACCTGCTTTCCAGATGGAAACCATGAGAGCCATGCATGTCGACATATTCCCAGCTGCTGAAAACAAGGAGGTGTGGTGAGCACAGGATGGTGCTGGTGGTGAAGAACCACGTCTTCTCATTTAACAAAGACAGATATTCAGAAAATAGACATTTTAGAACAAATCTGAATGCTAATAGAATTTCTGAAAAGGGAGAGAATGGATGTAAAGTATACTGTAATCAACACTGGGAAGTTCTGGTAGACCAAAATGAATGTACAGTTTCTGTGTGGCAGCCTGTAGCCAAGCAGCAGATGGCTGTCTGTAGGCTTTACCTTCACTACCTCTTGAGTATAAACAATGAAAAAAAATTGAGAACTTGGAAAGATGTTTTATCAAGACTTGGAAGATCTTTCAATCACCCTTACATGTAGTACACATTCATGGCTCTCACACCAGCTATCATGCTTCCCAATTATGAAAACAGAGCACTCTGTCCTCACCCCCAACATGACCCTCATGACTCTTGTGTCTCCTGGAAAGGCTGGGGACTGCAATGGCCATTGAACCAAGTGGAAAAAAAAAAAAAAAAAAACATCTCAGTGCACCCAGCAGGCCACTTCCCTCTAGCAATATCGAAGTGTGCTGTTTAGGAAAGCCAACCTCTTCCTTAGTTTGTGATCCTCTATTTTCATGTAATATTAACTCTCAGTTCAATGTGAACATCTAAACAAAAAGTTTTTCCAAATGAATAGAGCCAAGGGGAGATATTGTATTGAGTGTGGATAGCAGAATGAGAAAGAAAATGTTTTAGTGCTTCTAGTTCCATAAATTTAGTCTTCTTGATGCTTTTCTCTTAGGCCAAACCACTTTGAGTAACAGAAGTCCTTGGCTAAGTTCCAGGTGGAAAGAAGCAAACTGGCATTCAATTCAATTCTCTTTCTCACCTTGCCCTTTTTTGAGGTAGCACTGACTGGTATGTTAATTTCACTGATTCATTTTTCATTTAATAAATATGCACCTAAGATTTACTGCATGGGAAGCGCTGTGTTAGATGCTAGTGATGCAAAGATTAATAAGACAGGTTGCAGCCTGGAGTGACTCCTTGGGTGGAATTAAGGAAGTATCAAAGAAGTTAGCAACTCAGCAGGAAAGGATTGGGGTGGAGCTCTAGAGGGGGAATCTGCTTGAGCTGAGATAGGGCAGACGATGAACACGAGACGCTCCCAGCAAGGGGGATAGGTCAGAGAAATGTGGGTGAGTGAGAGAATATAGAGGGAGCTATGAGTGTAAATGATGAAATAAATGGAGAAAATGGGGACATGTACTTTATCAAGAGTTGGAGCATCTTCTCAGTTGTCTTTGCATGTAGTACACAAAACCAAGGCTCATCCATCAGTCACTCTTGGCCTATGGAAGGTGGGGTCTACGTGAAATATGACCTTGTTGTTATACCAAGCAGTTTTGACTTCTAAGTATTTGGTAGGGAACACTGAAGGATTTGCAATTGGGACTTACATGTCCATATTTTCATTTTGGAAAATGTATTGTGACCCTCAGTTCTAAATGACCGAGCCTTATTTAAATCACCTTATGCCAAAATGAAATTTTAAGTTGAAATACTCTATGTCTTCTAAATAGTAACCTAAATTTCATTTAAGTAATTAAATATGTGTAACTACCTTTCTCTCTCTCTCTCTCTTTTTTTTTTTTTTGGTCCAGGTTGGTCTACAGTGTCTGAAATAGTTGAGTGGATTTCTTTAGAAGCAGAGAGTAGTGTACTTTGATACTGTCAGTGTGCCATGGATATACAAGGACACAGGGTTAACCTGGGATGATTCATTCACATGAATTCAGAAACATTGCTATTAAATGAAAAAAAATGTATATATTATGGAGTAGAATGCAATTGGCATGTTTTAAAAACAAACATGAGACATGAAGGAAGTTTCTACTTTGGGCTGAATCTCAAGCCCTCTTGGGTGGGCGCCTGCTGTGCTCTGCAGTAGGGTTGTCAAGAAGACTGAGAAGCACTGGGCTCTGTTGTTGAGCCAAGCCACGCACAAGGAGGTCCTTATGCAGAGATGGTGTGTCAGGAGAACATGTCTGGGTGTTAGTTAATGCTCGTGGAACTCTCACAACTCCACCAGGGGGATGAGGAGCTGAGAAAGTAGGGGGTGTGGTGGGAGGGAGAGTCATGTAATTCTTGTTTCGAGGCCTGGCTTCATTTTTACAAGATGATTAGCTACATTTAAAAAACTGTTCTTTACACATTCTTAATTTCACTGGAGTTGTAATATCTTTTCCTCTTCTCTGTGTTGGTATTTTATGAGCAGATCAACTCAACCTGTTTTCAATAACATTCAAGTTAATAGTACTATGAGTTAGATTAAAAGAAAGATAAAAAATTACCAACAGCTTGGTATACTTAACCCTTCCTAATGCTGGACACATTAGCTCTCCTTTCCTGGATGGGCTGGGGAAATTCTGGAAAGTAGTTGCCCAACAAAATAGGTTAGTACTGTACTGCACACTTTATTCAGCTTTACTGTGGGCATTGTCAGATCAGGTTACAGCATAGGATTTAAAGGTCAATTATGCCATGACTTTAGGGGAAAGGGAGAGTGGCTAGAAGGTTAAAAAAAAAGTCCTAAGTTTTGGCTTAAAGACTTATGAAATTGTATTCCCTTTGTGACATTTGATGAATCACTTTTCTTGATTTCCATTCTGATAACAATCTCCCTAACCGTTTCCTAGGAAGCTCTTTCATGGCAAAAATACTGTTCTGTGGATGCCTGAGAGAGTTGGGGCCAGTTAATACAGGGTGGGGGAGAGTTTCGGGAGCTATTCCTGTCTCTCCTAGTTGATTTGATACTGCTTCCTTGAATTTACTGAAATCAAGACACCTGAAGAGATTAAAATTTTGTGGCATAAAAACAGTCACAGCTAGGCATGGAACCGGCTTCAGGGAGAATGACCAAGTTAGGCATTTAGATGATGAGAACCAAATTAGAGATATATGAAAATTAGAGAAACCAAAATGACCCCATGCATTAATGAATGGCCTGAGGGAACATTTGTGATTGTCTGCATCTTAGCTTAGAAACTGAATCCAGGGACGTTTTCATCACAATGGCTGCATTTGAATAGCATGGAGGGTCACCAGGATTAAGAGTTTTGACCTGTCACCGCAATGGGGTTTAGGTTTGGTATCTTTATTTTTGGTCTGTAAGCTCTTTTGTTCAAGGCAAAGTTGATCTCTCCCTGAGTCAGGCCTTGAGTGGAGGTGGACTGGCTTCATGTTTCTAATTAGTCAGACACTCCCCCTGCTGCTGACTACTGATGGATGTCCTGTTAGGACAGGACCCCCAAGCCCTCTCTCTCTTTGAGCTGCAGTGCAGGGATCCACTTTAGTACTGAACTGTCATTTGTATGGTTAGCGTGGTAGCCGGCTCTCTTGAGATTATGTTAGCAGACCCCCTCCCTATCCCTGGCTCTTGACCTTTCAGCATACAGCCTCTTGGCATTTTCCCAAATGGAATGATATATGTGTAAGCACATTGAACAGCATTATATGCTGTTTTCTAATCAGATGTGGTTGACTATGATTATTTTGCATTCAGTTCCTTGTTGGTAGATATTCTGTACAGGTAGTTCATTTGTATTTTGGATCTTGATTAATTTTCACAGTGCCATATGTTGACCTTGAAAGAAGTCTTGGTCAGTTTTGAAAATCTTTAGCCATGCAATGGTTAGTCCTTCAGCCCCACCATTTAGTTTGACTTTCTGGCCTCTTACCCACAGCATCTTATTACTTCATCTCTACTTTGAATGATCTCTTGTCCATCCTTTGGGAGGACAGTGGCCCTTGTCCCTCAGGGTAGACCCTCCTACATGCTGTAGCTATGAAGCTAAATGCTCACTGGTTCTTACTGGTTTAGGGGATTTGGGGAGGCCTGGTTTGTCCTAGGTCCCTATCTTCCACTCATGCAGTACTTACTGTGGTTCCATTTAATTGTACATTTGTATATTGGTCATTTCAACCTTGCTTAGTGGCCCTCCGTCCTAGTTAGAGACAGCTAACTTTTTTGGCTTTCTGGAAAATTCCTTGGGATTTGTTGCCCACTCCTCAGTTACGTAGGCTTTGTCTGTACTGCTTATCCTAGAACATCA